>NC_092437.1:1532652-1868125 GCF_036169615.1 Heliangelus exortis
GCAGGCAGGGGGCTGGATGCTGGGACCAGCCATGTGGGACAGGAGGTAGCCACTGCTGGGCCACCCACTGCCGCAGCACTGGCTGGGGGCTGCTGGGGTGTGGGGAATTGTGGGGAGGGGTCTGTGGGGGGCCAAGGAGGCCAGTGCTCTAGTGCAGGGGCTCAGCTCTGGCTGGGGACAAAGCATGGCCGCTTGGGGCCAGGCTGGTGCAGAGCCAGCAGCACTGCTAGGAGAGGGCAACTCTTGGCAGGCTGCACTTCGAGTGGAAGCTCAGATCTGCTGTGAAACAAGTTCATAAAAGTCTGTGACTTCTTTTCCCTGAAAACTCTTAAGAAGTTAAATTGCAAAGAGAATGAACCTGCAACCTGGCCCTTTCCCCAGGGCTGCCTGTGGCTGGGGAAGGCTGCAGCCTCCACCACTGCTCCAGAGCACTCGGTGCCATGGATGGGCGCCCATTTGGGGCAGGAGCAGCCCGTCTCGGCTCCCTGTCCCCATGGCCTGGTGCTAGCAGAGCCCTGCATCTCTCGGAATAGATATAGATCTCTATATATAGACTTCATCTGGTTCTATTAACATAAATATGATCACTTTAAAAATACACGTACTGTATTATGTACACTATGTACACGGGGCCGGGGCGGGCACTGGTGGGTGCCCTGGCTGCCCTCGGCACCACTTCCTGCGTGGTTCCTGGAACCATTCACATTTGTTAAAAGCTCCTCAGTTTCTCTGGGATGAGAGATGCTGGGGGAGATGGGGACAACAGGGAGGTGACGGTGACGCTGCAGCTGCTGCCAAAGGTAAGAAGTGTTTGAGCTGCCCCCGTGGGCCCTGCTGCTAGCATGGGGGCTGCCTACAGTGGCACAGAACAGTGGGGACAGTGCCTGGGTCCCCTGCGTGAGGGAGTTCTGTGATGATGGTGGGACCCCCACAGCCACCCCTTGCTGTGCGGTCTGGCCTTGTCAGACCAGGCAAACAGACCTTGCATATGTTAAAACTACACACAGCTCCAGACCTTCCCACAGCCCTGCAGCAGTGTCTGTGACTGCCCGAGGCCGGGTTATTGGCGAAGCCTTGGGGAGCAGCAGGGAGCAGAGTGGGCATGGTGGGGGAGGGACCAGGACACCACGTGTAGTGCTGGGATGTGCCAGGCTGGCCAGTACCGGCAGCCTGAGAGCCCCCTGGTGCCCCTAGTGCAGTGTGGTGGGAGGGAGACTGACTGGAACAGGATGGACCGGACTCCTCTGCGCCTGGGGCAAGAGCCGGTGCTGGTGCCAGGGTGGCCAGCAGCACGCCCATGGCTCCAGGGCCAGAGAGCAGCTCCACCTCATGCTGCACACCGAGTGGAGAGTCTGCTCAGCTCCAGACACTGCAGCTCTCCACCACGACAGCTATGCAAGCACCGGGAGAGCACCAGGGCAGAGGGAGCCTGTGGTCAGCAGGGAGGGGGACAGGGAGCAACCCCCACCGGCCCCAGGCTGGCATCCTGCTGCTGCAGGGTTGCACCCGACTCCCCGCAGCTACCCCCACCCTCTGCCCTCTCCAAACCATCACGCTGTGTCTCTGCCAGCTCAGCCCTTGGCCTGCAGAGACCGACGGCACCAAGGTACCAGCGAGCTGGGGCCGTCGGGGCCCATCCCGGTGAGGGGAGTCAGGGGGCAGCGCCGTGGGGGGCAGTCCATGGGGCGAGGAGCATCCGTCCGGCGGGGGAAGCGTGCTGGTGGCCTCTCCTCTCCTGGCGCCTCATCGGGGCACAGGGTGCGGGCACAGCCAAGGCGGGAGCAGGGGTGGTGGGTCGGTGCAGCCTGGTGTCTGTCTTGGCCCAGCTCCCTCCTGCCCGGCCGGGGCTGCAAGCAGCGGTGCAGGGGCTGGCGGCAGGGCTGGCCCGGCAGGGGCGGGCGGTGGCAGCAGCGCTGGGCTCTGGTGCTCAGTCTGCGGTACAGTGTATGTATTTATATATAAACAAGGACAGCAGTGCTGTGATGTTGCAATGAGGATCAGCTGCTCTGGTGCTGGATGCTCCCGGAAGATCTGGTGCTGCAGTTCAAATGGAGAGATCAGGGGCACGGCCAAACCCAGGTGAAGTTTCTGCACACTGTCTGCCCTCTGTCCGTCCCTCCTCCCTCCAGGAGCGCAGTGCAGAGGGGTGGCAGGGGTCTCAGCGTGCAGACAAACCTCTCTTGTGCGCCGTGTTTCAGGAGTAGATAGTGATGACCTCCCGGCCCCCACCACGCACCAGCAGCACTCGGTCCAGGTGCTCCGTCAGCACCTCCAGGAACTCCATGTCTGCAGAGCCGTCAAGGAGGACTGTGATGGAGAATGGGGACAGCCATGTGCCATGCCTGCCCAGCCCAGTGCTCAAGGACCTGAGGCTGCAGCATGACACCCCCCCACCAGAGCTGGGAGCTGGACAGGTCAGGCCTGAGTCAAGGGGCCAGGAGAGCCCACCCATGCCAGTGTCATCCCAGCGGCTGAGCCCTGCCATCTCTGCCTGCACCCCCGCCTCAGGCCATCACACTCACACATACAGAGGTGATGGCATGGGGCCCCACCACCCACCAGTGGGCATTGGCTCCGCTGGATAGACAGGCTGGTGTCAGTTGGACCCAGCCAGGAGTAGGAGGCACGTGGGGGGGCTGGGCTCAGACTGGCCCCCTCTGGACTGGGGGTCTTGGTGCCTGCCCCGCAGCAGTGACCCTGTAGGAAGGATACAGTTCTCATCCCCTTTCCGGTTGCGGGGAGGCCCCGGCATATTCAGCAGAACCAACTTGGCGTCCTGGGACTTCTTCACGATCACCTCATTGAGCTTCACTGCTGTGTGCATCCTCCGCACATTGGACTGGTTCCTGAGGGCAACAGCAGGGGTGGGCACTGGGATGGGCACATACCACCTCCAGTCCCACACTGCACATGAGGGGCCATGAGGTGCACTCATACTGCCCCAGGGAGGGCTGGGCTGGGCAGTGGCTCAAGCCCAGGGAGCAGTGAGGTCTGCCAGACACAGCTGCTGGCAACAGTCCCACACTATGAGCTGCCAGGCCACGTGGCAGTGGGCAGAAGCAGACGGTGTGAGTGCGCCATGGGTGCCCCAGCCCAGGCTCACAGGAGCTGCTGGCAGCATGATGGGGCAGATGGGGACTCCATGGCATGGGCACTGTGACACAGAGTGTGCAGGGGTGGCAGCCACGGCCCCCGTACCCCTGGGTGAGCCGTCTGGCACCACCTGCCACAGCCCTGCTGGCTCTGGGCTTGTCACCCCACATGCAGTGGCATAGCCACTCCCCGTCCCCCCTCCAGTCCCAGCCCTCTGGGTCCCAGCCCCCCCCCCCAGACCCAGACTTACAGGTTCTCCCACTCCCTGCAGGAGCACAGCAGGGCCGGGGGAAGAGACAGAGAGAGAGAGAGAGAGAGAGAGAGAGAGCACAGAGGTGAGTGCCAAGTGGGCACCCCGAGTCCTTGCAGTGTGCTGACCAGGCACCCCAGCCTTCCTGGGGACCCCCCCCTTGTCCCCCCCAGACCCTCAGCAGGGGTAAGCTCAGGGCACCCAGGCTGCCAGACCCAGCCAGTGCTGCTCAGGCCCTGTGGCAGCTGCCTGGACAGGAATGGGAGGTATGGGGTGGCAGCATGCGGGGCCATACGGCTTCATGTTGAAGAAGTCCTTGATGCCTTCAGGGCTGACAGGGCTCTTGCTCTTGTTCTTCTCAGCCACAGACTTCTCCTTGGTCCAGGTGAGATGCACCTTCTCAGGAGCTGTCTCCACCTCGTCACCGGGGGACTGTGAGCTGCTGGAGAAGGTGGTGGTGTTTTTGTCGTGGATGAGCTGGACCTGCAGAGAGGAGAGGGGGATGGCATGGTGGGCAGGGGCTGGGGCAGTGGCTGCTTGGGCCCCATCCTGGTGCAGTCCCTCACCTCCTCCTCTGGCTTCTCCTCAGCATCGCCGGCCGGCTCCTCAGGGACATCCAGGCGCAGGCGAGTGTTGGCTGGGTTCTTGCGCCGGATGGAGCCACGGGACTCATCAGTGATGCTCTGGATCTGTGCAGGGCAGGGTCAGCCAGGGGAGTAGGGCAGAAGTGGCTTGGCTGGGCAGATACCAGCCTGCAGCCCCAGCTCCCCAGCAGGATGAGTGCACAGAGCCACAGGGCTGCTTAACTGGCAGCACAGCTACCACAGGGCCAGACCCACCCAGGCTGTCCTGCATCCTCACCTCCCGCTCCCGCTCGTTCTTGGTCAGGTGCATTTGCTTGAGGATCTGGGAGCGCTGCTCCATCACCAGAGTCTTCTCATAGGTGTAGGCAGAGATGTCGCTCTCATGCTGTGGGAGGACAGGAGAAACAGAGGCCAGAGCCAGCTGCACCCACTGCTCCCAGCCTGGCCCAGTGTGTCCCTGTGGACCTACATGTCCCTGTGGTGCTTCATGTCCCCATGGTGCTTTGTCCCACCTGTGGTGCTATGTCCCCGTGGTGCTGTATCCCGCCCCCTATGGCAGGGTCTGGCTGGCTCTCCCACACACACCATCACAGGCTGTGGCACACACTCCTGTCCCAGTACTCACCATCTCCACCACCTCCACCTCGGCAGTGATGCGCAGATGGTACAGGAAGGTGGTCAAGTCCTTTTTCATCTGGATGCTGTTGTCGTCCATCTGGGCCACAGTGAAGATGCGCATCTTGCACTTGCGCCAGACCTGGGAGGAAGGGAGGGAGCTGTGGGCACGGCTGGGTGGGGACAGCCCCCTGCCCCCTGCCCCATGCTCTGGTGCCTGAGCTACCTTGTGGTGCCTCAGGAGGAAGGGCAGAAGCATCAGCATCCCCCCGTCATGGACAATCCACCAGACATCAATGTGGCCCTCTGAGAACCGCTCCTGGTTGCCCGGGAACATCGCAACATTCTTGGCCACCAGCAAGGCCAGGTGCCCAGCCGTGGTCTCTCGCACCAGCTCTGTGAGGGGAAGGGCCATGTTACGCGGGGTGGCTGGCAGCACCTGCGGTCTGGTGGCCCCAGCCCTCCATGGTGCCTACCAATGAAGTTTCTCCAGGTCTGGTGGTCCTCCTTCTGGCGCCAGCTGCGGGGCCAGCCCACCAGCACTGTGTTGTGCTGCAGTCCCCCCAGCCCACTGGACTGGATTAGGTGGGACATGCCATCCCGCAGGTTGGAGGAAATCACCACCTGGCAGAAGCCCTTCACCTTTTCTGCTTCCATCAGGCGCCGGATGGACTGCAGTTGGGAGAGAGGAGTCAGAGACCACATGGACAGGGACAAGCAGTGTGGCTGCCAGCCCCGGCAGCACCCCGGCCAGGCAGGGTGAGGGGTGCATGATGGAGGATGAGGGGTGAAGGATGGGAGTGCAGGTCCCCATGGGATGCCCCGGTCCCCGTGCCTCACAGCACGCTGGCGGCTTTGGGCCAGGAGGGGTGATGCTAGCGGTGAGCAGAGCTGGCACAGGACTCTGCTCTGTGCCAGGCAGAGGGTGTCCCCGTGCCAGGGCTCTGACAGGCGGTGGAGCAGCAATTAGAGTTATTTACTCAGAGAAATTATAACATGTCTGCATGGGAGAGAAAGTGTTTTTTTCTGAGGGCTTAATCTCATTAATGTGCTGCCTGGCTGGTGCAGAGGGGCGGGGGTAGGAAGGGATCCTGCTCTGGCAGGGAAAGGCTGCCATCCCCCTCCCTGCCAGGCACCAGGGCCAGAGGGGCTGTGGGGAGGGTCAGGGCTGCAGCAGATGTGGGGCAGCTGATGGCTGCTCAGCACAGCAGCCCCTGGCCAGGCACTGTGCTGTGCCGTGCTGTGTGGTGCCCTGCATCCCTAGCAGTTCTCACCTCCTCTGCCCTCTGTGCCTGTGGGTGGTTGTCCAGGAAGGTCCCCTCCAGCACAGATGCCACAATGGTGAGACCCTTGCCAGCCTTCAGCTGAGACGTGAAGGACAAGAGCTGCGGGTGCACCACGTTCTGCTCATGATCCCCGCGGACCAGGACCAGCAGCTGTGGCCTGGAAGAACAGTTCTGCAGTCAGCATCTGCACTCCCCCAGCCCCAGCCACCACTGTTCCCCAATCCAGCCCAGTGTCACCTCCAGTTTTTGGTGTGCGGTGGACCCTCCTCCAGCCGCAGCAGGGCGTAGCGGGCTGCGCTCAGGGACAGCCCCCGGATCCCATCGCCCCATTCCTTCTCTGCCCTGTGGGAACCAGCAGCACATCAGGGATGTCCTTCAGTTCTGGCCATGGAGCACCAGCACACTGGAGCATCCCAGAGAGCAGTCCCTGCCAAGGAGTGGCTGCCAGACCAGGCAGGGTGGGTGGCCCTTACCCGCGGTACTCGATGTATTTGTAGATGAGGCCAGCGATCAGCATGGCGACCAGTGCGTAGTACCAGGAGCAGATGAACATCAGTGCCAGGCAAAGGCTCATGCCCAGGAAGGACAGGGTCCTGAAGGGAGCACCATGCTGTCAGTGTGTCCAGAACCCACAGCAGAGCCAGGGGACTTGGGGGAGTGGCAGGGCACCCCATCCCATCCCCTCCCATCCTATCCCATCCCATCCCATCCCTGCCCTAGCTCACCAGTGGTAGTAGCGGAAGCGAGGCCGCCAGTTGGGTGTCCGCAGCAGTGTCTGCACCGCACATGCCAAGTTGACGAACATGTAGCACATGAGGAAAAACCTGCAGGAGAGAGCAGGAGGCTGAGCAGGGTGTGTGGGGATGGATCAGGGCCACAGATCTTCCCCTGCCACAGTCCAGCCCCAGGGGTCCAATGCTGCAGTGGGCCCAACCAACAGACAGGACCCAGGGCCATGGGGCAACCAGGTCACAGCGGTGGCTGAGGAGAGCCCCTGGGCTCCCTGCAGGGCTCCCCCCTTCCCAGGCAGGGCCAAGGCAGCAAAGAACCCCCCTAGAAGCAGGGATCAGCACAGGGGGTGCAGGGACATAAGCAGACAGACACGCTGCCTACATGGAGAGGATGGGAGCCACCTCATCCAGGGAGGCAATCAGGATCCCGATCTCACAGATGCAGGCGGTGAGCAGCAGGGCCCATGTCGGCTCTCCGTTAGCCTTGCCATGACCGAAGACCTGGAATGGGGACAGGGAGGGGGCACATTAGGGCTCTTCCATGCTGGCACTGCACAGCCCTGGGTGAGGGCCCTCAACACAGCCCAAGGGGCTGTACCCTCCTGTGCACCCAGCCCTGGCCAGGAGCACCACTGCAGTGAGCTGGCACACAGTGTGTCACCAGGGAGCAGTGCCAGGGCCAGCAGGACAGGCTTACACTACCAGCACAGCCCCCATGGCTCCTCTGCACCCAGAGCAGCCTCCATCCCCTTGGGATCTCCACCCAGGGACAAGCCCCAGCTCAAGCCCCCTCCAGCCCAGGACATACACACTTCTGGTGTGGGGACACAAAGGGGGTCACAGAGGGTCTGGACTGGGAGTGGGGGCCAGGGGATCATGCCTGGACACATTAGGGGGTGCAGCTGACGCATGCGAGAGCCAGGGCTGGGGCTGGCAGGGTGGGGGAGGGAGTATAAAATTAGCCTGCTCTTCCCCGGGGGAGCTGTCAGGTTGGATTTGGAGAGATGAGGCTGTGAGAATGCGTCTTCAGAGAGCAGATAAAATATGAAGCGGCACAGCAGCAGGGGGAGGAGATCTTGGACCTCACTGGCACAACACCATGGGCAAAGCCACCACAGCCCCCCACTGCCATGCTGGTGTTGGCAGAACCAGGGCTGGGCTGGTGGTGGTGCCAGGAAGAAGCCACCGGTGCCCAATGGTCTGCCACGGTGGATGGTTAACTGGTGGGTGCTCAGGGCCATCAGTGCCACACTTAGGGACACCTACCCTGAGGAAGGGCACAATCCCATCCCTGGAGATGGCTTGCAGGAGGCGGGGTGCTCCAGTGAGGCTCTGCAGTCCAGCCCCACAGGTGGAGAAGAAGGAACCGATGACAATAACCCACGGGGACGGCCATGCCAAGGTGCCAACCACCAGGTTCCCATTGACAGCTTCACCAAACCTGCAGGGCACCGGTGTCACCCACAGCTCCATCCCATGGCTGAGCCCAGAGTGTACCAGAGTCGTGGGGGCACAGCTGAGGGACACTGCTGGGGGTCACAGGGAAAGGCCCTGACCTGGCTGCTGACAGCCCCCACCTCAGGGCGGGCCTCAGGTAGTCAGGGTCCCTCCCCATCCCCCAAGCATGGCCATGGGGACACCGGAGGGGTGGGACCCTCATGACAGGAGGAGGATGATGAAGGCTGCATGCAGTTGGATCTTGTTTATGTTGGCGCTGGTGACCCAGAAGTGTCACCTGCTGTGTGGAGGGAGCTGGGCTGCCTCAGATAGGAAAGGAGTGCAGGCAGCTCTCCCCCCAGGACCCTCACAGACCCCTTGGTGCCACCCTGTCTGCCCACTGCCCCACTGTCCTTGGGGGTTGCTCCCAGAGGCTGCCAGGCTCCCCCCACCCCTCACACTCACTTGTCACGCAGGACAACCCCCTCGATGCATGCCCCAAAGAGGACAACAGAGCTGATATCTGCCAGCAGGTCAAGGAGCACCAGGAGGATACAGAGACCCCCACCCCAAGGGCACCAGGACCCCTGCATAGCAAGGCAACCCAACCTCAGGTCTGCGGCCCAGGTGAGCTCAGAAGGATACAGACAGCAGAGGTGGTGGCTATGGCCAGGATGGTGCCAGTAGGGATGGACTTCTGCGCGTCCCGCAGGTCTCCGGAGCGGTTGGAGCCAGCCATGATGCCTGGGGGAAGGGAACAGTGTCACCACTGGCACAGCCACAGCCCTCATCGGTCCCAGCTGGCAGGATGGCTCACACCAGGCACTGGCTTGGTGGCAAGCCAGGATAGGGAACAGGCACACATCTGCCATGGCCCAGGGCCCCTGGCCCACACTCCCCCAGGGCTGTAGTCAGAGGTTGTTTTAAGGATAAGACTCAAAACTCACTGAAGTAACTTGTCTCATTAGTCCATAATTAGCTCAAGCAGGGACAGTGACTGTGAGGGTGACAGGGCTAGGACACAGATGGTGCCAAAGGTGACAATGTGGACAGAGGGATGACACTGCTACAGCAGTGGCCAGGGTGGCCGTCCCCCTGCCTGGCAGGACCCCTCATCCTGGACACAGCCATCGGCCACTCACCCACCCCACCAAGGACTGAGCAGGACCCAGCCAGCTGCCTGGACCCCAGCACTGGGCTCTGCCAGTGATCACCACACCTGGAACAGCCCTTCTGGGGGTCCCACTGGCACCGGCAGAGCTGTGGGTGGGACCCAATGTCTGCATCCGTGGCACCACCAGGCTGGGGGGGCTCCTCCACCCCCGAGAGCTATAAATACCCAGCGCTGGGACGTCAGTTCTGTGCGGTACTGTCAGATCTGGAGCGTGGGTGGCTGCGTGGGAGGCGTGGGCTGACACCCACCCTGCCACCATTACCATCACCACTGTCACCACTGCACTGCTGCCACAGCACGTGGGGCTTAGCTGGAGCCACCTGGCAGCATGTGTGCCCACCAGTGCCTGTGGCACATAAGCGGTGCTGATGCCAGCTCCCACCTGTGACTGAGGGGAAGTAGATGCCTACGAGGAGGGTGAAGTAGGAGGTCATATCACTGAAGACATAGGGCTGGTCCATGTCCAGTGGAGTGTCCGGGGGGCTGACAGAGGGCAGCCCTCGCTTCTCCACAATCACCCCCTTGGTCAGGTACGAGCTCCAGAGGTTCTCTGCAGGGGGGACAGGAGGTCAGGATGGTGTCAGGAGAGGACAGAGCATGAGGACACCCAGCGCCACCTCCCCCATCCCAGCACAGGTAGTAGCAGCAAGAGAGGAACCCCTGGCACATCTCCAGCCCCTCAAGAATGCACAGGAACACCCATCCTGGTGAAAAACTGAGCAGCATGGAGGGGTGACTGGAGCAAGAACGTCCACCCTCTGGCATTATCCCTCCAACATAATGGAGGAGCTGACATGGGATTGCACTAGCAAATAATTATGAGGGTAATATAATTAATGCTGATCAACATAGGTTTAAGGAAAGTGGATCGTGTCAGAGTAACTTGATAATGTTTTTGATGGGATTACAAATGCTGGGCTGACGTAACAGGCTTAGTGTCCCTCCACGTGCTGCTTGCTGCCTTGGCCACAGCTCGGGAAAGAAACTGGAGCAGCAACGAGCGGCCAGCGCCGGGGCACGGCACGGCGAGGGGCTGCGGGGGGTCACAGGGCACCGAGCACCCCCTCCCAGCCTCGCCAAGCCCCCTGGCTGCGCTGAGGTGACAAAGGGGGCTGGTAGTCCCCCACTCCTGCACCCCTGCCTGGCTCTTCCTCCTGGAAGGGCGCATTTCGCCCCCCAGGGACCCAGCGCGGGGCATTGCCAGCCCCGGCCGCCTCTGCCGGGACCGCACGGTGGTACCATGCCCCAAGGGTCTGTCAGCCCAGTCCCTCTCGCTACCAGCTGCGCCAGAGAAGGGTCCTGGCTCCGCACCACGGTCCTAGATGCTGGAGCATTTGCCCGCAGCCAGGGACGCCTGATCTGCCCCATGGGACGTCCACCAAACGCGCCGGACGGCAGACACAGCCCCGGGATGAAACCCGAACACTGCGCCCGGCTACGTGCTGCTACTGCAGCCGATCCAGACCCTGTGCGGCTACGGAACCACTGGAAACGGAGCCTCCGCGAGCTCTCCATGTGCACCGTGCACGGCACGTCCCGCACAGCCACCGACGGGCACCCAGCCTGGCACCGCGGGAGTGAGGGCACTGCCCCGCCGATCAAGGGTCTGCAAATACCCCGAGCCAGGCACCGGCCTCCACCACCCAACCGCGGAGCGTGAGCACCTGGCAAATGCATCAGCGGCTCTGGAAAACAGGTCAAAAGTGGCTCCTCCTCCCAGAAAATTCATGAGTTTTCTTGAGCCCTGGCCACAATCCTGGCTCAGCTGCAGCCGGAAGCAGCCAAGTGTCCCCGAGGGGCAAAACCTCAGATCGATGCCAGCCCTTCTGAAGGCCAAGAGGATTATTTATCTCTCCCCAAACTTTAGGTATCCTGCGTAGTGCTGTTGTGGTCTGGCACAGACTGCATGTGGGTGGCCACAGCACCCAGCTCGGTCCCATGGTTTGGGAACCCATTCTGCTGCCCAGTGCAGGGTGAGTGAAGCTGTGCTGAGGTTTGTCCTGTGCCTCTATCCCCATGCCTTCATCCATCCCTGTTCCTCCGCCCCCATGCCCTTCCCCTATGTCTGTCTCTGACCCGTTCCCACCTTGGATGAGGCCGCTGGCAGCACCAGGGATGCCCTCAATCTCAGTCACATTGTTCATGGTGAAGTACTCATCACAGGTAGCGTTGAGGAAGCGGGAGGTGCAGAATAGCTCCCAGAGCTTGGAGCCAACTGTCTCATTCCCCTCCACCACCACCTTGGTGCAGAGGTCGAAGCCATGGCGCGAGAGAGTCCTGTTGCCTAGGAGGCAGATCCTGGGGAGGGGGCAAACAGGACTCAGCTGTGCACCCCGACCCCCCAGCCCTACTGCAGCCCCCCAGGATGCTGCACTCACGGGAAGCTTGGCGGGTCGAAGGCTGACTTGATGACACCAGCATAGATGGCAAGGATGGAGAGAATGACACAGCCCAGGAAGACCAGGGCAAACTTGTTGACGTACTTGACGCCAACAAAGACAACAGTGGCCATGCAGGTCAGCACACAGGTGCCGTACACACGCATGTTGTTGAGCATCGCGGCTGCCTCTCCACTGGCATCCTCTGCTTTGAAGATGGCCATGGCCGGGAAGATGTAGGCCTGGGAGACAGTCATGGCATCATCACCTGGCCAACAGCCCCACAAAGGGGACCTGGAGAAAGGGTCCCTTGACCCCACTGTGAGGCCTCAGCTCCTCATGGGCAGCATGGACAGGTGAGGCCAGAGCTGCCCAGCCAGGAGCTGGGGCCTCAGCACTACAAAGGGGGAAGGACATGGTACTTACCAGCAGGATTTCGATAGTGCCCAGGATGTACATGGCACCAGCAAAGGTAGTGCCCAGGTAGAAGCAGAGCCCCACAGCCCCCCCGAACTCAGGTCCCAGTGAGCGTGAGATCATGTAGTAGGAGCCACCAGCTGCAGAGAGAGTAAAGGTGGTTCCCTGCCAGGGGTCCCCAGGAGCAGGATGGGGACAGTGCTCAGGGGAGAACTGGGCATAGTCCCCCAGAGCAGCAGTGCTGGCAGAGCCTTCCCCAGGAGCCCAGCAGCCAGGTGTGATGGCCACAGGGACACACATCCTCTGAGATGCCAGGGAGGGACTGAAGCCCTGGGGACATGGGACATGCTCTTCTCTGTCCTCCCAGAGGAACCCTTAGAGCTGGGTGGCTGGGATAGATGGTCCTGTCACAGCAGCAGGATGATAAATAGCTTTAATTACAGCCTGCACTGGGGCTGTCTGTCCTCTGCCCAGACTGGCAGAGCAGCCAGGACAGTGCCACTAGCCTGCTCCCCACTGCCCTGTGGGGCTGGGGACCCTCTGGGGAGGCAGCTCAGGGTCATCTGTATAGCCAGACCCTGTTGGAGCCTTCCTGAGGATAGGGACTGGATGTAGCAGAGTCCAAGTGTCCAGCAGGAAATGTCACCCCACCACCCAGCCCATGGCACCTGCCTCCCCATCCTCCAGCCACCACCTCTTCCTGCTCCCCATCCTGCTATCACTCCCCACAGTCTCACCCTGGTGAAGGGAGGAGCCATGGCTCTCACCCCCATCTGCACTTCACAGCTCTGAGAATGGGTGGCAGCTCCAGCAATGGGAATCCTAGTGGGATGGTGGCAGGAGGCCAGGGAACCCTGGCAGTGACATCCAACCCCCATGCACAGGGCAGCCCCAGAGCCTGGCCAGCATGGGCCAGGGAGCAGGATGGCCACAAGGATGCTCTTGGAAAAGGCCCTTTGCCAACCTCAGCCCAGCCCTTCTGGGGCACAGGGACCCCAGCAGGCACCCAACCCGACAGGGAGCCAGCTCCCCCCACCCCAGCACACACATGGACATGGACTGGGCTCTACCTGGCACCACACCATTGGTGGCAATTGCACTCATGGAAATGGCTGTCAGCATCGTCTGCAGGAAGAAACATGGTATCAGCAACCAGCAGAGATGCCTCCATGCTGGGGTGGGGGGACAGGGGAGCAGGAAGGGAGAGCTAGGCCATACTGGGAATAGGGGGGTCCCTAGTGTACTGGCGGGATATGGGGCTCCCTGAGGCACTGGTGGCATGTGCCACAGGGCTGGGATGCCCGAAGCAGGTTCAGATGCATGTGCAGGAGGCCAAAGGGCTGAGTTCCTTGGAGGAACTGGCAAGGCCTGAGGTGTTGGGGGTCCCCAGGCTGCCCAGGATGCTGCTTGTGTTCAGCCCCACTAGGCTCTGCCCTGGGGCCACCATCCTGGCAGGATGACAGCACAGCAGGAGGGCCAGGTCAGGGACACCCCCACCCCCCCACACACACACTCTATTCCCCATCGTCTCCCCCCCCCCCCATCCCCACCTGCATAGCAGCTACAATCTGGGTCACTGAGCACCGTTCAGTTGCTGATTCCTTTGGGAAGCTAAAGGTTTCTCCTTACTGTAAGTGGGGCAGGGGCTAAGGCAGATCAGGGCAGGAAAGGGCAGGAGCTGGGCAGGGTGGGCTGGCAGATGGAGCACCCCTCACATCTCAATGGGTGCACCCCCAGCCCCTGGCAGCTCCATCACTCACGCAAGAGCAGCAGAGGAAGACCATGCAGAAGGACTCCATTATGCCAGCGATCCCCACCACCCAGGTGAGGCGCAGGAAGAGGATGACCCCAAAGATGTTCTGCAGGCAGGGCAAGTAGACGCCCATGAAGGTGCCCATCCGTGGGGCCTGCCGAGGGAGCAAGCAGCTATTAGGACTCATGGTCCCAGTGGGTGGAGGAGCAAGGGGTCCTGCTCCTCCTGCAATTTGGCTGGGGGCCCTGGGTGAAAACCCCCAGAAGGAGCCAAGGGATCTGGCCATCCCTGGGGCAGCCCATGGCCCAGCACTGGGCAGATGGGGCTGGGAGAAAGGGCCATGTCCCTCCCACACCTCTCACCTGCACTGGCTTCTTCTTGCCTCCATCATTGTTCTCAGCCTCCTCGTGCTCCCGGCTGCCCTGTGGCAGGTTGGTGTAGTTGGCCAGCCCACTCAGCAGGGACGAGACCATGGGGCTTGTGTCCATTTCCTCCTGTGGAAAGCAAAGCCCCAAGCTGTGAGGAAAGCTGAGAACTTCACCAGATGCTACCCCACCACCCTGCCAGACACAGCCACAGCAGCTGGGGGACCCTTCCCAGTGCTCCAGAGTGTCCTGGTGCCCAGGGTGCATGTCAGAGTGTGAGGGACAGCTGCCCAGCCCCCTCCCTGGGGACCCTTCCAGCCCCACAGCCGATGCACTCTACCTCAAAGAGGGCCATGTTCTTGCCATCGTACTCTTTGCCCTTCTCCAGGTCTGTGCTGTTGATGAAGGGGCTGCTCTCCTTGGGGTTGCCATCGCCTGCAAGAGATGAAGCCCAGTAACCCCTGCCCCAGCCCCTCCAGCTTCCATGGGAAGACTGTCAGAGTTGTGGGCACCATGCATGCACCTAATCCCGGGATGGGTGGCAGCAGCCCCTGCATCCCAACCCTCAGCATCGCCTCTCGTGCCGTGCATGGGCCAAGGCCGCCCGTCCCCAGGAGCCACTGCCCAGCCAGGCCAACATGGAACTGTCGGAGTGCATCCAGGCGGTGCGGATCCAGGGGGAACCCTCCGGCGGGACAGTTGGCAGCAATAACTCACTGGGGCTGCCCGCAGTGCTGTGCCTGCAGGGACGCGATCCGGCCGGCTGCTCAGCATGGCCATGGCCAGGATGGTCCCAGCGTGGTGCCTGGGAGCTGGGTGAGCAGTCGGGTGGCTGGCCCTGCTCCCCAGAACGCACCGCAGACGCAGGGGCTGTACGTAGGTGTCCTGCGAGTCTGGGCAGTGTCGGGTGGTGCCACCACCGGGGGCTGCCGCTCTGCTCGGGGCAACGGAGTCGCCAGCAGCGGTGCAGAGCTCACGGAGCTTCTTGGCCGGGGCCGCGGCAGCTCGCTGCATTAACGACCTCGTGCAGAAGAAACCCGGAGTCGGCTTAATAGCGACAAAAGCAGCTGAGCTGCAGAGAAGCAGAAATAAATCAGGCTGGAAATGGAGCAGCAGCGAGGACGGCTTTGCCGGAGCGGTGCAGCCCTCAACGGAGACCGGGGCCCGAGGCAGGGGCAGCGCGGGGCAGGCAGCCAAAGGACCAGAGCTGAGCAGAGCAGCTCGGTGGGTAACAGCCCCCGTGGCACAGCGAGACACGAGCAGCAGACCCGGCCCCGGGCAGGTGTAGAGAGGCACCCCACCACGTACTGACCCCCAGGGCCTGGTCAATGCACTGACGGAGGCAGTGGCACAGCTGGGGCAGGGTGACAGACCTGCTCTGCTCCCCCAGTCCGGAGTGACAGCCATCCCTGCCACAAGCCTTGTGTGCAGAGCCCGGGAGCACCCAGGGGCGCAGGGACAGTGCCGGGGACAACCATGGGCCAGGGCGACGTGGACACCCGTGCCCAAGGGACAGACCTTGAGACTCGGGAGCAGCCCGGTTCCCTGAAGCCCGCCTGACTCCTGAAAGTGATTTTCCCTGGGGACCTGGGGAGCCACCTGCCCGCGGTGGTGATTCATTCTCTGCAGCCTCCCGGCAGACGCGGCCCTCCCGGCCGGTCGGGAGGGGGAAGCCCTGAGCGCTGCAGGTGGCAACCTCCAGCCGGTGCCCCCGGGGTGCAGCATCCCGCCCGGCATGGCCGAACTGAGAAGCAGAGCCCGCAGACTCCTCCGGCGCTGGGACAGCCGCAGCAGCGGGACACTCTGCAGTCCCCTCGGACACACGCCTGGCACCTCTGGCACATGCCCTGCCCCGCGTCCCCCCCGAAATGTGCGCGGGGGATTCTCAGCATCGACCCAACGTGCCCCTCGCTCCAGGTTTGTTCTAAAGCTCGTTAGGTGACAGCGGGGGCTCCCATCCAACCGCACAGGCTCCGGTGACCACGTAGACATGAGACAACAACCAGGCCAGGGCGGTTCGGTGCCCACCTCCCCCTGCCCCGTCCGAGCGGGGTCTGTGGGGGAAGGCAGCCCGGCAGAGGGATGTGTCGCAGCCCGGCGAGGCTCCGGCAGCTCGTTGGGAGAGAGGAGCCCGCAGGGGCCTTGCCTCACCGCCTGGTACCGACGACATCACCGTGCTGGTTTCCATGGCAACGGCGAGCCACGGCCGCCTCGGCTCCTGCTCTTATGTAACGGCGCAGGCAGCCGGACCCCGGCCCCGCACGGCATTGGTACTAGCACCGGCACTCCGACCCATCAGCACCAGAACACCAACCCAGTAACATCAGCACCCCAACCTACTGGCACCCTGACCCACCAGCACCTGCATCCTGGCCCCACACAGCACCCACACGGTACCCGCACAAAACCCAAACCTCGGCCCACTGGCACCAGACTGCACGGCCAAACCTCCCGGCCCAGCGTGCCCCAGCCCAGACTGGGCACTGCCCGGCTCTGCACGACAGAAACCAGCAGCACCCCGCGGGGCCCACGCTCCACTCCGCTGGCACCACAGCAGCACCCCGAACCTTGCACTCCCTCCCTTCGGTCTGGCACCGGGGTCATGAGCCGGCCTGAGGCACCAGAGCCCCTCGCCTGACAGTGGTGACAAGGGGAATGGCACCAGGAGACGCCCCAGGCTTGCAGGTGGTAGGGACACGGGGACATGCAGTCAGCACAGCTCCGGCATCCCCGGTCACTGCTGGCGGGACCCCCGGCCGCTGCCCCCGGCACAGCAGGCTGGAGGCAGTTGAGCGTAGGGCCTCGGGGTCCCGGGTGACGACACGCTCCCCACTCCCCGTTCCTACCGGATACCATTTTGCCGCAGAGGGGCTGCTGCAGCCTCTCCCCGGCAGTTGCCACTGGATCTGTCAGGCAGGGGCACCGTGGCTCCTGCCCCCCACCTGCCACAGCCGTGGCCAGACCCTGCCGGAGGACAGCGAAGTGTGGGGGGGAACATCTCGGGCATGGGAACAGGCAGGACACTACCAGGGGTCCCCAGCGCCTGCCCGTGCCCGCTCCCCCATCAGAGCCCGGCCAGGAGAGGTGAGCGGAGCAGAGCCGAGCCGTGCCAGGCTTCGATCCCGGCGCTCCGCCGCCCCCCTCCCCAGGGATCACTCAACAGGAATCGGCCTTTTAATTTGCTGCGGCGGCTGGAAGGGCTGCCGGCGGCATGGCTGGCAGGAACCGGCAGCCCCACTGTGGGCACCGCGCTGCCCTGCTCTGGCGATGGTTACCGACCTGGCCTGCCCAGGATGTCCCAAAGTCGACCCCACTTCTCACCCAGGGCCCCTGGAGCCAAGGGATCGTCCCTGCCACGCGAGGCTCACCCACCCACCAGGCAGCACTTTGGCTGCAGCACCAGCCACAACGCCATCTCCTAATGGCTTTTTACTCAGCTCTGGATCGGGCTGGGAAGCATCATGTCCCTTTTCTCGAATCCTCCCTGATCACATTACATGGCACAGGGCAAAGGGGGGAGCCCAGGCAGCCAAACCTGGTAGGCAAATTAACCAGAATACCTGCCAGAGCTGCTGCCTGGACATGGCCAGCTCGTCCCCCCATGGGGCCCGGGTCTGTTTTGGCCACTGTGCACAGCAAGCTCTGGCCAGGGACATGGGGCACTATGCTATGGCCCCAGCCAGGAGGGCAGCAAGCAAGGGAGGACAGAGGCAGCTGCTGCACCTCCATCCCTACTCCTGCAGCACCCTAGGACCTGCTGGTCTGTGGTATGGGGGTGCTGGCAGCTCAGGGACCTCCTGTGCCAACCTGGCCACTGCCTTCCTGCACCAGTCCCAGGGGCAGCAGCAGCATGATGGCTGCAAGTGACCTGGGAACATGGTGGGGCTGCCCTGATAGCACACAGGGCACCTTGAAGGTGCCAGAGCGTTTGACAGCACCAGCTGGCAAGCAGCCTCCTCCACTCCCTGGGGCTCTGCTCGCAGCAAGGGGTACCCCAGGGTGACCCCAGCAGCCTGGCAAGCACATGGGCAAGCACGTGGCCCTAGGTAACGTTCCCAGCTGCTGCTGCGTTGCAGGAGCTGCTGCCTGGCAAGGCCAACATGCTGTTCTGTCACCCCTAGCCATCAAGAGGACTTGGCCACATATCCATGGTCCTGGCCCCAAGCTGCTGGCCTTGGGGTGCCCTAAGCAGATGGGAAGGGCCAGGGAACCCTTATGGTAGGTGGCACCTCTGGTCCTACCCAGGCTTCCTTCTCCTCTGAGTAGGGGGATCTGCCAGGTAGGGCAACCCTCCCAGAGGCCATGGAGCCTCAGGAGGCAGAGACCACCAATGGTGGGAGCAGTGCCAGCTCCAGGCTGCAGCACAATGACAGGGTGCAGTGGGGTGGGGTGGGCTGCTCCCCCCAGCCCAGGGCTGTGCTTTGCCTCTATAGCAGCAGGCACACCAAGTGGCCTTTTGGGCTGAATTCTTTCACTGCCTGACCCATATTAGACCAACTGCTACTTCAGGCCTATCCTCTTCCTTCCTAAACCCAGGATTATCCTCCCTTTGATCAGTCAGCCCTGCAAGCGCAGGATTTCCAGCACAGGCGCTTTGGCTTGCTGCGTTTAAACAGCTTCTCAGATTCTCCGACAGCCCGAGCCCTGCCTTCGAAATGGCCGTGAGCAGAAGCTCCAGCAAAGAAAGCCTCCCTGCTCCTTGTGCAGTGGCATGCCTTTGGGACAGCATCCTGGCATGGCAGCCTGCAGCAGGGCTGCATCTGACACATCCACACCCCAAACAGAGCCCAGACACTGCAGGCTGCCTGCTTCCCTGCATCCCACCGCCTCCCTGGAGGGTCTGCACGGCCCAGCCCTTACTGGGCTGCCAGTACTGGAGCCCTTCCAGCCCTTGTCACAAGGCTCCTGCAGGCTGCCCAGAGCAGGGCCCTGAGTGGGGCCCTGAGCCAGAACAACTGCTCAGTCTTTCCAACAGAAATGGCCTAAGTGTCCACCTAGGGCTCCAGCAGGTCCACTGGAGCATCTGGGGCATGCAAGGGAGTGGTCCTGCTGGCACATAACAACTCTGCCACCCTCCCTGGGGTGTCCACAGCCTCCATACAGACCCTGCACAGGGACCTCAGTGTCACCCTCAGCAGTAGGAACAAACCAGATTTCCCTGCAGCAGCTCCCCCTTGGCTCAGGCACAGGGGCTCTGCCAAGCCCCTCCCCACAAAGGCTCCCCGGGTCTCCCAAACACCTCCTGCCCTTGGCTGCCTCAAGCCCCTGCCACCAGCCTACAAGGCACCATCTTGCCAGGCCTGGCTCCAGGGACAGTCTGCCTGGTCCATCTGTGGTGGCACCATGTCCATCCCTCCTGCCAGACCCCAGCAAGGCAGAAAAGCCCATGGCTATGCTGCCAGCACTGCTGCGATGGGAACACAGAGAGAGAAGGATAAGTCCTGGTGCTGCAGAGGACAAGGGAAGCTGTAAGAGCTCAGGGAAGGGCATGGCCGAGGGCAGCATGGCTCCCCCCAGCCCAGCAAGGTGCCCTCAGAAGGCTCCTGCCAGCCCTGACCTTCAGTGGAACAGTGAACAGCAAATAAAAAGGCTCAGGTCGACAGAGCAGAGTGAACACCAAAAGCCTCATGGTAGCTGTTCTGGAGACTCACTGTAGGCAGCTGGGAACATCTGCAGTGGCTTCCAGAGCCACTGTGCCCTTCCAGCAAACCCCATGAGGAGACCTGGTGAGGGGGCCTGATGGGCTGGGGGAGTCAGAGAGGCACCACAGGTCCCCTTGAGCACACAGCTGCATGTCCCTGTCTCCAACCATCCATGTGCCCAATGGAAACACCTGCAGGAGCAGGCGCTGCACTGCTCGGGAACCTGAGGCTGATCGTGGCCCCGCAGGGGTCCTGGACCCTTGCAGCAGCTTGGCTGATGGTCAGTGCCTCAGGGGGAACTCAGCCCAAGGTACCAGCAATGACCTGGCCACTTCCAGGGCCTGGTGGCCTCACTGCCCAAGGGGCTGCAGCCTCGGACCCTCGCACACAGTGGCCTTGCTTGTCTATATTGCACCGCGGCTGCACCATGGCCGGTATGGCAGGGGCTGGCAGAGAATGGCACAGCATGGGCCAGCAGGGCACAAGCTAGACACAGATCTGCTTAGGTTCTCTCAGCACAGCACAGCTCCACACAGCTCGGCTCGGCATGGTTTGGTACGGCACGACAAGGCTTGGCAGGGCTCAACTCGGCTTGACACAGCACTGCTAAGATCGGTTTGGCACAGCACGGCCTGGCACAGCCCAAAACTGCCCAGTACTACCCGGCACTGCAGAACGCGGCTGCCCCGGGCCGAAGCCTCCGCTGCCCGCAGCTCAGGGCCAGGGCAGCCGCTTCAGCACCACGGACAGCGACAAGGGGGGGGGCGGCTGTTGGGGGGCGGCGGGGAGGGGGCGGCAGTAGAGCTGTGAGGGGCGGCAGCTAGGGATGGGGGGGCGGCAGCCGGACGGGGGAGGCGGGAAGGAGAGGGGATAGGAGGTAGTTTGGGCAGCGGGGGAAGGCGGGGGGGGCCGCAGCCGGGGGCGGGGACCCCTTCGGGGGTCCCGGGGGGGTGGAAACGGGCCGAGGCAGCAGCCGCCGGGACAGGTCCGGCGAGAGAAGGGGCAGGCGGGGTGGTCCGGAGCACAGCCCGCCGCCCCCGCCTGGAAGAGGCTCCCGGTAAGTCCTGGGTACAGCTCAGCCCCGCCGCACCGCCGTTTGCCGGAGCTGCCGCAGCGGCGGGAGCGGGGCCGGGACTGCGCGGAGGCGCCCGCGGCGGGGAGTGGGAGCAGCCCCGCACCGTCCGCCGCAGCCTCGCGGGGACGGTGACCCAGAGCCGCCTTTGCGGCCAGTGCTGCCCCGCGGACGGGTCCGGCGGCCGCGGCAACCCAAACCCCCCAACCCCCGGCTCCAAGCCCGAGCCCCGGAGCTCAGCCCAGCAGGGGCGACTGTCCCGCAATCCCCCGGTCCCCGGTGCCGGTCCCTCACCTTGGCTGGCGCCGCCGTCGCCGTCCTCGCAGTCGGCCAGGTTGTTCAGCATGGCGCCGGCTGCCGCACGCTGCTGCCCGAAGCTGCCCGCGCCGCGCTCCGCAGCCGGCCGCGTCCCCGCGCCGCCCCCCGCGCCGGGGGAGGGGGCTGCAGTGCGGAGGCGCCGGGCTCACGGCTCGCTGCTGCCGGCGGAGCCCAGCCCGGCCGCCCGCTTCATCACGTATGCAGGAGGCATTGCCCCCGCCGCGGCGGGGGGGGGGAAAAAGGAGGGGGGGGGGGCTAAGCAGCGGGGGCGGAGGGAGGCGGGAGGGGGGGGGGCCGCGCAGCCGAGAGCGGGAAGAGGGGGTTGGAACTGGGGCACGGCAGTGCTGCGGGCCCGTCTAGCGCGGGCGGGACGGGCCCCGCACCTCGCACGTCCCCCGCACTGGCCCTCTCCAGTCGCGATGGGACGTGCAGTAGACCCTATGTCTAAGGGGGGAACGCTGAAGCCTGGAGTCAGGGCAGCCCTTGCACGGGCAGACCCGTACCCTGTCCCCGGCCCCAGGCGGACATCTCCCGGAGGATGGGTGCAGCTGCATGGGGAGGGGGGCAATGGAGGGGGGGAGGGAGAACGTGCCAGCCAGCCATCTGCAGGCAGCAGGGTCTCAGCTGGCGAGAACCCACTGCCCGAGCAGCGGGACCGTCCCGCAGCCACCATCACCCAAGCTCCCTCGGGGAGGAGCGGGGAGAGGGGGATGCAGCCAGACCACCCAGCAGGTCAGGGGGCTGCAGCGCTGCAGAGCGGGGAGTTCTGCCTGCAGAGGGGAGCAGACCTGGACTGATTGACCCTCCGGGTCTCCAGGAGGGCCCCCATTCAGCACAAGAACCCGAGGCATGGTGGGTCTGGGGCTGACCCTGGAGAGGGGGCCGACCCCCAAGCCCTGCTGCTTGCTATGGACCCCTTGACCCTCGCAGCTCCGCCGGCAAGGCCGGGAGCTCAGAGCCGCCGTGGGGCTGGGGGCTGCTGGGTGGTCTGCGCTGACCCCCCAGGGCTGCTCACAGCCCCCTCCTCCCTCACCCACTGAATCCGGAGGACTCCGGAGCAGGAGCTGGCGGCAGCTCCCGCCATCTCCTCCGGGGATGGCTGAGATCATGAGAGCCCGCTGGCGTTAGTTACCTTCTGACGGCTGTAATTAATTGTTTACTTTCTCCTGGTAATGTCCCAGTTATGCTGCAGCGCGGAGGCTCTCTGGCCCTCACCTTGCGTGGGGGGGAGGGCTGAGACCCCCTGCCTCCAGCCCCTGCCCTGCTGCGGCCGCTATCCCCGGGCCTGGCGTCCCCCGGGAGCCACAGCTGCACAGCCCCAGCTCCGCGACACACAGTGCGGGACAGCCGCAGGAAGGGTGGGCAGCACGGGCACAGCACTGTTCTCCATCCTCTCTCGGCCCCCAGACCCCGCGGCTGCCCGTCCCCTCGCCCCTCAGCTTCAAGCAGGAGTCAGCGCTGGGATCAAGGGACAGGACTGGCCCCCGCAGCGGGCATAGCGGGGTACCGGGGGAGTTGCAGAGCCCACGCGGGCCGGGGGCTGCGCGGGGGCCATCCAGCCAGGGCAAGGCGTCGAGAGGTGGTTTTGCGCAGGAGGCCGCAGCGCGTGGGCTCGGCACAAGAGGGATTTCCTACTAAAACAGATGGGGGGGGAGGGAGCACGTGAAAGACCACTAATCCCCTAATCCCGGGATTATGGCTCCATTTCAGGGGCTGGGATTTGCCGCGCAGTGTTATAGCTCGCGCGCACTCGCATCGGGGGGGAGGCTTACGAGGGATGTCCCCGGGCCAGAGCCAGACCGGGGAGGCTCGACACACCCAGCACAGCACTGATCTAACCCCTGGGGCCGGGGTACGTGGCCCCAGGATGCGGGGAGCGTGGGCTCGGTATGGTTTAGGCAGCCCCCGTGCCCCACTCCTTTCCCGGGCTGCAGCGCTCCCAGGGTGCCGCTAAAGGGGTCTGGCATAGAGGCCGCTGGGAGAGCAGGGGACGGAGAGAGGCTGGCGGCTTTCCCCGACATGGGGGGGGATCAGCTGCAAGTGGTCCCCGATCCCGGGCGCAGGCGGGACCCTGGCGCAGGGCCACGCTCGGCACCAGTGCCCCACTTACTGCCAGGAGCTGCTCGGGTGAGTGGGGGTGAGCTGCGCAGCTCCGAGGCCAGGCCAGGGGTGGACATGGCACAGCCGGACCACCCTGTGCTGCCTCTGCGCGCCCCCCACCCCGGCATGGAGACACCGAACTGTGCGAGATCCAGAGAGCCAGTCCAGGACAGGCAGCATCCCCGCTAACAGCCCTGTGCCCCCTGAGAGCTCCCCCCTCATAGCCCCACTGCACCCCCACGCCACGCAGACCCCGGGTGGGGGGGCCGTGCCCCGCAGCCTTTCGCAGTGGGTAACCCCGGTAGCCCTCGATTGTCCTGTCAACTGCCTCGAGTGGGACGTGGTGGAGGCGCCGGGAGATCTCCCTGGGGGCAGCAGGAGGGCAGGGGGACACCGCCCACAGCTGTCCCACCTATTGCAGCTCCGGACTGCGGGATGCGGCAGCTCCGGGGGATGGCTGCAGCAGCGGGGGTCAGCGTGCAGGGGAGGCCGAGCCCCGAGCCCCGCACCTCGTGTTTAGAGTGGGGGTTGTGGGGGATCCAACCCCGGTATCCCACGGGGGGCCACGTGCCCGGGCCCCTCCACAGATGCAGCAAGGGCCGGTGAGGTCTCTGCGACTGTGTGTGTCCACCCCCCACAACGCCCCGCGGGTTTGGGAAAGTGGCTGAATACTCCCCAAACCTCGTCCCCGTCCTCCTCCTTTAGCATCAGGAGCAGCCGGCAGCGATGACACCATACCCGGTTTCCATGGCAACGCGAGCAGCTCCATCACCGCTTGGTTGCCATGGCAACTGCCGCCCATAACGGCTGCCTCGGGACACGGCAGTAGGGGGGATCGGGGGGGGGGGCTACGCTCCAGGGATGCCCCGATCCAACCCCCACCTCCCCACAAAAAAAAATCCGGACCAGAAGGGGCGTGGCCAAACGGGGCGTGGTCAACACAACAGTGCCCCCTGTCGGCGACAAGGCGCCCCGCAGCCCCAGGTCGCACCCGTGTGGGGGTCTGCATGGGGCAGCCCCACTTGAGGGCGACCACCACAGGCCTGTGGGTGGAGCCTGGTGGGAGACACCCATGGGCCAAGGGGACTCGAAGGGGCGGGTAGTGAGGGGTGACAAGCTCACCACCACCCACCAGCGCCCTTCGCGAGGGCGCAAGGTCACACGGCTCGGCGCAGCACGGGGTGGACATCGGTCGGGTTTCTGGGATCGATATGGCTCCGGTGACAACACAGCTAAAACCACCACCTCTCCCCCGCCCCCGGGGAACTGCGAGGCGACAGCCTGCCGGCCTCATGCCCAACGCAGACCTCCATACATCCCACCCTCTTCTGCGGGTCAGCCTGAGGCCTTGCACTCCGCAGCTATCCCCCCAGCTCTGTCCCTTACTCTGACAGAACCCTAGGATGGGCATGGGAGCTCCTCGGGTAGTGGGGGCTGCCCTCGGGGAGAGCCCGGGGATGAGGGGTCCTGCCCTGGTGCCTGAGCCCAGTTCCCACTCTGCATCCCCTGAGCCCTTCAGACTCCTGCTAGCCGCGTTCTGGGGGTCCCCGCTGCGTCCGAGGGGCCAGGCTGACCAACTGCCAGCCTGGGGTAACTCTGAACCCCCCCACAGTTCCCCGACGGCCAGGCCTTGCCCCGCAGACCCCCTCCGATCCCCTCCCCTGGGACGCTGCTCCGCGGACCCTTCACACGGACACCCTACAGAACCCGTCCCTGGACCCTGACGGAAACCCCGGGAGCCCTCCTCGCAAACCTCCCTCCCCCGCGGACACCCCCATCAGCGGCAGCGTCCGCGCCCCTCACCTCCGCCGCCGTGTCCGGGAGGGCCGGTGCTGGTGCCGCGGGTGGACGCGGGTCCGTGCCGGGGCAGCGCGGTGACTGTGAACCGCCGGCTCATGGCCCCGCCGCCTCCACAAGTGGCTCCGGGCCCCGCGGCCGCCGAGCGCGGCCCCGCCGGGCGCTGACCGGGGTCCTAGTGCCGCGGCACCGCCCGCTGCCAGCCCCGCCCCAGGGGCCCAGACCGGACCGGAGCGACTCGGCTCGGCCCTGCACAGCGCGGTCCGGCCGGTTTGGCCCGGACCAGCACAGCGCGGTCCGGTCCCACTGGGCCTGAACCGGCTCGACCTACTCCTGTCGGTTCCGGTCGGTCCCGGTCGGCTTGGCCCGGTTCGGTTCGACGGGACAATCCACGGGGTCTCCGGACGCGGCCGAAGCCGCCCGAGGGTTGCTGGAACCGCACCCCGGCGGGATGGGATGGTTCCACACTCTACCCCCGCCCTGCATGGAGCCGTGGCCACTAATTACAGCTAATTAGGGCTAATTACAGCCCAGAGGTTGCGGCCGCCCCGCCCTGCCACGGTCCCGGGCGGCCTGGGGGCACGGCCCCGGTCCCGCTGCCGGGAAGGGCCAGGATGGGCCGGGCGGCTCCGCGGGGGCGTCCGGGACGCAGCGGGGGCACCCGGCCACACGTTCCGTCCCAGCCTGGGACAAACTGAAAGCTGGGACTCGGGAGCGGGCTGGGGGCTGCCGGGCACGGGTGGCCGGAGCTTGGGTGGGCAAGAGTGGCCCTGGAGTGTGCAAGGGAACAGGAGCTGGTGGCCGGGGATGTTGGCACCGAGGGACACACTCCCCGTAGGACCCAGTGTGCCTCGGGGTGTTGGCTGCAGCCTCACACCCAGCTGGCCCCCCGCGGTCCTGGGAGGGGAGGTCCCACCAACAAGGCATCCCAGGTGTTTGCCGTGGCCCCTGCCAGTGACACAGCACTTCGAGTACACATCCAAAGGATTGTCTTTATTAAAAACAAGCAGATTTGGCAGAATGGGCACAAGCCACAGTGAGGCAGAGCCCCCCGCCCCTGCCAACCCCCAAAGCACCAGATGCCCACAGACCCTGTCTGACCTGGCACAGCTGGCTCAGGAAAAGACAAAGTCGGTGGAAATCGTGTGGTTTGCACCAGGCAAACGCCTCAGCTGGCTGCGGCGAGAGTCCTGCTCCCCAGCCAGGGCTCCCTGCTCCAGGCAGCCCCCCAGGGGGGGCCCCAGGACTCCCTGTGCCTTCCTGACAGTGAGGTGGCAAAGCCCCCAGCATGGCGGGGGCTCCCCATGTGCTCCAGGGTCAGGCTGTGAGGCAGCAGCCTGCAGGATGGGAGCAGTGGGCAGGGAGCAGTGTGTGGGCCAGAGCTGGGCACCCATGGGGCCCTCAGTGCTGGGGGCACTGCAGGATGTCGTACTTGACGTAGCCCACCCGGTCCACCTGGTAGCGTGGCGTCATTCTCCAGTAGAAGTTGCCCCGGCAAAAATAGTACTTGTCTGGGCCAGGAGAGGAAGGAGGGTCAGCAGGAGGGCAGCTGTGCCAGGAGCCATCCTGGCAGCCTCCGGCACAGGACTGGCACTTGGAGGTCTGGCCACAGGAGGCAGCCCTCACCACAGCCCAGCCAGCCCCACCGCAGGGACCTGCTGGGCTGATGCTGTACCATGCTCCAGGGCCATTCCCATAGTTCAGGGTGCTTGGGCAGCCTGGGGGTGACAACAGACTCCCCCACCAAGTCCCCACTCACCTTGGTAGAGGAAGACATTGCGTGCGTCAAGGGGGACACCAGTGAACACATCATCGGTGGCACGGGGGTAGCCCTTGTCCACCCTCTGGACTTTCACATCCAGCCTGTGGGGAGGGCAGAGCTGTGCTGCAGGCCGTGGGAGCCCTTCATCCTACCCCTCACTGGCCAGCACTGTGGCTGTCTGTACCCACTTACCTCCAGTAGCTCTCCCCACTGAAGAGCAGCACTTTGCCACGGCCCCGCTGCAGGGCCCCTGAGATGCGGCTGGCTTCCTTCCCAATGCCCAGCTTCTCAATCCCACGGGGGCCCACCATGCTCTTGCCGGAAAACACCCAGAACTGCCGCCCTGCAGCCAGGAGGGAGCACAGTCAGCCAGCGCCAAGGGTGCCAGGCAGCACCTGGTGACACTGGTGGCAGCAAGGGTGGCAAGAGCAGAGCTCACCAGCAAAGAAGAACACCCTCTTGGTGAGCACATCCTGGAAAGCAGCATCGATGGCAGCCGGGAGGCTGGGCCAGGTGTCTGCAACTGAAAAGGCGCCCTGGATGCCAGACTTCCAGAAGGACGAGTGGGTCCAGTACTTCCTGGTGGGGAAGGGCTGTCCTTATCACCTTGGCCTGGCACAGCCCCATGTGCCCCCACACTCCCTCATCACCCCAGCACCCACCACGCTCACCCATCCTTGAAGAAATGCAGCTCCCCATTGATCTCTGTGATGGCATCAAAGTTCTTCTCCACACAGGCGTCCTGTCTGGGGTCCACAGTAATGGGCTCGGTTGTGGGCTCTGGCATCTCCTCCTCCTCGGTGGTGGAGGTGCTGCCAGCCTCTGTGGGCAGGGGCTGGGGCTCCTCAGTGGGCACGGGTGCAGGGATGGTGGGCTCCGGGCCAGAGCCACGACCTGAGCAAATACAGTGGAGGCAATGAAGCTTGGGGCCAGCCCAGCACCATGGGAACCTCACATGCCACATTGTGACACAGCTGCTCACCGTAGAGGTACTGTATGCCCTGGATATCATCTGGGTCCAGCTGGAAGTCCTGGATGTAGCTGTACATGGGGTACATCAGGGCCTGCCGCACACTTGAGTGGTCCAGCCCCAGCGAGTGCCCAAACTCATGGGCAGCCACCAGGAAGATGCTGTAACCTTGGAGAAAACACTGGCCTCAGCACTCAGCAAGACAGGACATACTGTCCAGGAACTGTGACCCCCTGAGGGGCCAGGGGCTCCGAGGAGGGGGGCGGGGGGGAGCAGGTACCTCTGTCAGGGCAGAAGCCCCACTTCTTGTCAGTGTCATAATTGCTGGTGGTGGCACACCAGAGCTTGCCATCCTGGCGGCCCTGGCTGGTGCAGGCACTGTAGCTCTGACCCAGGAAAGTGAAGGGGAAGGTGCAGGGGTCCCCCTGGGAGTTGCCACCGATCACGGCTGTGTCTGCAGCACAGTGTCAGTGGGGCTGGTCCCATCCACCAGCGGTGCTGGCCAGACTCTGGGACAGCCCCGAGACACCCTGGGTGCCCACCCAGGGGACCAGCCATCCCACACCCCCCATCCCCACTGGCACCTCGGTTGGGGCAGAAACCGTATTTCTTGTCCTGGTCAAAGTTGGGGGTGGTGGCACACCAGCGGTAGCCATCAGAGCGCCCGACCGTGGTGCAGCTGTCATAGGAGATGCCCTCGAAGATGAAGGGGAAGATGCAGGGGGCCCCGTCACTGTTGCCACCGTTGGTGTAGAGGACTGTGGGGTGAGGGGGGTGAGGGTGGCCCTGGGTGCCAGGCTCCAGGCAGACCTGGGGTCCGGGCAGGGCTGAGGCCATGGTTACTCACGTTCACTGGGGCAGAAGCCATATTTCTTGTCCCGGTCATAGCTGGGGGTGGTGGCACACCAGGGCAGCCCATCCTTGCGCCCCTCTGTGGTGCAGCGGGAGTAGGAGCGTCCCTCAAAGATGAAGGGGAAGTGGCAGTCAGCCCCCTCAGCGTTCCCGTGACGGGTCTTCACCACTGCTCAGGAAAGGGGGTCTCAGACACACGTGGGGGCAGGTGCCAGCATGCCCTTGACCCACCAGGCCATGCCCTTACCCAAACCAGTTCCCAGTGTCCAGAACTCGTCGTCATCGAAGTGGGCATCACCCTGGATGCCTTGGCCCGGGGGAAAGGCATGGGCCAAGAGCCCGTCCTTGCCATCAAAGGGGTACCCATCCCCATGCTCTGTGGGGACAAGCACCCTCAGAGCGAGCCTCGCCAGCAGAGCCCCTGTGTGTGCACAGGCCCCCTCCTGGCACAGGCAGGGGTGGAGGGACGCTGGGCATGGCCAGGGAACTGCAGGGTGACAGTCCTGCAGGCAGCACATGTCACCAGCCCAGGCCCTGGCCCCTGGCCCACTCGTGGGACATCACCTCCACTGCCAAACATGATCATGATGTCTGCCTCGCCACTGTATATCTGGGTGAAGGTGAGGGGTGTCACATCACTCCACACTTTGAATGCCCGCTTGAAAGCATCATCAATCACGGCACGATCCAGGTCAGGGGAGTAGTTCATCACACTGTGGGGGGAACAGGGGGTCAGCATTGCTGGATTCTAGCTCCTGACACAGGAGGGACCCTATCCTGGGAGGGGCCAGCAGTGCTGGCATGGCCATGCACAGCAGCTGGCCACAGCCCTTGGGCTGGGGTTAAGATGCTTTCCCTGGCACTGGGGAGCAAATGCTGGTGATGTGCCAGCACGGCCCTGGCTGCACTGAGACCCAGCTGTGCCAGCAGTGTCAAAGCTGCTGCCCATCCCCATCCCCCCAGGGACCATCTCCCCATGGGCACGAGGCTCCATCTCCTGGGCCAGAGACTCACCGGTATGTCAGGTCCATGTGGTCCCACTTGAGGTCCCCCTCAAAGGTGAGGAAGGTGCCCACATCGGGGACACCACAGCGCGGGGCTCGCATGGCCTCCAGCGTGCCAGCATCCAGCTGCCCCGTCTCCTCCAGGCCCAGCTGCTTCTGCATCCTGCGCAGTGCCTTGCCCAGCGACAGCTGCCTGAGCCCCGTCCTTGCCTCCGCCTCTGTGGTGTACCCGAACCGCAGCAGATAGCTCTGGGGAGGAAAGGCAACCGTGGGGGCTGAGCGACACGTAGGGGGCTCAGGTAGCCCCGAGCACCACACACCCCCACTGCCTGACCCCAGCCTGGGCACCTGTGGGGCTCAGGCATCTCCTGAGCCCAGGCACAGCCCCACACTGCTGCTGAGAGGTGCTGGGGACCATGGGGGGGCTGGGAGGGGGGGCTGTGCTCCCCTCACCTCTGCCAGCTCCAGGTCTGACCGGGTGCCCACCAGATCCCCCGAGAAGGTGACAAGCGCCTGTGGCTTGCTCTGAAGAGGGGCTGCAGAGCAGGAGAGGGACAGCAGCCCAACAGCCAGCATGGCCAGGAGGGTGTTGTGTGCCATAGTGGTGGCTGTGCTGGTCCCGCTGGCTCCCTCCTATTTATGCTGGGGAGGGCAGTGAGTCACCCTCAGACCCCCCGGCCTCCGACTCACGCTCCCTTCCCACGGTGACGAAACCCACACTCAGGCTCCTCTGCTCCTGCCTTAACTGTTTCATCACCTTGTTTACTAAACATGCCTGGTCCCACGATTGGGCGAGGTGTGAGGATGGGTGCCATGGCTGTGTCCTGTGACAGGACAGCCAGCAGTGAGCACCATGGTGGCATGCTGGCAAGGGGGCATGGAGGCTGGGGGCCAGCTGGGTACATGAGACCCTGCAGAGTGTCACCACATTCCATGTCCCCAACCAACTGCATCACCCCTGTTGGCCAGAGTGTTCCTGGCACAGAAAATCCTGTGGCTCAGCACCCCATGGGTGCCCCACTAACCAGCAGCCACCTGGCAGAGTCCCAAGGACCAGGGGCAGTTCCATGGCCGGGGACACTCTGTCTGGCACAGTGGGATGTGCCAGGACAACACCTTGTTGCCCACTGCTCCACAGGGCACCGCTGACTCAGGATCGCACCCAGCACAGCAGAAACCTTGCCATGAGATGGTGTTTTCCTGCTTCTCTCAAAGTGCCGATGCTTGTGGGAATGGGAGTGGTGAAAAGGAAAGCAATCAGGGATGGGAGTGAGGGAAAAACAGATGGAGCAGAGGGAAAGGCGCAGCGTCAGCTGGGGATGGGGGGCAGCCCTGACATGAGTCCCAGGACCCCTTTCCCAGCTTTCCTGAACCCCAGCACATGGAGCCCCGCTGAGCCCTCCATGCCCCTGGGAGGAAGATCTGCCCAGGCTCTGCAGGTGCCCTGTGCTCCCAGATGTCCCCCTGCAGCTGCCCCGTCCCTGCATTACCCTGGCTCTGTCTGAGCCAAACCAACAGCTGGCCTGGCCACAAGACAAAGGGGTTGAGCTGGAACCCAGCCAGGCTGGGGATGGTGAGAGGAGGGGGCCATGACCCCCCTGTCTGATAGGGCTCATCCCTGGGGAGCATCACCCTGGGGCACAGTCTCTGCCCGGACCCCATTGCCCCCCCTTCCCACCTTGCCAGGCTCCTATCCCCACATCAGTGTCGGGGGGACACAGCAGCAGGGATGGGGTGAATGGCCCAGGAGGAAGGTGCTGAGAAATCATGGGGTTGCCTCACTCCCCACCGCAGCCCTGCAAGCACAGCCCTGGCTTCTGGCCAGAGGAAGTTGTTCCACAAGCAGACACCGTCCTGCACCCCAGACAGACAAACACATCCAGCCCATGGTGCTTGTGAACAGCCCTCTCAAACGGGACATGAGCCAGGGACCCCCATGGCCAGACCACCACCCTGCCCCAGGCTGCCAGGACTCAGTCCTCAGCACACGGAGCCCGAGCTGGCTGCCAAAGCACTGCTGGGACAGCCCAGCAAGGGGACTTCTGGCACTGGCTCCAGGGCACAGCCATGGGAACCAGATCCAGCTCTGGCCTCCCCAGTGCTGTGCCAGATCCCTGGCCCTTTCTCATGCTATTCCCATCCCTCATTTCCGCTGCATGAAGGAGCCACAGCTCCCACAGCCTGGGCACACTGCCACAGCACCAGCACAGCACCAGGGAAGCACTGTGCTGCTGGTGGCACCCGCGGGGACAGAGCCAAGGCCCAGCAGAGTATGGCAGAGCTGGCTGGGAGGAGAGTGATGGCAGGAGGAGCTGAGGATTAGGGTCCTGCTTGCCACAGCCCATGTGGATCAGCTCTGGGATGCACCAACAGGTCCATGGCAAACTGCCCCAATCATTTCCATGCCAGTGGGGAGCACTTGGTGGCTGCCAGCCACCACTCTGCCCCTGGCCCAGCCTCTCCCACTGACTCACAGAGCCACTCACCAGTTTCCTCCTGGTACCAGCCTGGGGAATTTCTGGTGACTCTCTGGAGGCTCTGTGGAGAGCAGGGTAGGGAAACCCCCATGTCTGGCAGCTCTAGCAGCCTCAGAGCAGGGCAAGGAGCTCCATGGGGACAGGGCACAAAACCTGCCAGACTGGTAGCTGGGGCAAGGCCTGGGTCCCCCAGCTGGGTCCCCTGGCACAGGGACATGGGGAGGGTGGGATGCTCCGGGCAGTGTTAAGCATGAGCAGCAGACAAGAGAGGGCTTTGGACTTCAGGGACCCCAAGAGCCCCTGGGTGCTGTGCTCAGCCCTCCATGGACCAGGGCCACTGTTGACAGCCCGGATGGATGATATGGAAAATCCCAAACAGACATCCTTCATCCCAGCCGGTTGCCTGAGCCACGAGGATGCCTGTCACCACTGCCACCCAGAAAGGGGAAGGAAGAGCCACCACAGCCCCTTCCCATGCCCTTACTCATGGCCACACTTGTGCAGGCAGCACTGCAGGGAGACCCCCATGGGAAACAGGTCTGGGACCCCTGCTGGGACCAAATGCCTGCTGGGATGCCTGTTGGAGCCAGGGGCACAGCCCAGCCCAGGGCAGAGGCTGGTGGGACATGGTGGCACCCTGGCCAGGATGCAGGTCTCCAGCTGGGCCAGCAGCAAGATCTGTGGGGGCTGAGCATAGCCAGGAACCCCCAGAGCTGTGCCCAGACCCTCCCTAACTCCATTCCCTCAGTTCAAGTGAGTGGAGCAGGGAGCAGGGAGCAGGGAGCAGGGAGCAGGGAGCAGGGAGCAGGGAGCAGGGAGCAGGGAGAGGTCCAAGAGCCACGGCCATGGGTGCACCTGGGTGGCAATGGTGGTGGGAGAGCCGAGGAATCAACAAAGGGACACCTGGCTGCCACCACCACTACCTCACCCCAGGGAGCCCAAAGATGCAGGCAAGTGACTGGGGGACAGGGAGCAAAGGGCAACCCAGACATGGGGGCAGCACCGCTTGCCCTCTGCAGCAGAGGGGAAGTGAGGCAGGAGGGAGTCAGCATCTTGTGTGGGTGAGACAGCGGGGGAAGCACAGCCCCTGCCAGGCTGGGGCTGCTTAGACTGCCCAGCCACATGCAGTGCCAGTGACAGGGCCACAGCAGGACAGCCACATCCCCCTGAACCCAGCCCTGTACCATCATAGGACTCCACACCACCCCGGGCCCAAGGAGGGGAGCTGCTGCCAGACAGCACCAGCACCAGGCACGGCACCGTGTCCCAGGCATGGGGACACTTGGCGCAGGAGCAAGACCAGAGGGAGCAGTTCTGTGCCAAAGGCTGGGACGCCCCATTGAACCTGCTTGGGGCTCCAGACAGAAACAATATTCCTGCACGTTTCCCCTATCTGCTGCCCCACCACTGGGGCCATGCGTGGGCTGGGATCCATGCTCCAGCTGGGACCAGGACCCTCCTTGGCAAACCCACTGCATGCCATGGTCCCGTGGTGCTGCCTGCACCACCAGTCCCCAGCCCCACACCCGTTATCCTCTGCCAGGTGCTCCGCAGATGCACCTGGCCCCTCCCTGCTCCCTGTCAGACCCTCCCTGTCCCCTCCCTGTCCCTTGCCCCACCTGTGGAACTTCCCACCTCTCAACACCAGCTTCTTGCCAACCTTCCACCTCTGCCGTGTCCTGCCCCCTGCCCCGGTGCCGCAGCTCCCACAGCCGCTCCTCCAGACGGGGATGATACAGCCAGTGTCAGCACTGCAGTTTCACCGCATGGCATCACCGATCCCGACCATGACGGGTCCCCCCGGCTCGGGACAGCCGAGTGGGTGGCACAGTCACCCCCCTGCAGCTGAGACATCCCTGCTCCACGATTGCCCCGGCCTCCTCACACCTGGGAGCATCCCCCCTCTGCTCAAGCCACACAGGGATGCCGGAGCAGGAATCTCCCGCTCTGACACAGCCATGATGATGCCATGACCCCTCCCAGCACCCAGGACAACCCCGGTGCTCACCAGCACCCTGCTCACTTCCCTGGGATGGAAACTACACTGCCGTCTGCTGGGAAGCCCTCGAGGTGTGAAATCCAGGAGGGCCGCTCCTGTAAACCCATTCCCTATGCCTCGCACCTCGTCCCACTTGAGCTTTTGCCTCTGACTTTGACCAACTTTTGTTTTATCAAACTTCCCCCACTTGCCAGGAGCCAGAGTGCTGTGGCACGTGAGGGGAGACAGGAGCAGGACCACTGCAGCTGCTGAGGGCTGCACCGAGACCATGTTGCCTTCAGTAGCTTTGGGAAGGGGTGTTCACAGGAGCACTGAGGAGAGCGGGGTAGGACGGGGCCGAGCAGCCACACAGCTCCTTGCCAGAGCTCAGCCGGCACTGCACGGGTGGGCAGCGCTTTGTTCCCTGGCTGTGAGATGGGCACAGCAGCTGCCTGCTAAAATGGGAAGAGCAGCACTTGTGACAATGACAGCCAACCTGTCCAGCACGCAGAGGGGACGATGCGGTGCCAGAAGCCTGTGCCAGCGACCAAGCAGCTCAGAAATAAGGAGCGGGTGTTTGGAGGAGGTGAAACATGGGCAAAACTGGTGGTATTTAATTGTAAACTACAAGCAACAGAAGGAAGAGTGGTAGATGCAACAAGCTGGGGTTTCAGTGAAACATTTGACAACTGTTCTAAGGCTTTGCTGCCAAATTAATTCAACGAGGCTCAGTTGTCAACACAGGCATATGGACAAAGCCCAGGCAGCCCTGGAATGGCAGCAGCCTGGCTGGCAGCCGGGAGAGGCCCTGTGACCCTTGGGGCCCCTTTTACTTCTTTCATAACCTCTTCTGTGGGTGCTGGGGAGGCAGCTGGGAGTACCAGAGATTGGCAGAGCACTGAGCAAGAGCCAGCAGTCCACTGCTAGCCCAGGGCAGGTCTGAGCTTCACGGCCACACTGTGGCCAAGCTACCCCACTCCATGGTGCCCAGCATGGGCAGTGGGAACTGCCCGGCACAGCACGCGTCCCCTGGGGCCCTGCGACACACACAGTTCTCCTGCCTACCTTGTTTATTTTACTTATGTTTCAGTAATTTGCTGATTACCATTTTTTAACTAACCAACAGTGATGAATCAGCAGTACAGGAGACGATGGAAGCTGGCGGCCTTGGACCATGGCTCTGAGGCCTCAGGTTCTGGGAAGAAAGCCACAGGATCCCTCCAGAAGGGAAAAAAAAAACAACTGGCAGCAACAGCAGTAGTTCTGGCAAGTGAGGAGGGGCTGCAGCTGCCTGCACCCGGCAGCTCCCAACCCATCCTGGAACAGCCATCGATGGTCATGAGCCCTGAGGGCAAGATGAGAACCACGGGACAGGCAGCACGGGCACGGCCCAGCTCAGCACCATGGCTCCAGCCTGTGGAGCACCGAGGGCCCAGGAGCAGGCACAGGGCTGTGCCCGCTCCCTCCAGAACTGGCCCAGCCACGCAGCCCCTCAGTGTCTTCATCACAGCCACCGGCAGCACCTCCCGGGCTACCAGAGCCGGGGCCAGCGAGCCTAGGGGACCGTGCGAGGATAAAACCAGCCTGGCCACGGGCCCTCGGCAGCTCCTCCGAGATCTGGACAGAGCTGGGAGAGGCTTCTGCCCTAGCCCAAGGCTGGCATTAGAGCTGAGGCTGCGGGTTCAGCCGCAGCCTCGGTGGCCACAGGCTCCAGGCGTTATCCTACGGCACTCCCGCCCGTGCCCTGGGCGGCAGAGACCCCGGCAGAGCGGCGACACCGGGGGTGGCCCAGCGAGCCCAGCGCCCGGTGGGAAGCATCCTGGCTCCACCGAGCAGTCCCCCGGGAGAGCCCCCGCCGCCTTCCTCAGGAGCGGCTGTTGCTGGGAAGGAGCAGAGTGGTGAAGCAATCTGGTGTGAAAAAAAAAACACTTCCTGTAGCAAGGACTGTTTTGCTCAACGCTTTGCAAAATGTGCTGATGCAACGGCACTTCCCAGGTGGGACACAAACACGGGGTTGGTTGATGTGGATTAATGCCCCGCAGCTACACAAACACAGCCAGCAGCACTTCCCTTCACAAGGAAACAGCAGGAGCAAACAGCACGGATGGCAAAATCACCCAGGGCAGCAGCTGGGGACAGGGGTTGCCGGGGGGCTGGAGGGGCACAGTGGGGGCACCGCACTTGGTACAAGCCACCCCCTATTCTGGGATGCTGACCAAGGCCATGAGCTCATGGGGAAGATATTGTGGGCGCAGGCCGAGTGGGGAGGGGTTACAGCAAACCACTGCCAGGGCCAGGGGAGCAGAACCCAGCCACACACTCCCACCCGCCCCGCAGCAGCCCGTCCTGCTGCAGCCAGGCTGAGGGACGGCCCCGGCCAGGGACAGGCACCGGTGCCACTGATCAACCAGCCCAGTAAAAACCAGCCTTGTCCCCCCTGAGTCTTATCACTCCAGTCAGGAGGGTTTGTGTTGTCTTCCCAGCCCGTTCCCCAAGGGCTTTAACCCCACGCTCCGCCCCCTCAGGCATGCAGACACACATCCAGTTCCCCCGCATCCATTTTTGGATTGTCTTCAGCCTCTCCCAGAGGCTTTGTGTTTTCTTTGGCCCTGACGTGGTTCCAGGCAGGGAGCTGCAGCGGCAGAGCGTTATCAGGAGCTGAGCCTCTGGAGCAGAGCAAGGAGCAGGTCTGGCTCGAGAATTCTCTGCTCCCCCTGTATGGGGGCACGCAGCACTTTTAAAGTTACCCATCTCACCAGAGCTCCAGCTGGTCCAGAGCACACGGGGTGTCTGCAGGGGATCAGGGAGCTGCAAGACACCTTCCATTAGCCGAGGCAGCAGTAGGGGGGTTTTACCCCTCGGGGTTAGGGTGCTTGTCCTGGTACCACTATCCCGTGGTGAAGTCCCTCACTCGTCTCAGGCAGCAGCTGACTGAAGGCACAAAGAGAAGAAACCTGCTGGCCCACACAGACCCATCCTGCTTCCTCTACTCGGGAGGCAGCTTCTGCCAGGGTCTCCTTTGACCCCCTCCCGACAGGAACCCAGAGCCTCACCCGACAGGAAGCACAGGGACCCCTAAACTCTCAGATGGAGCCAGACTCCTCCAGTGGGAGCTACAGAGCGAGGACAGGAAGCCCCCAGCGCCCTCTGCAGCTCTGCTTCCCTCCAGCAGCTCCAGAGCCCCGCGAAGCTGCTTTAATGAAAAACAAGAAAAAAATCCCCCCAAATCCTCAGTGTGACTGGGCTCTGGCACGGTGGCAACACAGCAGTGGCCGTCCCGAGCTCAGCTTTCACTGCCGCTGTCACCCTGTGACAGATGATAGCATAAACCTCTCAAGGATGTATTTAATTAGCTGGAAAAGAGCCGACAGATGCCCGTGCTGCCAGTCCGGTGGCGGCTCTGGGAACACAGAGCTTTGCCGGTGCAGGACAGGGGAAGGGACCTGCCGAGCCCTCGGAAGAGTCCCTGGCTGAGGGGGCTGAGCCCACCCGCCCCCTCCTCTCCTCCGGGCAGCGCTGGCTCAGCCCGTCCCGCTGGCACCAGCCCTCCGGCACCGCGGGGCTGGCAGCTGACTCTGCCAATGAGACATTGTCTGTCCTTCTGCCGCTGGCACCGCGTCAGCGCCAGCTCCGCACCGGCCGCCCCGGCCAGCGAGACGCCACGGCCCGGCCGGACCCGCACTGCGGGCTGGCTCAGACCCGGGCACCCGGGAGCAGGACCCAGAGCCGTGGTCCCCCTCATGCCACCAGCGTGTCCCTTCTGCTGAGACAGACCCGCCAGGTCCAGCCCAAACGTGTGGCGCAGCTGCTGCTTTCCCAGAAAAATACGGGGATAGAGACCTCAGATAAGAAAACACCCACGAGAACAAGGAGCTGCCCGAGCCAGGGATTCGTTAAAGCCGCCAGCGTAGAGCAGGGAACAGCTGGGCCGGGCCCAGGCCCCCCGCAGCTGGGCTCAGCCGGAGGAGGTGGCACGGCACCGCACCCGGCGGTGCTGCCGGGGAGCCGGGACACGGGCAGGCTGCGGGGCGGTGCGGGAGGTGCTGGCACAGCCCCAGGCACTCCCCAGCTCAGGGACAGCCTCTGCGAGGCCGAGCAAACCCACAGCACCCGACAGGCGCCGTTCCCGCCCTGGTGAGAGCGGGGAAGAGCGGACAACAGCCCGAGACGGTGCTGACCAGAGCGGTGAGGGCTTGGCAGGGGAAAGTCCCGCAGAGGCGGCCGCGAGCCGCACAAGTCTCTGTGCCCACCAGAAAGGCAACCGGAGCGCCGGCTCAGCGCGGCACCGGCGGAGACGCGGACGGCCCGGGCCGGTAAGGCACCAGCAGGGCAGGGCGGTGCTACCGCAGAGATCCCGCTCCGCCCGCGGGAGGACTGGCTGCGGCCGTGGGCCTCAGGGCACGGCCAGCGCGACGGGGCCGGCCCGGCAGCAACGAACCGCGGCCCTGGCGCCGCCGCTTCCGCCTTCTCGTCACGTGACGGGCGCAACCCGGAGCGACGCCGACGCTCAGGGCCCAGGCGCCGCTTCGTGACGTCATGACGCAGAACTGCGTTTCTTACCTCCGATCCCTCCGCAGAGAAAATAGTCCCCCTATTGGGGCGCCGAGATCTCCCCCGGCCCGCGGGCGCGAGCTCTGCCGCTCCGTACCGGGAGGCGGTAGCAGCGGCGGCAGGAGCGAGGAGCGCGTCCCAGCGGCGGCGGGGACCCCAGGTGGGGCGGGGCGGGGCGGGCGGTAAGTAGTCCCGGCTCGGGGCCCGCGCCGCCGTCTCGCTGCGCGGCGCGAGGGCGGGGGCCATGGCGGCCTTCGTGATGCCGGCTCCGGCGGAGGGGCAGCGGGGCCGCGGCGGGCCGGGTGAGGGCCGGGACGGCGGGCGGGCGGTGTTGGCCGGACCCCCTCGTTCCGCCGCGGCGGTCGTTCCCAGCCCCGGCGCACCGGGGCCGCCCCGCCGTGTGCGCGCGCGCGGAGGCGGCGGGGGGGACCCCGCGGCAAGATGGCGGCCGGGGGCCGGGCGGGGCCGCGGGGCACGACGGGACCGGGACCCCCGGGACTCCCGGGCATGGGGCTGCTGAGGGACCGCACCCTCCGACCGTGCCCCCAGGGCCGGCCCGGGGCCCGCGGGACGAGGCGGGTGGCAGACCCCGGCCCTGACGGCAGCCGCCTCCCCCCGCAGGTCGAGCCTAGGCGGGCCGGGCAGGGCGGGCATGGAGGAGAATGCGGTGGAGAGCAGCAGCGACGCGGCCCCGCTGGCGGCGCAGGAGGAGCCCTCCGAGAGTGGCCTGGGCGTCGGGAGCTCGGAGGCGGTCTCGGCAGACAGCAGCGACAGCGCCGCGGCCCCCGGGCCTCTCTCCCGGCCCGATGACTCCGGCGTGGGCCAGAGCTCCGACAGCAGCGGGGTCTCCTTGGTAGGAGGGGGTGGGGCAGGGGGCGGTGCGGGGGCAGGGGAGGGGGAAGTGCCTGCGGTGCTGGTTCCCGAGGGTTTCCTTAGACCTTTCTGGCTAGCCGGGCTCAGGAGCTGCTCTGTGGCTCAGCATCGCTGTCACGCCGGTCGGTGTTTGCTGCCGGCCCGAGGAGGAGAGCTTGGGCTCTTCCCGTGGTCCGTAGCGAGACCCCAGGAGTGGCTCTGGTGCCTTTTCTAGCTGTCCCACAGTGACACATCACTGCTGTCTATATGTGCTGGCTGCCCCGTGGGCCTGGCCCTGGAAATGTCTTGGCTGAGCTCTTTTGGTCTCATTTTTCCGCCAGGAAGAGGTGTCGGAGAGCAGCTCCAGCACCGATGCTGTTCCCAGGATTTATCTGCCAGATTCATCCTCCATCGCCCAGTCCACCTTGGTCTCCAGTGTCTCCACTGTGAGCCAGTCCATCATGGTGTCAGAGTCCCCACAAGTCCTGGTCCACTCCAGCGTCATCACTGATGGAGCCACCATTGTGTCAGACTCCACTGCCTCCACATCCTCAGACCTCAGCTCTGCCATTGACAAAATCATCGAGTCCACCATCGGGCCTGACGTCATCCAGAGTGAGTGTGTGCCCCCTCGGGAGTGCCCTGCCTGCCAGCAGGGAGGGGGCTGGGGCTGTGTCAGGCCTTGGGAGGCAGTGGGGAAGCATCAACATATGCTGTGTCCCCAGAGCCAGACCTTTCTCGCCCCTTCCCGCTTGTGCTGAGGCTGGGAGGGCCCCAGGGACTCTGCAGCCCAGTGTGTCAGTCACAGGTCTGCTCTCCTCTCCCTCACAGGGTGCATTGCTGTGACCAGCGCAGAGGATGGAGGGGCAGAGACCACTCAGTACCTCATTCTGCAGGGCCCTGATGATGGTAAGGGCACACCTGGAGGTGGCTGTCACTGCATTGGGGTTGCTCTGACAGAGCAGGGCCTGGAGCCAGTGTCCCCTCTGCATCCACCCCTGTTCCAGAGTTCTTGTGGATGTGCTTGCTCCTGAGCTCACATCCAGCCCTTGGGGTGGGTTCAGGCAGGGCTCTGCTCCCTGGCTGAGCTGGTTCTGATGTTCCAGGAGCCCCCATGGTGTCCCAGATGGCCACCTCTGCCCTGGCCAGTAGCTTGGCAATAGAAGCTGTTGCTGATGGACCAACCTCCACCTGCCTCGACCAGCCTGGCCCTTCTGACCCTCTTGAGCAGTCAGAAGCCCTGCAGCTGCCTGCACAGCCTGACCAGCCCCGGGAGGCTGATGGTGGAGAGGAGCTGGAGCAGCCAGACATGGAGACTCTGGAGGAGATGATGGAGGTGGTGGTGGTGCAGCAGTTCAAGTGCAAGATGTGTCAGTACAAGAGTGTCTCCAAGAAAACACTCATCAACCACATGAAGGAGCGGCACTTCCATCCAGGTGTGCACCAAGGGGGATTCAGCAGCTGTGAGGGGGATTTGGGGAGGGGTGGGGCTGTGAGGACCCACCCCCACAGGTTGGTGATGAGTTTTTTATCTCTCTGGCAGTGGGCTCAGCTCTGGCTGTGAAGAAAGGTCGTTCCCGAAAGGGAGGATCTGCTCCTAAGGCTGCGGAGGAGGAGGTGGCAGAGGAGGAGGAGGAGGAGGATGATATCATGGATGCTGGTGCTATTGATGACCCTGAAGGTAGGACTCGTCCTTCCCCATCTCACGGAGCTTTGCTTTGTCCCAGTCCCCACCTGACCCCTCGTCCTGGTTCCCTCCAGAGGACAGTGACTACAACCCAGCTGAGGATGAGCCCCGAGGGCGCCTGCCCAAGCTCAGCCGCACGGTCCCCACCTCCAGCGAGGAGAGACCCCGGCGGCGCCCAGGGAGACCCCGCAAGGCTCCTCGTCTGGAGGATGCACCCCAAGACACGCCGGAGGGTGCGGGGAGCTGGGCTGGAGCAGGGAGCAGTGGGTGCTCCTGGGGTTCTGGGGGAGGTGCTTGACTGATCTGTGCTCTGTTGTGCTGGGCAGGAGGGGAGGTGGAGCCCTTGGTGACATCCCAGAGCACACCCAGCTGCGAGCTGCACAGCTTGGAAGCAGCCAGTTCCTCTGGCCTGGAGAACGGGACCAGCGAGAGCCTGGCAGAGCCCAGCATCAGCCAGTCTGACTCTGAGAACAAGGACCCCTCCTCCAACATGGGCCCCGAGGAGGCAGACACCCCCCCCAGGAGGCGCGGGCGGCCCTCCCGCCGCTTCCTGGGCAAGAAATACCGCAAGTACATGGGGCACAGGTGAGGGTGTGTGCTGAGCCGGGCCCTCTGGCCTCTGCCCAGGGCCGGTCCAGCCCCCGCTGAGGCACTCAGCCCCTCTCCCCCTCCTCAGGTACTACTACAAGTCTCCCAAGCCCCTCATGAGGCCCTTCCTGTGCCGCATCTGTGGGTCACGGTTCCTCACCCACGATGATCTGCGCTTCCACGTCAACTCCCACGAGGCCAACGACCCCCAGCTCTTCAAGTGCCTGCAGTGCAGCTACCGCTCCCGCCGATGGTCTTCGCTCAAGGTGGGCTCCCTCCCACCTCCCCCTGCCTCATTGTGGGGCTTGGGGCCCCACTGATGCCTCGCTCTGCTCCCCACAGGAACACATGTTCAACCATGTGGGCAGCAAGCCCTACAAGTGTGAGGAGTGCAGTTACACCAGTGTGTACAAGAAAGATGTCATCCGACACTCCACAGTACACAGCCGGGACAGGTGAGGGATGCACAGCCCTGAGAACTGTCCCACAGCCCAGCTGAATGGCACAGGCCTTGCTCCTCCTGCCCTGGCAGGGTAGCCATGGCCACCCCCTCTCCTGCCCTCCATCCCTTTCCAAAAGGGGCATTGTTGGCACCTGGGTACAGGGACCTCGGACGTGGCTGACAGGAGGGGGTTTTCTGTCTTTTTCAGGAAGAAGCGTGCTGATCCGGTGAGTCTGAGTGCCCTGCTGGCTGCCTCAGCATGGGGTGGGCAGGGGTGTGCTTGGGTCTCCACACCCTGCTGGTGCCTCGCTGAGGGCAGTGTCTGGATCACCTGAGGAAAGGCAGCCCAGGTCTAGCAGTGGGGAGAGGGTAAGGACACAGGTGAGCCCCCCCTAGGCTCAGCTCACCCTCCTGCTCTCCCTCCAGCCCAAAAAGCTGAACTCCTTCCCCTGCCCCGTCTGCAACCGTATCTACCCCATGCAGAAGAGGCTGACACAGCACATGAAGACGCACAGCACAGAGAAACCACACATGTGTGACAAGGTGAGGGGGGGACAGAGCCTGAGGAGGGGCTGGCAGGAGGGAAGGCACTTCAGGAGGTGAACCCTGCTTCACTCTGTCTCGTTGCAGTGTGGGAAGTCCTTTAAGAAACGCTACACCTTCAAGATGCACCTGCTGACCCACATCCAGGCCATTGCCAACCGCAGGTGGGGCCCTGCTGCACCCCTGGGGATGTCCCTGTCCCTGCTGCCCCTCGGTGGGGACTGCAAGGGGTCCCTGCTGCCCCCATGATGGGTGGCCCTGTCCTGGCAGGTTCAAGTGTGAGTTCTGTGATTATGTCTGCGAGGACAAAAAGGTGCTGCTGAACCACCAGCTGTCACACATGAACGACAAGCCCTACAAGTGCAGCTTCTGCAAGTATTCCACCTTCCGTGAGGATTTCCTGGTCTCCCACATGGCTATCAAGCACACAGGTGAGAGGAGCTGCCCCCTGTCCCCTTCTGTGCCCTCCTACTGTCCCTCAGGTGCACCCCGACTGAGCCCCGTGTCCCACAGGAGGGAAGCCCTTTGCTTGTGAGTTCTGCCACTTCACCACCAAGCACAAGAAGAACCTGCGGCTCCACGTGCACTGCCGGCACCCCGAATCCTTTGAGGAGTGGGCTCAGAGGCACCCCGAGGAGCCACCCTGCCGTCGCCGACCCTTCTTCACACTGCAGCAAATCGAGGAGCTGAAGCAGCAGCACAGCCAGGTGCAGGCCCCAGCTGAGCCAGAGGCTGCTCCCCCAGTGAGTGCTGCTGCTTGCCCCCTCCTCGCCCCCCCCAAGTGCCCCCAGCCCTCTCAGCTTCCCCTCTCCCGCAGGTGCCTCTCGGCCCCGACACCTTCCACACAGTGCAGGCTGTCCCAGGAGCTGAGCCCCCTGTCCTCTCACAGGATACCCTGGAAGGGGCCACCATCATTTATGAACAAGGTAAATGGGGAGGGGTTGGGATGGGGAGGTGGGGCAAGCACCTGCCTGACCCTCTCCTCCTCCCCTGGTAGATGCAGCTGGGTCAGCAGAACTGGCCACGCAGACTGCCCTGGACCTGCTGCTGAACATGAGCAGTCAGCGGGAGCTGGCCACGGGCTCACTGCAGGTGAGGGGGCTGTGGGAGGGCCATGCCCACCAAGGGATGGCAGAGGGGGCAGTCCATCTGCTCCAGGGGATGTCTGCTCCCCCTCTGAGCTGCTGTGCCCCCCAGGTGGCCGTGGTGAAGCCAGGGGAGGCGGGGGAGGCACAGGGCCCCTGTGTGGCGCAAGAGGAGGGCACAGAGGTGGTCTCTGAGGAGCAGCAGCAGCAGAAGTTGGTGACACTGCACGTGGCAGAGCCAGGGGAGACGCTGGTGCAGGAGGCATATGAGGAGGCAGCTCTGGGTGGCTCAGAGCTGCAGCAGATCACCATCCCCTTCGGTGGGACAACAGAGTACAGCATCATCACCCCCATCAGTGAGGAGATCCCAGCCCCCAGCACACTGTACAGGTCAGCTGTGGGAGGACTGGGGAGACAGGGGTTCCTCTGACCACAAACAAGGGGGAGTTTAGTGGTCAGAGGAGGAGGCAGATCTCCCTGAGCCTGTCCTCTCCAGCAGTGAGGAGGAGAGCCCCGTGGAGACCTCCCATGCTGTTGTGGTGAGCGAAGCTGTGATGGCTGAGGAGACTCTGAAGGACCACAGCAACCACTACATCATGTCATCTGGTGCCCCAAGGAGCCAGTTCCATCAGGAGGAGGTAAGGAGCTGAGCTCCCTCCCCTCCTTGGAGCCCTGTGGACAGGTGTGACTGGGTGTTTCTCTCTCAGCCCCTCAGCGGGGACGTGGTCCTGCCCGTGTCTGCAGAGGGACAGGAGGGACAGCCCACCAGCATCAAGTGGCCCTTGGTGCAGTGTGTCACCAGGCAGCTCCAGAAGGACTCGTCTTTATCCCCAGCCTCTGAGGGGCAGGAAGTCTCATCCCCAAAGGTCAAGTGGCCTGCACTCCAAGGCGTGGCCAAGAAGCTTTCGTGCAAGGTTTCCACAACCAAGAAGCTCTCATGCAAGATTTCCACAGCCAAAAAGTTTTCCTGCAAGATTTGCACAGCCATGTTCACAGGGAGGGCAGAAATGGAGAGTCACAAGAGAGCCCACATTGGGCCCAGCACTTTCAAATGTCCCGACTGCCCCTTCACCGCAGCGCTCTGGCCGGAGGTCCGGGTAAGTTCCCTGGCATGGAGCTGCCTCAGGAACAAGAGGTGTGGGGGAGTGGGGACCTTCTGACCCTGGGCCTGTCCTCCTGTCCCCAGAGCCACATGGTCCAGCATGCCAGCCTGCGGCCACACAAATGCAGCCACTGTAGCTTTGCCTCCAAGAACAAGAAGGACCTGCGCAGGCACACACTGACCCACACCAACGAGAAGCCCTTCGCCTGCCAGGTCTGTGGGCAGAGGTGAGCACAGCCACAGGAGGTCCTGTGGAGCTCCCAAGGGCTTTAGGGGAAATGGGATGCTGGTAAGGAGCTGGGTGCCCTGGCCCTGCTCCAAAAGCCATCCTCTTAGAAGGAACCCTGCCCTTGGGAACAGCTCCTGCTTGCAGACAGACCCAGCTCCATCTCCAAGGAGCTTCTCCATGGGGAGATCCAGGGCGTGGGTGCTCATGGGAGCATGCTGGGAGCTGGGACAGGCCATACTGTGTGACGTGCCCCTGGCAGACCCCCCCTCGCTCTCCTTCCTCTGCAGGTTCAACCGTAATGGGCACCTCAAGTTCCACATGCAGCGTTTGCACAGCTCGGAGGTGAAGAGGCCACCAGTGCCTGCGGCTGCTGCCCCCCAGACCATCATTCTGAATAGTGATGAGGACACACTGGCCACTCTGCAGAGTAAGATGTGACCCAAGGAGCCTGTGAGCTCCCTGTGGACAGACCCCCTACAGTGGGGACTGGGTCAGGGCCAGCAGATCCCTGCAGAGCAGCAGGATTTGGGGGGAGGGGATCGCAGTGTGTGCAGAGCAGGGGGTTCCAGCAGGGCCCAGCAGATTCAGCTTGGCTGAAATGAGGAGGATTCACTCTCTGGTTGGGAGGTCATTTTGGACCTCTTGTTTCCCTCACACTGGGGTAGTTTATTTTAGCTTCTGACCTGCCAAGGGACAGTGCTGTTGTCCCCACTGGGGCAGGGAGCTGATGGGGAGTGCGGGACTGGCAGGGAGCAGGGGGCTGCCGGGCAGTCTCCACACCCTCTGGCTCTGCCTTGCAGCAGCTCTGCAGGCTGGGCAGGCAGTGCTGGCTCCTGAGCGGCTTCAGCAGGCCCTGGGGCAGGAGCACATCATTGTGGCACAGGAGCAGAGTGTCACCAGCCAGGTGAGCAGAGCCCCTCAGTCCCCTGCAGCTGCTCCTGGTCTGGGGGGCTGCATTCAGCACCCCTCCTAGTGCCAGACTGTTGCTGACCCACAGGAGGAGGCTGCCTACATCCAGGAGATCACGACAGCCGATGGACAGACAGTGCAGCACTTGGTGACCTCTGACAACCAGGTGAGGGAGGGGCACATCCCAGGGGTCCATGCAGCTGGAAAAGGGAGAGCTGGGGCAGCAGGAAGAGGTGGGGTGGAAACAGGCACAGAGAGAGGCAAGAACCAGCCTGGTAGGGGGTGGGCAGCAGTGACCTTTTTGGGTCTGAATCCCTGTGTTTGCAGGTTCAGTACATCATTGCCCAGGATGGCGTCCAGCACTTGCTTCCCCACGAGTACGTTGTTGTCCCAGAGGGACATCACATCCAGGTAGGCCTCAGGCTGTCTGCTCCCCACGGACCACGGAGGGGGATCCCCTGAGTGTGCTGTGTTTGGGGCTGGACCTCCTCCTGCTCCCTGGGAGGGGAAGTTGGAGTCACAGCTCTGCTCAGGGGCTGGGATGCCCTAATGCAGCCTCATGGCTTATCCCCAGGTACAGGATGGTCAGATCACCCACATCCAGTACGAGCAGGGAAGCCAGTTCCTCCCAGAGCAGCAGGTGAGGGGCCAGGAGCAGCTGGGCCTGAGTGAGGAGGGTTCGGAGAGGGGAGGGATGGGATGTGCACGTGGTCTGGGCTGGCTGCAGCAGCTGTGGCCAGAGCCACACTCAGGAGGGACCCTGCTCCTCCCAGACCCCCCCTTTCCTCTCCCTGCAGATCCAATACATGCCCGTCTCACCCGAGCAGCAGCTGGTCACCCAGGCACAGCTGGAGGCAGCTGCACACTCGGCTGTCTCAGGTGAGGCCAGGGCTGGGCTCTGGTGTGGCTTTGCCAGTCCCATGTCCCGCAGGGTCCTGGCGGGCAGAACCTTTTGCTGTTATCTTACACCTGCCCCATCCCCTCAAGCTCTGGGGTCCCTGGGCAGCCACCAGCCCTGACCCTCGTTCCCCCTGTCCCCACAGCAGTGGCCGATGCTGCCATGGCCCAGGCCCAGGGCGTGTTTACTGCCGAGGCCACAGCAGAGCAGATCCAGCATTTGCAGCAGGGAATCCACTACGATGTCATCACACTGGCAGAATAGCACCGAGACCAGGCAGGAGCTGCCTACCCCAGCAGTTGCCTTATTGCTTTGGCACTACCCGGGACGCCCAGGGCCACGCTGCCCACCCGGCCATGTGCCACGAGGATCCTGTGTGTCTCCCCGGCACGGACAGCTGCCTCTGTCAGGCTGTGTGGGGTGGCCGGGCTCTGTCTGTTGCACTTGATGGCCTGAAATCCTTTTTCCTGAATCACGTTCTTGGATTGGTTTCTGCCCAGCACAGCAGGACCCTGGGAGGAGCCGTGGGGTTGGGCACAGCCACGGTACAGTGCGGGAGGCCGCGGGGCAGCCGCCCCTCCCTGGGGTGCTCCGGCCTGCGGGCAGGCACTGCGGGGCTCTGAACTGGAGGACCCGTGGCAGAGGCAGAAAATGTTCTATTTTTCTTCTGAAGAGGGACAGACTCTGGAGCTGGGTCGCAGGTGGTTGTGGGAGGGGTTTGCTTTGACGATGCTTATGAATAAAAAGGGATTAAAACCTGTGTGTGTACCTGTCAGGAGGGTCTATGAGCTATAGTCCCTTCCCCGTGTCCCCAGGCATGGGAGAGGGGGGGCCTTGAGCCTGACACTGGTGCCAGGCCCGTGGCTGCCAGGGGCTGCCTTGTGCCATTGGCTTCTTCCCACTTGAGTGACCTTGACTCCTGGGAAGTGAGCCGGGCATCTGGTACTGCCCCAGGTCTGGGGCAGAGTCATGAAATTAATCGAGTGGTAAACAGCCTAAATCCCATGTAACTCTGTCCCCAACTACACGCACTGCCCCTCCCTGAGCGGATTGTCTGGAAGTGTTTACATGTGATTATAACAGCTAATCTTGGAGTTTTAGTTCTCTGCTTTTGCATTAAACTGATTATCTGCTGAGGGGAAAAAGGCCAGGAATCACCCAAGAGCTGCTGGAGCTCCCCTGAGGCCAGCCTGCAGCCAGCCTCCTGGTCCGCTGTCCCCATGGAGCCTATGGCTCGTCTATGGCCTCTGGGCTGTGCCAGGATCTGCCTGGATTCCAGGTGGGACCCCCAACCTTCCCTTTCAGCCAAGGAGCAGTTTATGGGTGTCCCCCACCTCCCCTGGACCGGCAGCCACAGTGACTTTTTCTCAGTCTTGGCCATGTCCGTGTCCTGCCGCCTTCTGGTGCAGCCGCAGTGGCTGGGGCAGTGTCCAGCTGTGCCTGCTGGCCCTGCGGGTGGGTGGCTGTGGCTCTTTCTCTCCAGCTGTGCAGGGCAGGGTTAAGGCACATCACAATCCCCAGGCGCTTTCCTAGATTACAGCCCCATTATCTAATCAAGCAGATCCACCACGCTGATTAGGGCTGGAGGAGTCCCATGGGGACAAGGTTACAGGGCTGTTACAGGGCCCTGGCCAGGGCTGGTCCAGCTGCCCATCCCTGCTGTCCCCTCCTTCCCTGTGACACTGGCTCCTGGCTGCCCAGTGGCCTCCAGGCCCAGGGGTTGCCAAGGGCATGGGACCAGCCCAAGGATGGAACATCTGGGATCAGGGAGCTCTGGGAGGGGCCAGGGCTGTGGCCATGGGGTGCAGCAGGGGCTTGGGGACATGTCCCTCTCTGCCAGTTCTGTCATCTCTGCCCTTGGACCTCCTGCTGCCACCAGGGCCCACAGCAAGGCAGTCAGCACCAGTGACCTTCCCGTCCTGTCCCTGGCCAGCACTAAGCGGGTTTGTTACATATTTAATATCCTGAGAGCATTATTAGTCGGTATTTAATGACGGACACAACCTGTGGGATAATCCCAGTCTGAGCGGGGTGGTGCAGTGGCAGGAGCTGGCGGGGTGGGGGGTTGTGGGCCCATGCGGCCTCTCACCCAGCTGCCCACTGCTGTCCTGACTTCCCACTGCTCCCAGGAATGCCCAGTGCTCATGGGGTGGGACTCTCACACAGGTGAAGGGGCCCTGGGGCTGTGTGACCCCTTCCCCATCGCCCCTTGGCAGCCAGTATCCTGTGAGGATCTGGCCAAGAAGGCAGCTTAGCAGGCTGGGGGCAGCACCTCACACCCCCATGTCCATTAGGTGCTGCACAGGTTCTGCTGCCAGTCCCCCCCAGTTGCCCACTGCAGTTAGGGGGGGCTCTGCTGAACCCCACTGGGGTAAAGGCCAGGAACTACAGCTCTTGTCACTGGAATAAAGCCCTGCATGTCCTATATGTGTCCCTATGGCTGTGGGTGTCCATGGTGCTCATGTGGTCCCCATGCACCAGCCCTCAGTACCACTATATCCCATTCCCATGGGCTGCAAAGGGCTGGGGGGACAGGAGCACCCTAGGCTCATTCTGGCTGTTGGCAGGCAAGGGGGGGAATGCTCCCGGCCAGTGCCTGTCCAGCAATAGCTGGGGAGGGGGCAGCATCAGCTGCCCCAGATCCCTGCTGACGCTCTGTGGGTGCTAATGCCCCCTAATCAGCTGTCAGTCACCATGGACCCCAGCAGATATAAAAACCCCAGGAGCAGCTCCCTGGCTCCTCTACCTGTACCATGGCAGCTCCTCGGCGTGAGGGGAGCCCAGAACAGGAACCAAGGGGCTGTGGGGGGCCCTGGGCGGCCCTGTGGGGACCCCCCCAAGCCTTGCTGCCCTGCCCTGTGCTGGCCAGTTACAGCCTGCTGCCACCACCCCTGAGCCTCCTGGCACCCTCGGTAAGTGCTGCACAGCAAATCCTGGGGGGCTTGCATGAGGGATTCCTACAGGGAATGGGCTGTGGCTGGGTGGGGTGGTTGGGGTCAGGGTTTGGGAGTTGCTGTCCCAAGCCCCCTGGAATCCCCCCTATCACCTCCCTGAGCCCTCCTGCATCCCAGCAGCTTGGGGTGAGCAGTGCCGGGAGGGGATGAGGATGACACAGCTCTGCCCCTTCCCATGTCCCCCAGCCCTCTCCCCCACTGTGGATGACCCATGCCCTGACACCCCTGTGCCCCTCCAGGTCTCACCAGCCTATGAGGTGCCTCCGGGGCTGCTGCCCAGCACCACACTCTGCCCACCCTGCTGCCAGCAGCCCCTGCCCGCAGAGCCAGGGAGGGTGAAGGCGGCGGCAGCACGGGAGAGCACCGGGGCGCTGAAGGCCTGGCTGGCACGGCACCCCAAGAACCCCTACCCCAGCAAGGGGGAAAAGGTGATGCTGGCTGTGGTCAGCCGGATGAGCCTCACCCAGGTCTCCACCTGGTTTGCCAACGCCCGCCGGCGCCTCAAGAAGGAGAACAAGGTGCGCTGGGCACCGCGCAGAGCCTCGGAAGGAGAGGACAGCGAGGGCGAGGGGGTCCAAGCAGGTGTCCCCCTGGGCCCTAGCCTCAGCCCTGGGCAGGACCGCTGCAGGGACAGCCCCGAGGGGTATCCAAGCCCTGGGCAGGGTGAGAACTGCCAGAAACCCAAGATCTGGAGTGTGGCAGCGATGCTGGCGTCTCCCCCCAACGAGAGTGGGTGCTCCCTGGGGGAGCTGGCAGTGCCAGAGTAGGGGTAGGGTTGGTGCTGCTCTTGCCCTGGTCCCAAGGGTTGGGAGGGCTTTGGCTGTGGGTTTGGGACAGTCCCACAGCTGGGCAGAGCCAGCCAGCCAGTTGCAGGACCTGATAGCTAATTGGCCAAGGAGTGTAGGAGTTATGGGCAGGGAGAGACATGGGCAATAATAAATATGACTGTCTTGGATCTCCTGGTGTTGCTGGTCTGCAGTGGGGGTGATAGTGGGGCTGTGGGGGTGCCAGTGGGGGAGCCAGCAGTGATATGGGGATGCTGGTGGGGATGCAGGAATGCTGATGAGGATGTAGGCACCTCCGCTAGTCTGCTCACCAAACCCTGGTCCCCTGGGGCTGGACACCGGCAGACCCAGACTGACAAGCAGGACTGGGGCCACTGGCTGAGGAGGGTAGAGGGGACCAGGAGCCCCAGGAAGGCACGGACGCGGGGCAGAGCTGTATGCTGGTTTTAATGTTCCTAAGAACTAGGAAACAGAAATCAAAAATAGACTTTGCTCTTCTTGATAAAAGTAATAAAATGGTTAGCGGTGTTAAATTAACCCTTACAAAACAAAACCCAAGGAGGTTAAATAAAGCCCAGAGGCTCGGCATAAAAACCACAACGACTACAAAACAGCTGCAAAGACGTCTTTACACACCAAAGAAACTCCTCTGCTCCACTCCTCCCTGCTATGGTACACAGCTTCGGCGAACAAGGGACTCACACATGGGAAAGAAACACGGATGCAATGGGAGCAGCCCCGCCAGCAGCACGGGTGCCACGGACAGAATTATTTACACTATGGACACGGAGCTGTGCTGGTGCCGGTGTGGCTGTAGGAGCCCTTGGGCTCTGCCCTCCCTCCTCCTGCCAGCAGCCCAGGGACCCCTCAGCCCAGGTGCTGAGCCCCCTGTGCTTCCCTGCTGCTGCTTTGCTCTTGGCCCAGATCCAACTCTTTGCTGTGGAGGAGGAGGAAGAGCTGTGGGTCTGGCCTAAATGCTTATAGGCTGCAATGAGCCCCTGCAGCAGGTCTGGTGTGGGCTCCCATTTGGCAAAGCCTGGGCTGTTCTGCAAGGGAAGGCAACAGACACTGAGCCCCCCCCGGTCCAGGCACAGCAGCGTGCTGTGGGACAGGAGGGGGTGAGGAACACCCGTACCCCAAGGGGCAATACTCTAAGCTGCCCAAAGTCTTCCTATCACAGGCATAGGGCTTGGCTGTGCAGGGTCATGAGTGGGGGAACACAAAGACCTCCCGACACAGGCACTGGCAGAGGCTGTAGATGATGCAGAGGAGGAGCGTGGAGGGCACAAGGCTGACCAGGATGATGCCCAGGCCGTGATGCTCGATGAGCAGGAGGTAGATGCCGAAGGGCAGGGAGCTGAAGTAGAGGAGGCCAAGGACACCCAGGATGCAGTGGGGGGCAGCTTGCCACCCCCAGGAGTGGCACTTCTGCCCGGGGCTGTGGCAGGGCAGTGAGTCCAGGCTGGTGGGGTGGTAGAGCTGCACCAGATCCAGCCCACCTAGGCCATCTGGTGGGGACACATCCTCTGGCACATCCAGGATGGTGACAACCAGGCAGTCAGGGCCAGGCATGGGCTCCAGCACGTTGGGGCAGAGAAGGACTTCAGGGGACTGGGGGGTACCCCTCTTCTTGGCTGGCTCATGGCCCATCACCAGGGCCAGCACCTCACTGTCATCCTGCAGCTGCTGGACGTCCCCAGCTGGCACTGGGCTCTGCTGGCGGCAGAAGGGGCAGCAGAGGTGGTGGGATGATGTGTCTCCCAGTGCCACCATCTTGTGCAGGCACCTGGCGCAGAGGCGGTGGCCGCAGGGGAGCAGTTTGGGTCTGCGGGTTCGTGGGTCATAGCGGCTGTAGCAGATATGGCACTCCAGATGGGGGGTCCCGAGTGATTGCGGCTCCTGCTCACCGTCCTGCTGGGCCATGCTTCTGGGGGGCCGAGGGAAGTCTGGGGAGGGGGGGAGGCCGCTGGGAGCGAGGGCCGGGGGGACAAAATCCCCATCGCACAGGCCGGGTCCCAGTCAGCCTCTGGGGCTCTTTAGCAGAGTGGGGCCGGGGGCCTCCGGCAGCAGCCCCCTCCCAGGTCCGGCACACAGCCCGGCTATAACCACTAGCGTTGGAACTCCCCTCCTCCCCAGACGCAGCGTCGTTCCCTGCGAACGACACCGGCCCCGGGTCCGCTCCGTGCTGCAGGGTGCAGGTCTCGAGTGGGGCTTGTCCCTCCCATGCCTGCAGGTCCACCGGGGCAGGGCCGGCCCCGGACAACGGGCTCTGCTGGCTGCAGGGAACCCCTGCCTGCAGATCCCTCGCGACCCTACAGGCCCTCTCCCCACCCTGCAGCCCCCCGTGCCCTGCAGCACACACACACCCGCCCGCAGCCCCCCCCGCCCGCATCCCCGGGCACCCGCGCCCGAGCGCTCCCCGCTGTACCTGCGCTCCGCGCCGGCGCTCCCGGGTAGGCGGCAGCCGGGGGAGGCTCCCCAGCCTCGCAGCCCCGGTGGGGCGGCCCACGGCCTTCTCGGCGAGGCCAGGCCGGCTGCAGGGAGCCCCATGGAGAGGCGGGGGGCTCACTGCCCGCCCCAATGCGGAGGCAGCCCCAGCGGCAGCATCCTCCGCGGCGTCGGCTCGGCAACGCAGGGCGGGTCCAGGGCCTTGCAGAGCCCCCCCGAAATCCGCCCGGGGCAATCAGACCCCCCCGGTCCCAGCGGGGATCCCCCGTCCCTCGTGGCAGCTCTACCGCTGCTCTGTCCCTGCTGGGCGCTGAGGGCAGCAGCTCCTGGAGTCCTGCAGCCCCGGCTCGGGGGAGGGGGGTGCACGGGAGAGTTCTGAGGGATCCAGCAGCACGGGCAGACCCTCGTCCCATCCCTGGCCTGGGAGCAGGCAGCTCCTCCAGGTGAAAGGAGCTCCTGAATTCTGGAGCCCCCCAGCGCATTGCCCGCAGGACAGAGGGTGTGGAGGGGCTCAGCCCCACCAGCCTGTGTCTGGTCACCCCACCACGTGGAGGGCACAGGGGGTCGCAGCACTCACCAGGCACATACTGGGCACTTGTCACATCCCTCCCCATTACTGGGTCCCCCAATCTCTGTGCCACATCCCCCTCCTGGAGTCTCCAGCCCCTCCTCAGGGACAGGGTCAGATCTCACTGCTCTTGGCCCCTCAGGACACAGGACAGGGTGTCTATATAGGTTAACAAGAAATTCGGGTTATTTTTTCTCTGCACAGGGCTCTACCTTTCCTGCTAAGTTCTGTGAACTGCCTGGTAATGACTGGTAATTACTGTCCACATGCTGACCAGCACCTTGGGCCATGCCAGAGCAGGCAATGGGACTGGAAATGCTGGAGCCACCAGAGCAGCAACAGCAAAGGGCCCCGGCCCTCCCATTGCTAAGGCCTGGCAGAGTCTGAGGGAGATTTTATTTTGGCATGCTCCAGAAGTTAAACAAATAATAGGTAACTGGCCCTCACCCCAGGAAGCAAGATGAAGGGCTGGGTGAGGACAAATAGGCCTCATGGCACACCCCTGCACCCAGGTGTATCCCTACTCACCTGCACTTCAGAAGCAGCCTTGCCTTGGCTCAAAATAACAGGTAAGAGTAAAATCAGGCTCTACAAAGAGCTCCTCTGAAGGCTGGAGTTCCCAGCTGCTCCCTGTATCAACTCCTGGACTCTTGTTGAGAGCAACCCAAGAGGCTGCAGAGATTCCAGCGGCATAGGGGACTGGGCTGCTGCAGCTCACCAGCATTGACCTAGGAGTCCTGGGGCTTCCTCATCTCCTGGTTTTAACAAAAAAACCTTCAGACCAGTGTGATGTCTGCTGAGGAACACAGCCCACAAGGGTGTGGGACCCCAGGCTTCCAGGCAACACCAGACCACCTGGAGCTGTTTTCCTTTGGGACCAGCCAGGGAGGACTGGGAGCACAGTGCCTGTAGCTTGCCCCGACGGCGAAGGGGCAAAGCTGGAACTACATCAGGGTGGTTCATGGGGTTCACGCTGCTTGCTACAAAATACAAATCCACTTGGTGAGCTGCAGGACAGATCAGGTGACAAGAGAACTCTGTTTTTAAAAACCCCACCTTTTAAAACTTTCAGTCAGAGAGGACAGGGGTCCCCCTGGCCAACAGAAGGAAGGCACGGACGCGGGGCAGAGCTGTATGCTGGTTTTAATGTTCCTAAGAACTAGGAAACAGAAATCAAAAATAGACTTTGCTCTTCTTGATAAAAGTAATAAAATGGTTAGCGGTGTTAAATTAACCCTTACAAAACAAAACCCAAGGAGGTTAAATAAAGCCCAGAGGCTCGGCATAAAAACCACAACGACTACAAAACAGCTGCAAAGACGTCTTTACACACCAAAGAAACTCCTCTGCTCCACTCCTCCCTGCTATGGTACACAGCTTCGGCGAACAAGGGACTCACACATGGGAAAGAAACACGGATGCAATGGGAGCAGCCCCGCCAGCAGCACGGGTGCCACGGACAGAATTATTTACACTATGGACACGGAGCTGTGCTGGTGCCGGTGTGGCTGTAGGAGCCCTTGGGCTCTGCACTCCCTCCTCCTGCCGGTGCTGGGTTGCAGCCCGGGACCCTCAGATGTGGTGCTGGGTGCCGAGCACCGGCGCTTGCCGTCTGTCCCTCCATCCTTCTGCCCGTGCCTGTGTCCCAGCTCTGGCTGCCCTTTCCCTGGGGCATTCGGGCGTTGAAGGGGCTCCCCGCTCCTCCTGCCGTGCCGGGCCCCTTCGCCCCCCAGCCAGGGCCGCAGCCGTGCCCTCTCTCCCCATCAACGCCTCCAGCGCTGCGGGCAGCTGCAGTTCGCAGGGGAAAGCAGGAGCCGGGAAGCTGCTGCGCAAGAGTCCCCCGGGGCGGAGCTGCGCAGCCCGCAGTCCCCACTGCCCCGCCGGCCTCCTGGGGGCTGCCGGCACCTCCCCTGCTGTCTGGCACCTCTGCCCTTTAGTTCGGGTTCGTCTCCCGACTGCTACTTTGCTCTCGGCCCAGCTCCCGCTCTTTGTCCGCTGTGGAGGAGGAGGAGGATGAGGATGATGATGACGAGGAAGAGCTGTGGGTCCGGCCTGAATGTTTGTAGGCTGCAACAAGCTCCTGCAGCCGCTCTGGCGTGGGCTCCCACTTGGCAAAGCCCGCGCTGTTCTGCAGGAAGAGGACGGCTGTGTTGTGCACGGCCTTGTAGTACATCTCCTCCCTGCAAGGGAAGACAAGAGGCTGTCAGCACTGCCCCAGGGTCACAACTTCCACCTGGGCCCCAACCCAGCGCTTGCCCCTCTTCCTGGATGCCATATTTAGGACAAGAATTCATCTCTGTCCTTTCCCCTCATCATTCTGAGGATAGCAGACAGAACACAGCACCAGGCACTCCCAAGGCAGAGGCTCCAGAGCTTTCAGACAGGTGCTGATGCTGGCTGGCTACATCGCTCCACGAGTACCTGCAGTGGGGGATCACTGTCCCTACAGGGGAGTCATCATGGGAAGCAGCAGCCTTGAGCAGTGACAGAGAACTCGAGCATTTATGCCCTTGTTACTTAAACAACCTGCTGATTGAACTTGTCGCTCATCTTCCTCTGTGGACCAGGACCCTTCCTGGTCCTTGCTTTTCCCCTGTGACATTGAACTGCTGTCACATTTGGCCACCCAGGACTTGCTGCTCACCAGGGCTGGCAGAGGGACATGGATGATCCCCACATGTGACCTGCTCAGACTGGACTCATACCTGAGGAACTCACCACTCAGTATATTTTTGTTAGTGAAACACCTCAGTGGTCACTGAAAGAATGTGAAATTCAGAACGCTCTTTATGCCTATCTTAAAAACCCCCGGGTGACCAAGTGCTGCAGTTTTCCTTGCCTGCTCCCTACTTCCCATGGATTTCAAGGCGGGAGAGGGTATTCCTGTCCTATGGCATCAGAAATGTGTTCCCGGGAGGACCCGAGATGAAGGCCTACTTTTTGCAGACGTGCTGTGAGCCGCTGCGGTACTCGTGGTCGAAGGCCGGCAGGATGAGCTGGTGCCGCTTGAACTTGCTCTGCTCCATGCGGGTCAGGGCTGGCGTGGGGGGGTCCCGCCACTCGGGGATGAAGACGATAAAGGAGAGAGGCTCACTTGAGTTCTCCAGGAGTTTCTAGCTCAACAAGAGAACAAACAGCCTCAGTGCTGGCTGAGCAGCGACATGTCTAATGATTCTCAGGGAAAGGAACTGGTGCCCCAGGAGTCACCGTCCTGCTGTGAGGTAGCAGTGGGCAGGGAACGGCTCCATCCGAGCTGCTTCACAAGTGACCCAACATACCTCGAAGTGAGAGACCATGGCATCCATCAGCTCCTCACAGAATGGAGGGTTTGCCTCAAAAGAGCCACTTATAGGGAAGAAATCCAGACATGGGCTGGAAAAAGGCAAAGATCCCTCTCAGAGAGGCTGGAACTCTTGATTTTCACACCTTCAAAAGCATCCGTTTCCTCAGAAAAGGCCATCATGCTCTCAGAAGCCTGACCCGCAACCTCCAGGCCAGCCTGAAGCCACCATCCCTCTGAGCAGACATCACACAGCCAGCTCCTGCCCTGAGCAGGGACACGTCCACCCGTCCTGAGCCAGCACAGGCGCACGCACCCACGTAGAATCACAGCAAGGGCAAAGGACTCACCCCCTGGATCCAAAATACCCGTCTGTATCCAAGAAGGCCGAACAGTACTGTTTAAAATAGCAATTCAGAGGTGAGGCAAAGCACTCAAAGCTCACTCCGAAGAGCTTGTGGAGGGCTTCAAAGACATGGACGGGAAGCGCGCCCTGCAGACCTGTCCCTTCGTACAGACCCACGCCGAACATCATCTGAGGAGAGTAAACTGGGGTGAGCTGTGCCTGCCCTTGCTGTTCACTGACCACGGACCCGGGCCATGCACCCACTCCTCTAGGTATGCAGGGTCCCCTTGGCCTTTCTCAGATTTATGTACGTCCCCTGCATGTACCCAAGAATGTCCTTCATAGATTTGACTCAACTCAGGCCCCACAAACTGCCCATTCCCACATGTACCTCTCACAAATCTTCATCTGGCTCATCTGGCTTTGGTTTCTCTCATAAAAATTTATCTTTACCCATGCTGAGGTCTCCTGCCAAGATCCCAATTGCTCCCCAGACCACGGTCCTACCTCAGAACACTGAGAGCAGACAAGGGACCCAGTTTAAGCCCTGTTTTGTATCGGGCTCCCAGAGCTGTGGACCCCCGCCAAACAACACCCACAAGTCCAGTTCCCCACTATTAAACCACCTTTCTGCTGTACAGCTGTGAGGAGACCATACCTGGTATCGACGGAGAAGGCACCAAACCCTGGGCAGAAACTTTTCAAAGCCAGAGTCGTCAATGCAACTGTACCGATAGAGGAGCCACTGGAAGGGAAAGCCACATACAAAGGGGAGAGAGTGACAGGGGGATCATGACACAGAGAGGGACAGTTCACAGGCTGTGCCACCTGGGAAGGACAGGCAGCCAGCCCTTACCAGCTTGCTGAAGTAGTTGCGGCTCACTTTTACCATCTCCCCCTTGTAGCGCACGCAGGCCACGTTGTTCTCCATGTGCATCTCCACGCTGGGGAGCGGTGGGGAGGGGATGGCCAATCTCACTGGGTAACAGTACACAAGCCTGTCCTGGACTTCAGGGGCTTCTACCTCAGCTATGGAGAATAAAGAGGCAGCCTGTCACGATCCAAAGATGTTCCAAACAGATGTTCCATCAAGCACAGGAGGAGAAAGAACTTCCCTGCAACCTTGCAGGTGCCCATTAGGGAGAGCAGCTGAACCTCAGCTTCAGCAGGAAAAACAAGAGCTCATGGGAAAGATCAGGCAGAAGGAACCACAGAGCCACTCTGGTGGGAAGGCAAGCAGCAAAAACAAGTGACAAAAGCCAGATGCTGGGATCTGAGAGCGAGGACCCAGAAAGGAAAAGGATGACAGAAGCAATGGTGGTGATGACAGAAGCAGGGATCATGGAAGAAAAAGGTAACAGGCAAGGATGAAGTAACACAAATCCTCTGCTGGGAAAGGAAGGGTGCACAGTGAGGAGGCAGAGTAGTGCAGAGGGTGCTTAGAGAGATGTGAACAAGGAGAATACAGGGAGGAGAGCACTCAGCATTTGGGAGTGACAGCAGCACCCAGGAGTTCATGAAGGAGCAAAAACACATGGTCCAGGGAAGTGAACCAACGCCCTGACAAGCTACTTACTCCTGACAGGTCACACATATTGATGGTATGACATTACAACTGGTGACCGTACCCAGTGGAGGGCACCATGTGAGGGCACTGTGTGACTGTCAGGCCAACACTGGTCTGGCTATTCCTGTCTCTACCAAATTCCACCCCACGGCCTCAAAGCAGTCTCCCCAGCAGACAATATGACTGTTTGAACCAGGACACTGCCTTCAGCCCAGTGCTGCAGCCCTGCAGCCCTCCGGAGCTGCTGCATACCAGATATATTGTTCTCTTTGAGGATGGCAAGATGCTTCTCCCGGATCCGCTTGACGTACTCCAGGGATATGTAGTAAATCTTACTGCAGATGCCTTCTACAGAGTCCTTTGCTGCAGCAGACACATGGGGCCCACATTGTTTCCGTAAGTGCTCCAGGCGGTCCTGCAGAACCAGAGAGCAGAACCCCTTACACAACCCACCCGTTCCCTGGAGCCTCCCCTGTCACTCCTGTCCGAAAAGGGGCAGGGGCAGGCGGGCTGGGGCAGTCTTTGGGGCCAGAAGGACCTTACTCCATCCCCCTGCTCCTCCCCTTCCCTGGACACATGAGCAGGCAGACACTGACCATGTAGTCCTCCTTAGAAGCAGAATGGTCCCGTCGCAGCCAGCTGAAGGTGTCCTCTACATTCCACTTGACCACCTTCCTGCTGTCTGGTGAAGCACTCCTGAACAAGGAGAAGCAGAATTTAACCCATGGCTGCATGGCTGTCTATTCCAACTCACCACAGGCTTCTGCCAGCAGGGAACACAGCTGCTGACACATCCTCCAGGCCCCTCCAGGCCTTTGGAAAGTGCTTCCAGATATCTGTATGACTAGGGACTGCCACGCTCTCTGCTCTCTCCAAAACACACTGCAGCTGTCTGCTGTCCTTGCTGCAACCGGAGAGGCAGACAAAGCATTTATGTGGTGGAAATGGCCCCTTTTGATCTTGCTTCTCATTTTCAAATGCAGCCACTGCCAGGAACCTGTGACTCTGAGAAAACTTCCCCATTAACAACCTTTTTATTTTCCCCAAAGGCTATCTTCCTGTGGCAGAACTTGTCAGGAACATCATATATAGTGTAATGAAATACCACTCAAAGCTTGCTGCTCTTTGCCAGCAGCCCAAGCATCCCTGTGTTAGCCCAGATCAATGACAGCAGGAATTCCATGTCTGGTGTTTCACAGGCTCTCTCTTATCTTTGCAAAGGTTCAGCTTCCCAACATCAGATTTTACTGTAACTCTGCTATCAAAAGATGCCTCCAGCACTACTGTTTTTTTACTTTATTTTCCTAACCTTGATTTTCTTCAGTAAAACAATGATCAACGGTGAATAAGGAGGGATGCTGCAGCCCCCTCTAGAAGATCCTACATCCTTTTTCTCTTTCCTATACTCTAAGAGGAACTCCCACCTGGATTCAATGAGCCGTTTCGCAGCCTCGGCATACTTGAAGAGCAGTCTCTTGGCTTCCTCACGGAACTTGATTCTGGATAACCTGAGGTAAGGATAGAATCACACACATCAGATCTACTGCTGCATTGAAGGCACAGAGACCAACACCCTACCACTGAATCAGTCACAATAAAACACAAAAGCACAGAACTACAGCAGGCAGACTAACATCCCAGGAAAGTGCCCTATCTTGGAACAGTACCTGATGGGAATGTCATTCATGATCTCTCTGAACATGGAAGGAGACACTACTGGCTCGCAGTCACTGGGTAAAAGAGGATCTGTCCCTTTGTCAACCACCTTCCTCTCCAACATCCAGCGATTGAAGGACTCCCGTGGGGGGTCAATCCCTGGAGAAGCACAGAATGGGTCATGTCAATATAGTAAAGAGATGCCCAGAAGCTCTGGTAAGGATCATCACGATGGAGTTCTGCCTTGTGAGTTCAAAACCAACAATGTTACAACTGTCATGAAAATGGATGGCAGTGATGAGACAGACATAAACCAGAAGGAAGAAGAGCACCATAGTGCAGGTCTGAGAAGACAATGAAGGGGAAGCCAGCAGGAACTCACCTTCTCGCTGCTGGCAGAGCTCACGATAATGCTGACGCAGCTTGAGAATGAGCTGAGATCGGAGCAGCTCCACCTCGGGGTGTGGAGAAAGCACTTCAGATGGTGCTCTCTGCTTAATCACTGCATTTGTCTGAATATCCAGGTCCCAATATATTCTGTGGCAGAAGCAAATGTCATCAGAATAGACAGATCATTGGCTAACTACCAAATACTACTTACTTCTAAAGATGCTTCCTTTGGCTGGTTTCACCAGCCAGGAAACTGAACTATCAAGACTCCTTGCAGATCTATGGAGGTGTTATGTCCCCCAAAAACATCTGGAAAACCAGGTGTCTCTAATCTACCACCAAGGAAAGGACAGAAGAAATACCAAGATAACTCACTCAGTTGGTCGTAGAAGAGCTGCCTGCTGTTTATCTTCAGGTGAAACACACCATGCCTTCAAAACAGAGGTTCCTGGAATACTGGGAGAGCTGGGGACTGATTGCGCAGCTGGGTTCACTTGGATGTCCACCTGGGTGTGCGAAGGATGAATTACTGAATTACAGAACTGCATCTGCATATGAATTACTGAATTACAAAGATGGGCTGGGGGGAAGCAGCACAGCCCATCTAACAACCCACACCAGGACACCACTCAGGACACCCCGGGAACTTCTACACTTTGAGCATCAGCTGCTGCGGTGCGAGTTGTACCAGGGTGGCCTGACCTTGCACAGTTCAAAAAGTTATAGCCCTAAGCTCCAGAACACCTAGGTTTCAGTTTGATAAACATCCTTAAGCCTGTTTGTTTCACAGCACCAGACTCACCTTGGGCTTTTTCACACTGTTGCCACTGATTGAAACCTCTTCAGAGAATCTCCTCTTCCTTTGCTTGCTCTCCACAGACGTATCTATCATCCCACTTTCCAGTGGCATTGGAGCTGCATTCAATCCCAGAGGGTCTGACTATGAGCATCCAAACAACAGCCTACATTAGTTCATCAGTAAATGCACTCATCTGCAATCACCAGCTGCCACTGTAGAGCCCCAGACTAAGCCCCCCCAACCTCCCAGTTCACTGCCCCAGGCTCCCACATGGAGAGAAATCAAGACACAAGTACTCACACCCCCAGAAAGGTAAAAAATTCTATTGTGTCTGTGTGGGGTATTGTCTGTGGGGTTCTTCGTTTGGTTTTTTACTTCTTAGTTTTTTTTTAATGACAAAACCCCCACAATTCCATCAGGCTAAGTGTTCTTTGAGCAGTGCACTACGCTTGCACAGCACTACTCAAGCCTGTATCCTAGGGAGGAACATTTCAACAGAAGCATGGTAGACCCTAGAACAGGCAAGGAATTCTGAAGGCAGAGAAGAGCCTCCCACATGTGCAGTCTCAAGTCCACAAGATCATGGCACTTGCCCCTGCAGTACTGGCACAGCCCCTGGAGATGAGGACTCACTTACAATGACATCGTGCTGTCCCAGAACAGGCATTTCCCACAGAGATTGGTTAGTGAAGCGATTGAAGTAGTAAGGGCGGTTCTCCCGCTTGCTCCAGCACTTCTCCCAGCCAGCCTGCACCAGCTCATCTGAGGAGACAGTGAGAGTCAGGAGCAAAGCAGTCCTGAGCAGGAGCCCTGCCCTTCAGGTCCCACAGCACACTCTGAAGCACACGCCTGGGTCCCGCTCTGCCTCTCAGGGTCGGTACCTGGCAGGTCCTGCACCAGTCGCATGGGTTTGGGGGAGCTGGGCTGGTTCTGGTTGGAGGTGCCAGGTGAGTGACTCATGAGAGATGCTTCCTCCGCAGGGCTTCCGTGATTCTCATTGGCCATTTCTCAGCAACCACACTGGAAAAAAAAACAATACAGAAAATCAGGAAAGGTCCCGGATCCACTTGGCCCACTCGGCTGCAGCACTACGAGTTCATTCTGACAGCAGACCCGGGGTTTGAACCAACACACAAAACAGGACCTGAGCCCTGGAAAACACCTATTATCCTGGATACAGCTAACTATGAGGAATGCTGAGCTTCACATGGTGTCAGCCAGGGCATTCTTAAGGCCAGCATTCAAAATACTCACTTTTCAGCTAGATATCTCCTAGGACTGCAGTGGCTGATCTCACACACCAGGACTGAGAGCATAAAAAAATAACATACACTCGTCTGTGAACATGCACCACCTTCTGCCATGCTAATATTACCAGTCATGTCTGATCTGTTATCCTGGGAGACAGCTTAAATCAACATTTGCACACACAAAACTGCACATAACTTTAACAAAAGGCTTTTATTGAAAAACTTCTGCTATATAAAATAACCCTAGTGATCCACTAATAAAACCTCCTGTGGTTCAGAGGACCACAAGGTGGGAGTCAGGAGCTCCTGAATTATTTCCTTCAGTACATCCCAGACTAGCTGTACGCCCTCATCCAGGCTAGTGAAGCCTTTCCTACTTTTTCATCTGCATAACAACAGCTATGCAAAAAAAGGTCTGTTGAAACAATAATGCTCATCTTAAATCATAATTTAGTGTTGCCAGCTGAAGAGAAACAGCCAGGCTTTTCCTCTCTTAGTCACCATTCCTCCTTCCCCCCCCCCCCCCCCCCCCCAGGGAAGTTTCTGCAGCACGGCAGACTGCTCCTCTCTGGCAGCCCTAAATACACTGGCAACAAACCAGGGTGAAAAAGGCATTTACGTCCTAACTCAATTACCTAACTCCACTCAGCTCTTTGGAGACACTCTCCACAACACCACTGTTAGACTACAGCAGCACTGCTTGTAGGTACAAGTGTGTTTTTCAACTGAACCCAACGGCAGCCCCCACACCCTTGTACATCATCTCCTGAGTAAAAACTCTGCTTTAGTTTGCAAGCAAAGTTATTTTGGATTTATCCACCCTTCTCCCCTTCCCATTCATAAAAACTCTACTGGCTATTCCAGAAGAGCAGAAACAACACAAGAACTGGCAGGTACTAGCTGAGCTGTCTGTAGGAGTGTCTGTGGAACCAGTGTGGCACGGCCCGGCACTGAGGAACACTTGGCCCTTCCAGCACCTTGGAAGGTGTTCCCGATCTCCCAGACAGAGTAAGACTGGAAAGGTGTGGACACTGCAGAAACCCGGAGTTTTGGTCTCTGCTCAGAACTAAGCAGATAACAATAACCAAGCCCAGAGGCAAAAGCGGCCGCTACGGAGCACACTAATGCAATCATGGACATTTAACCACCTCAGCAGGTGAGTGCTGCGCAATCTTTGTTTACTCACACCTCCTCCTGAACTCCAACCCCGCCGTGCCCTCTGCAGTCACCACACTCCAGAGGCAAGGCCAGCCCAGACACCTCCAGGGGACGTGGCTCAGTGCCGGGGCTGTCGGTGTCAGGAAGCCCACGGGAGCCCGAGGGGCCCATCACGCAGCGCTGCAGGTGCAGCAGCTTTTGAGGAATATGTAGAGCTCCTCCTCCTTAAACTAAAAACAGATTTGCACATGCAGCTGAGATGTGCCCTGCACGCTACACAGACAACACGTTACAATGAGCTGGTGCCTACTGATGGGGACCTCCCTCAGTGAGCCAAGGAGGTGCTTCAAGGAGTTACAGGTAGCACAGGGTATCCAAACCTTCCTGAACTGGGCACCACACACCTGCTGAGGCAACTTCCCTGTACCACACAGGGCTTGCTGTTTCTGCCTTCTCCCATTTATGGATAAGCTAGAATGGGGGAAGAAGACAAGAAGCTTTATTGCTTGATAATGTTGATGAGTATTAAACTCAAGTACCCTTAAGGTCTGGGAACAAGAAAAAACAAGCTAAGAGGAATTCTAACAGAATCAACTCTACTTTTATATAACTAGTGTTGGGACTTAGACAGTGAAAGGCATCCAGAGTGAGCATTTTATGGTGGTCATGGTATTGTTTTTATACACCACGGCAATGCATACAGTACTTGACAGACACAGTAGAACGCTGTCCCTGCCCAGAGAGCTTACAACCTAGGAGCAGCAGCACGACCAGACACCACAGCACGGTGGGAGACACGGAGTTAAGAAGTACAGCCAACAGGATCATTATTTGTTTCCATTTCACACCGAGGCGGTGTTTTACACACGGCAACAGCAAGTGCAGACAAAGAAGAGCAGCAAAAGCCCCCTGGGGCACGACAAGGTTCTCCCTCAACCCACAACCATCCTCATCCCAACCCACCGCCTCCTTCCAGCAGCGCTTCTCCCACTCCCCAGAACCGGCCCTTGAGCCCGGCGCGGCGGGACGGGACGGGGCGAGCAGAGCCGGGAGCTGCCGGGGCTGCACACACCCGTGCGGCGGGCACACTGGGGACCCGGGGCCGGAGGGAAAGCCCGCGGCCGGGCAACGGGGGCAGCTGCGGGGCTACCCTCCCAGAGGCGGTGACGGGACGGAGCTCCTCGGCGCGGCGGGCCGGGACCGGCGGGCAGCCAGGGGCGCGGGGGCCCAGAAAGTGCGGAGCGGAGGCGGCGGCGGCGACAACTCTGCAGGCGGGACCGAAGGAGTCCGGGGGCGAGGCCCAAGCGGGCCCGGGCAGGCGAGTACTTACGGTGGCGGGCTGCCTGGCGGAACGCGTGGCCGTCGCTCCGTGCTCGCAGCGCCGGGGCCGCATCCTCATAGCGGGGCGCCCCGCGCCTGACCCGCGGGGTTCTCTGCGGAGACAGGAGGCCGTTACGAGGGAGGAGCCGCCGGCCGCGCAGGCGCGAGGCTGCTGTGAGCTCGGCGACCGGCGCAGCCAAGGCGGGCGCAGCCAAGGCGGGCGCAGCCAAGGCGGGCGCAGCGCCGACGGCGGCCGCGCTCTAAGATGGCGGCCGCGGGCCTGCGCCGCCTTCTCTCCGCCGCCCGCCCACCCCCCTCCTCGGGCTGCGGGGCGGGTCCCGGCCGCGCGGGAGCGCCGCTTACCTGGGCGTGAGGTCGGGGGCTGTAGGCACCGGGCACCGCTGCGTCTGCTGCTGCCGTCCCACCTCCGCCTCGCCCGCCCCGCCGCCGCCATCTTGCGCCGGGACCGCGGGATACCGCTGCGCAAGCGCGAGGCCGCCCCGCCCCGGGCACCGCGCAGGCGCCGCCGCGCGCAGCCCGCCAGGAGCACGCGCAGTGCCCCGCGCCCCGGCGGCAGCGCGCGCGGGGGCGGTGGCGGCGCCATGGCGGGGGTGGCGGCCGGACCGCTGCGACACGGCTCTGGGCCCGTCCCCCTCGCCCCGCTCTGGGCACGGCCCCTGTGCTATTTCGGGAGCCGCAGCCTGTCCTTGCTGCCCGCCCGCCGCGGGCGGTTCCTCTCCCGGGCGGAGCACGGCCGCAAGCGTTCCGCACCAAAGGGGCCTTTGAAGTGCGGCGGCGCCGGGGCGGAGCGGGCGGGCGGTGGCAGCGGCAGCGCCTTGATGTGCCGGCGGCAGCGGCCCAGCTGGGTGCCCGCAGCGGGGCTCCTTCCTCCCGGCCGCCGCCTCAGCCCGAGCGGCTCCTGTCCAGGGGCACCCGCCGGCACCTTCCTGCCCGCTCGTTCCGATGTCCAGTTGTTCCACAGGGCCGGGTTTGTTCGGGCAGCGGTATGCGGCGGCCCCGTACGGCGCTGGGCAGCTGAGCCATGGCCTCTGCCCGCTGGGCAGGCGGTGGACATCGCCGTGTGATGGGCAGGCAGGGGTAGCCCGGGGCCTACCGCCCCCAGCCTGTACTGCTCTTTGCCCCTACAGCTTCCCCGCTGCCCGAGGGGCTTTGCCTTGCCCCGGGCGGCAGTGTGACCTGCTGGCTAACCCGGGAGTCCTGCCCTCTGCTCCGAGAGCAGCGGGGTCAGTTTAACGAGTTAATGCTGGCCAAGCAATTCTACAGGGTTAAGTGCTGTGTAAGCACTGAGCTTCCGTGCGCTGGGTGCAAGAGCCCGGCTCAGTCCTCCGGCACCGATAACCCCCTCGGAGTGAAGAGCCGGCTCAGTTCAGACCCTCATTGCACGGCCTGGGGGGAGAGGGGACACGGAGGGACAGCGCGAAGCCTCGGGGAAGGCTGAAGGGATGGCGAGGGCAGGGGCAGCCCCTCGGCTGTGCCAGGGGAGGATGTCCTGGGCTGTGGAGCTGCTCGTCCAGCTGGGTGGTGGCAGGGGCAGGATGGAGCAGGACGGCAGCGCTGTGGCACGCTGAGTCCGTGCCGCTCCCGGGGCCATGAGCCCAGGCAGCAAGCTGGCGAGTCCCGGCAGAGCCACACGTCCCGCAGCACTCCATCTGCCCGGCTCGGAGCAGAGCAGAGGAGCCGACAGCCTCGGCGTCTCTGCACGGAGCTCACCTCGCAGCCGGACACAAATCAGCCTCCATCGGGGCCTGTGCGGGCTCCGGTGCTGGCACAACGGCCGCGGGCCGGGCTGCACCGGCGGAAGGCGGCCGGGGGAGCAGGGGAGGCTTCGTTATGCAGTCTGGGGGTCTGCCCCGATGTGACAGACGCCGGGGGCCCCTCGCCGGGCTGAGCCGTGCCGGGGACGTGGGGCGGGATGCTGGGAGCCGTGTTTTCGGGGGGATGAAAGCTGCTCAGCTCCAGCCCGGGTCTCTGAGCCCCCCGCTGCCTTTCTGCCCCCGCTGGCAGGCAGCCAGGGCTCGGCATGCTGGAAACCTGTATCCTCCCCGTCCCATCCCACTGTCTCCTCCCAGCTGTGGGCTTACAAGGAGTGGCAGCTGGTAGGGTATATAAAAGCAGAACCTCAGTCAGATCCAAAGAAACTCCTGGAGCTTCTCATACTCTTTCCCCTCCAGCCTTCACGTGATCTAGCTTCCCCACGCAGGGGAGCCAAGGACAAGCCTCACTGTAAGTATCCGAACTCAGCCGGCGTTATTCGGGCGAGCTCTCGGCTCCATGCACGGCCGCGGGGCAGGGTGGCGGCTCTGGGCCCCGGACCGGAGGGTCCCTGTCCTTTCCTTCCCGGAGAGCCGGGGGCAAATGCTGTGGGGGAGCCCTGGACGTCCCCACAATCTATCAGGGAGCTCTGCCTGCTTCTGCTGGATGAGCAGGCTCCAGCTCCTCTCTCAGCACAGCACCAGAAGTATGGAGGGGGGAAGGAGAGGGGACAGGCACATATCCCTATGGGAGGGGGGGGGGCTGCCTAGGGCTATAGGGCAGCCCCACAGGAGGCGGCTTCCTTCTCTGTGGGGTGCTGGGGGTCCCCACGGCCGCAGAACAAGCTGGGCTCATGCCTTGCTGTGCAGTTTTGGGGATTGGGTGCGTTTGGGATAGTGCTGGGGGCAGCAGGAATGTTCCCAGGGAATGTGACTAGCCCCGGGGGGGTCCCTGCTGAGGGCTGTGCTGCTCGTGGGCAGCTGGTCTATGGGGGATTAGGAGATGCACTGGGAGATTTTAAGTGTGGGGAGTCACAGGGTGTGGACCCCCCTGCCCCGGGCCTGTGAGGAGGCTGGGCAGCAGCAGCGTCTCTCCCAGGGTGGCCAGCTGTGCCCTTTGTGTGTCCCAGGGCTTGTCAGTGCTGACCCTGCTCTCTGCCTCCAGGTGCGAGATGGCTGCCGGCAGCTGCCTCCCCCTGCTCCTCCTGCCCTGGCTCGTGATGGCCTCGCACAGCCCACCTGGCTGCAAGATCCGTATCACCTCCAAAGGGCTGGACCTGGGTAAGGGGGTGGGTGGGACACTGCTCCTAAGGTCTGGGTGAAAGTTGGGCTAGGACACTGCTCTGGATGGTGCATCTGGGTATGGCACTGCCTGCCCTGCCTGGATGGATAGCTGGGGGGGCAGGTGCTGCTGGGAGGGTGGCACAGCCTAGCTGCAGCCAGCCCAGACTCCCTTTGCTCTGCAGTAGAGCAGGAGGGACTGCGTTTCGTGGAGCAGGAGCTGCAGAACATGACAGTGTCAGACTTGCATGGGAAGGAGGGGCAGTTCCACTACAACATCAGCCAGTGAGTGCTGCACGCTCCCTGCACATGCAGCTCCCTGCGTCCCTCTGTCCATCTGACCATCTCTGTCCCATCCCCTGCAGGGTCAAGGTGACAGACCTGCAGCTGGCACATTCCAACCTGCACTTCCAGCCCCAGCAGCACCTCTTCTTCAACATCAGGAACGCCTCCATCAGCCTGCGCTTCCGGAGGCAGCTGCTCTACTGGTTCTTGTGAGCTGCCTCCTGCTCCCCCAGGCTCCAACTGACTCCATGGCTGGGCTGTGCCCACAGGATGCCACAGGTGCCCTGCCCTGGAGCTGGAAGGAGCTGTGCACTCCTCTCATCTGATGTCCTCTCTTCCAGCTATGACATTGGGTCCATCAATGCCTCTGCGGATGGTGTCCGCATCCACACAGTGCTGCAGCTGGCCAAGGATGAGGCTGGGCGCCTGAAGATCTCGAATGTCACCTGCAATGCCTCCATTGCCAGAATGCACGCAGGCTTCTCCGGCACACTCGGGTACACCCAGCCTCACCACAGAAGCCTATGCCTAGGCTCCCCTGCTCTGCATCCACAGGACCTCCCCAGCCCACGCTGGGAGCTTGTATGGGGATGGGGAGGCAGGGATGGAGCCACAGAGCTACTGTTGTGTCCTGCAGGAAGGTCTATGAATTCCTGAGCACATTCATTGTCACAGCGATGCGCTTCCTCCTCAGCCAGCAGGTACGGCTGAATGGAGGCAGGGATAGAGCTGGGGGAGCCTGGCCTTGCTCTGCCTCTCGGCAGGAGGAGGATCCTGAACCCCATCTGGCCCTGGGAATGATTCCCCACTTAGCCCAGCCATTGCCTTTCAGATCTGCCCATCACTGGAGCATGCCAGCCTGGTGCTGCTGAACTCCTTGTTGGACACAGTGCCAGGTGAGCACTGGCCTGGGGGAAGGGACCAGACCCTGCTTGCCGTAGGAGGGCAGAGCTGGGCATTGGGCTGCCTGCAGGCTGGGTCAGGACAGCACATGTCCCCTGGCAGTGAGAAACTACGTGGATGAGCACATTGGGATTGATTACTCTCTCCTGCGGGACCCGGTCATCTCCACGGACACTCTCGATCTAGACTTCAAGGTGAACACTGGATCCTGTCCTACCAACCCCCCAGTCCCCATGGGAGCAGCTCTGCACCAGTTACATGTTGGGCACCATGGAGTGAGCAGGGGGGGCTGTGCTATGGCTCCAGAAATGGCTCCTGTTCTTGGTCCAGGGCATGTTCTTCCCCCGGGCAAGAGAGAACCAGAAGCTGGAGAACCATGCTGTGGAGCCGGTGATCAAGGAGACTGAGCGGATGGTCTACGTTGCCTTCTCAGAGTACTTCTTTGACTCTGCCATGCATGCCTACTTCCAGGCAGGTGTGCTGGCCATAGAGCTCCAGGGGGAGAAGGTAAACAGGGCCAGGACCCTTGGCTTTGCATGGGCTGGGGCTACTGCTAGGCAGGAGGGAGGGCTAGGCTTTACCTACAGAGCAGAGATGCCCTACAGGGAGCAGGTCTGCTGGGACCAACAGCATCTGCTTGCTTACCCTGTGCTGATTTCTCCTACCTGCAGGTGCCCAAGGACCTGGATGTTTTGCTGAGAGCCACCTTCTTCGGGGCCATCTTCATGCTGGTGAGAGGAGCATCAGCTGGAGTGGGGGGAGCCCTGGGGCAGAGCTCAGTCCTGCCTCAGCTCACCTGCCCTCCTGTCCTCCCCAGAGCCCAGCTGTGGATGCTCCCCTGCGCCTGGTGCTGCAGGTGTCAGCCCCCCCCCGCTGCACCATCAAACCCTCTGGCACCTCTGTCTCCGTCTCTGCCTTCCTCAACATCTCACTGGTACCCCAAGGCCAGCCCCCTGTCCAGCTGTCCAGCATGGCCATGGTGAGTGGGGGGCTGCATGCAGGGGGGAGCACTCCCCAGCCAGTGTGGGATGGCTCCAGCATCCCAGAGCAGGGGTACAGCAGAGGCTGTGGAGCAAGAGGAACACTCAGCCACAGCAGGGCTGCCATGTGGCCTCCTCTCACCATAGGAGACAAAGCTGAGCGCCAAGGTGTTTCTGCGAGGGAAGGCACTGCGCATGCAGCTGGACCTGCGGCGGTATGGCCTGGGCTGGGGTCCCCGGGCTGGGGTCCTCAGGCTGCAGGGAAGGTCCCCTTTAGCCCCTCTCACGGCTGCTTTCTGTCCCGCAGGTTTCGCATCTACTCCAAGCAGTCTGCACTGGAGTCACTGGCGGTGAGCACAGCCCTGCTAGCCCCTGGCCTCCCTTTGCTAGCCCCCCAACCACAGCACAGGATGGGCCTGGGGAGCAGCTGCATGTCACAGGATCCCCACTGTGCTCCCCAGAGCCCTGTGGAGGGCTGCCTGCTCACCCTGCTCCCTCTCCCCAGCTGTTCTCCCTGCAGGCCCCACTGAAGACCCTCCTGCAGCTGACCATCATGCCCATCATTAATGGTAGGAACCATCACACCCGGCCGGGCCTGGAGCAGGAGCTCAGTGACTCCTGGCCTCACCTCATCTCTCCCTGCAGAGAGGACCAAGAAGGGGGTGCAGATCCCACTGCCAGAAGGCATGGACTTCACCAAGGAGGTGGTCACCAACCACGCGGTATGTGGTGGACAGGGACACCCTGGGCTGTGACAGCAGGCACAGGGCCCGTGTCACATCCCTGCATGGTGTACTGATCCTCTTCCCCTTGCAGGGATTCCTCACGGTGGGAGCTGATCTCCACTTCTCCAAGGGGCTGCGGGAGGTGATTGAGAAATACCGCCCGGCCCCCACCGCCTCCAGCGCAGGGCCTGCAGAGCCCAGCATGGATCCCCACCAGCTCTAGCTCCTTCCCTGCAACAAGGGCAGATCCCGGGCTGGACCCGTAGGTGGGAGGTAGGAAGCAGTTTTCCCAGTGCCACCGGCACTTCCTGGGGGTGGTAGCAAGGCGGAGACAACCGCTCTGGGAACCCCTGCTGCACCCCTTCTCATTACACTAATAAACCACGCGACTCCAAACACGAGGCCTGGCTGCTTGGAGGAGGTGCCCCCCTGGACTGTATGTGAGGGGAAATGCGGGACGCAGCAGCACCCACACAGGTACTCGGGGGCAGACACAGCTCAGGACAGCGGCAGAGGGGCTCAGGGCAGCTGCACATCCCCTCTGGGCAGCATGTTTCCAGCTGTGGGGATCCCTAAAGAGTGGGGGGCACAGACCACAGGCCCCCCCCAGCATGGCACACATCAGCACTCACCTTGCCTGGGTCCTCCACACGTGGTGCTGTTCCTTGGGAGAGGAAAGGGATGAATGCTGAGGTGGCAAGTGGTGTGAGGAGCTGGGCAATGAGGATCGGAGCCACCTGGTTCAGAGGGTTTATTGCGAGCTCCCAGGAGCACAACATGCCCTGGGCAGTGAGTGGGCAGGGGGATTGTCTTCACAGTAAGGCTCCTTCACTGGGATCGGATGTGGCAGCAGCATGGAGAGGAGCAGGGTCCCCGCAGGAGCAGTGCCCAGCTGCCTGCAGCCTGTCTGGGTGCATGCAGGGCAGGGGGAAGTGGTGGGTGCTGCTCCCTCCCTGGGGGAGGCAGTGGTAGGGAAGCCATGAGCAAAGTGGTGGCTAGAGCAGGGGCACAGCTCCTCACCCAGCCAGGACAGAGCCCCAGCACTCCTGATCCCCCACCCACAGGCAGCCCCCGGGACTCCTCGCCTGCACCAACAGACAGCCCTGGCCCATCCTGCCAGGCATCGTCCCGTGGGTCTGGGCTGATCCGGGAGCCCTGCTAGCTGTGGGAGTGGCTGGTTCCTGGCACAGGTGGCCTGGGTGCAGCCCATGGGACAGGACAGGCTGTGCAGGGGTACCGGGTGGTGGGGGCAGCCGGGCACTGCCACCGCAGCTCCTAGTAGGGCTCGTTTTTAATGAAGCGGCTGAACATGGTGAAGGCGGCGAGCGGACGGTCTGTGGGCACCATGTGTCCAGCTCCCTGCAGGACATGGGTGGGGACAGGTCAAGGCCAAGCCAGCACCACCCTGCTCTGGCTGCAGCACTGGTGTCTGGCACATGCAGCATCCCTGTCCCCCTGAGCCCCCAGCCCTACCTTGACAGTGAGGAAGGCAATGTTGGTGAATTCCTTCACGAAGCCCCCGATCTGGTTCTCACCTCTCTCAGTGTAGAGCCAGGGCCGACGAGCCACCTGCACCTGGGTCCAGCAGCAGCACCCTCAGTGCCAGCCCTGCCCAGGCTCTCCCTGCAGCTGGCCCTGGCACAGCTGAACATGCTGGTGACTGCCCAGCCCAGGCCCTGCTCTGCTCACCTACCTTCTGGCACAGGGAGTCCACAAACCACTCATCCCCGAGGAAGTTGCAGGCCATGTCGACGTCCCCATTGTACACCAGGATCCGGTATTTCTGCAGAGCAGGAGGAAGGTGAGCACTGGGCAGGGCAGAGCCCCAGGTAGGCAGAGGAGGCTGGTGTGGCAGGGATGGTTCCAGGGCCCAGTGGGTTCCCACACACACACCATAGCTCCAAGCAGCTTCAGATACTGGTCATTCATCTGCATGTAGAGGCGCTTGTAGCTGCGGTTAACCTCGAAGCTGCAGGGGAAGGGTTGGTGTCAGGCAGCTGCTCCAGCTCATTGGGTCCCTCCCTTCCAGAGCTCACTCACCTGCACACCTCCCACTCTGGAGCCTCGGGGGAGATGTGCAGAGCCTTCCGCACCTCTGGGGAGTTCAGATACATGCTGAGGGCTGTGGAGTTGGTGCAGGGAGGGTCCATCCGGACCCGCTTCCGGGCTACCGGCATCCGGAACAGGTTCTGGGAGAGTCAGGAGAGTCCCTGCTGCAGCAGCAGCCACACTCTGCCCCACAGGCAGAGGACAGTCACAGCCTGGTGACACGGGTACCTGGGCTCACCTGCCGCCAGGAGAACCTCATTGGCATCCGGATGAAGGAGTTGCCCAGGTCATGTGTGATGAGACAATTACCCTCGTACCTGGCATGGGGACAGGACAGTGCTGGAGGAACAAAGGTGCAGGGCCCTCCCTGGGGGAGCCCTCAGCAGCAGCCAGATGTGGGTCCCCTGCCCAGCCACCATGTTTCTTGGTCAGCAGGGACTTCACATGCCACAAACCAAACACAAGCCAGTGCACGGACACATGTGCCCCCTGGGGCTATTCTCACCTCATGCTCCCAGGGACACCACCATCACAAGGGGCATAGAGGTTGTAGATGTTCAGGCCAGACTCCTCGATTATCTGAATTGCCTCCTGCATCTGTAATGAGCCACAAAAAGAGTTTGGGACTTGGGGTGGTCAGAGGACTGTGGACCCAGCCAGAGCCAGACACTGGCACCAGGCACGCACTCAGAGGCTCCAGACCCTCTCACCTTGAGCGTGCAGTTCAGGTTGGCATTGTCATGGAAGTTACATTTCCCTTGGGAACAGCAGTAGGCCTGTAAGTCCTTCCACAGCCTAAGGGCAGAGGCCAGAGGCTGGCACTGCACTGCCTGGGAGGGAGCACCCACCCACAGCCATGCCACAGGCTCCCTGCCTCATGGGCTTGTGGCTCAGCCCAGTGCCCTGTGCAACCCCCCAAAAAACATACCCACAGGAGCTGCTTGGGATGAGGGGCCACCCCCAGAGCCTGGCTGCTGGCCCCAGGCAGGCCAGGAGCTCCCCTCATCCCACTGTGACCCCATCAGCCCCATCCCACACTGTGCCCCATCCTGCTGACACGGGGACATTGAGTGGCAGCCCTGCTGCTCTCTTACTTGGTCCCCAGCAGGCCATGGTAATAGGCAAAGTACACCAGAGAGTTGTCATTGATCTCGTAGGATGAGAGGCCATTTCCCACAGCGATTCCCTGCGAGGCACGAGGAAAACAAACTTTGTTGTGTTCCGGCTCCCTGCAGGCAGCCGTGGTGTGGGGCAGGAAGCAGATGTGGCAGTGTTTACTGCACGGAGGGAACAGGAGGGGTTGGGGGTGCCTGAGAACGCTCCCCTGATGAGCACAGCAGGGACAGATGGACACGTCCACCTGCAACTGCTGCCAGCACCCCCAGAGAAGATGAAAGGCTGGGGGTCAGACCCACCCCACGTCCCAGCAGAGCCCCGCACATTGGCTGCACAGCCAGTCCCCACCCCAGTGCCATCTGAGAGCCCCAGAGCAAGGCCATGTTGAGCCCTGTGCTGCCTGCTCACACTGGCCAGTAGCAGAGCCCAGCAACACACCTTCAGGTTGAGGCTGGGGTCCTGCATCACCCACTCAGCCAGCGTGGGGATGTAGACCCCCCCATAGCTCTCCCCGGTGAGGAAAAGATCATTTTTGGAGTACTCAGGGAAGAGCCGGAGGAACTCCTTCAGTGCCAGGTAGTTATTGTGAGCAACCTGCAGGCAGGGGGAACCAGGGTCAGGCAGGACCCCTCAGCCAAATGGGTGCAGACAGGACCTGGGTCATCATCAGACTGGGTCACTCACCTCAGTGTCATTTGTGGTGTACTTCTTGTTGTCAGAGAATGAGAAGCCGACTCCAGCGGGGGACTCCAGGTAGAGTATGTTGGAAATCTGCAGGGAGAGCAGCAGAAGTGGAGGTCAGAGCAGATCCCCCAGCCCCTCCTGGCTCAGCAAGGCTGGTGGCAGCACCCACAGGTGCCTGGCTTCCCCCAGGGTTGGTTGGGGGGGCACATTCCTGCCCTGCTAAACTCGAGAGGAGGGTGTGTAGGACAGGGGGAACCCCTCAGGGCCCCCCTCTCCCCACAGTCGTGGGAGGTCACAGTGCCTGCACCTTGTTCCAAGCATAGTCATTGTACTTCAGCGTCACTCCATCAGGCTGGATCTGGGGAAGCAGAAGGCAGTGAGCCATGGGTACAGCCAGGCGGGCCCCAGGGGACAGTTCATGCCACACAGCTGACCAGCCCCCAGCACTCCCGAGGAATGCGGCTACTGACCAGGAAGGGGCCGTGCTCTTTCAGGAAGCCCTCCATGGAGCTGCAGCCAGGACCCCCGTTCAGCCACAGCACCAGAGGGCTGCTCTGGGGGTTGCTCTGGGCCTCCACGAACCTGTGGACACGCGGCCCATCAGCACTCTACCCCTGCCCAGCCCCGCCGCGGTACCGGCCCCAGCCCCACGTACCAGTAGTGGAGGTACATGCCCGGCCGGACGCAGAGGTAGCCCGAGAAGTGCCGGAAGGCGGGCTGCTTGGACAGCCCGGGCAGGAACGTCACCTCATGGTCCGAGGGGGCGGCCCGGCTCAGCCCCAGCCCCAGCAGCACGAACAGCAGCACCAGCCCCATCTGCGAGGGGGGGAAAAGGGAAGGTCGGGGCCATGCTCGGTGGCAGCGACGCAGCTATCCCCGGTCCGTCCAGGCTCCTCCCGCTCCGCCGGTCCCCTCAGCCCTGGTCCTACCCTGTCACGGCTCCCGGGCCCCCCGGATCCCTCCCGGGCAGCTCCCCCGCCCCCCCGGCCTTAGCCGGTCCCGGTCCCGCTCCCCCTCCCTGTGCCGGACCCCCCGAACCTCGGCGGCTCCCGGCGCGGCAGGCGCGGTCCCGCCGGGCACATGACGCGCGCCCATATGACCTCCGAGCGATCACGTGAGCGGGGTGGGGCCCTGCCGCGGCCAATCAGAGACCACGGGGCAAAGGGCTCCGCCCCCGCCCCACTCGCGCACGTGGGAGCGGCCCCGGGACCGAACCGGGTGGGGGGGGAGCACGGGGTGGGTCCCTGTACCGGCCCCGCACCGAAGCCCCCGGACTCCGGCACTGGGGGCGGGAAGGGCCTGAGGGCACGGCGGGGGCGGCACCGGTGGGCAGAGCCGGGTGCTGCCGGTGGCACCGGGCACGGTGGGGACAGCTGGGGGCCACCGGCTACAGCTGAGTGCCACCAGGCACTGCTGGGTACAGCCGGGACCTCCGGGTGCTGCTGGGCGCAGTAGGCACAGCTGGGGAACAGTGGGCAGAGGTCCTGGCAGGCATGCGCTGCCAGGCACCACTGGGCACAGCAGGTGACACCAGGCATGTCCTGGGACAACCGAGCCGCACTGGTCACAGCTGGGTACAGCCGGGCACCACCAGACACTGCCAGGCACTGCTGGTGCCACCAGGCACAGACAGGCACCACCAGACACTGGTGGGCATCACCAGGCAGGCTGTCAGTACCATCTGTGCCCCATTTGACACGGGGTCCCTTCCTGCCCTCCCTCTAGCACTAGGGCCGAGCCTGTCACCGCCTGCCAGCAGCTGTGACGGGGACAGTTAAAAATAGCACCATCGGCAGCCATGGCCGCCCGCTGCCGCCTCGCTGCACGGTTCCACCACGTCCACGGCACCAACGTCCAGCTGGATGCCTCGCGCACGCGGGCCACCCGGGTGCAGAGCTTTGCCAACGGGCTCTGCTTCAGCCAGGAGCCGCTGGCGCCAGGACAGGTGTTCCTGGTGGAGATCGAGGAGAAGGAGGGGGGCTGGTGCGGGCACCTGCGTGTGGGGCTGACAGCCATCGACCCCCAGCACCTGGAAGTGGTGCCTGAATACTCACTGCCGGACCTGGTCAACATGGGGGACACCTGGGTGTTTGCCATCACCCGCAGCCACAATCGTGTGGTGGTGGAGGGGGAGGCAGCAGCGCCTGTGCGGGCCCCTCCCTGGGACCCCTTTCTGCAGATCGAGCGGATGCGGATCCTCCGTGACACGCTGGTGGGGCGCAGCTGGCCCGGGCGCTACAGCCACATCCTGGACGACCTCTACAAGACCAATGTGCTGCCTGCCACTGCCCGGCGCAGCCGGATCGGTGTGTTGTACGCCCCGCAGCCTGACGGCACTGCTGACATGCACATCGTCATCAACGGAGAGGACATGGGGCCCAGTGCCAGGCACCTGCCCACCGCCCGCCCGCTCTACGCCGTGGTCGACGTCTTTGCCTCCACCAAGAGCGTCCGGGTCATCCCGGTGGAATATGGCTGTAGGTACCTCCCCACCCCCACTGGGGCATGTCCTGCATGGGCCAGGAGCTGGGGGTCTCCGGCTGGGTCATACACGGTCCTCAATGGTGGGAGCGTCAGTGTGTGCCATGGCAGAGGGATACGGGGCAGAGAGACACAGGGCAGAGGCTCCTTGCCACGTCCAGCCTTGCCCCATGGCACGCAAAGGCCGGAGCCTTGGCATCAAAACATCCGGCTGTGCCGTGTCACCTGCCCTGGCACCACACCGTGTCCCTGTGCCTGCCGCATGCCCCAGCCACAGGGTGCCCTGGGCAGACACCCTGTGATGCCATCGGACGTTGGGCAATACCCAGCGTCCCTCGGCTTAGGAGGGGCTGGGAAGGCTGGAGCTGGTTGCTGGCTCTTGCAAGGAGTTAGGCTAATGAGGGCCAATTAGCACCATACCAAAGATCAGCAGATGCCAATGGCTGGGTGAGGAGGCAGAAGAGCGAGTACCGCGGCACCGCTTCTCTCACTGGTGTAAAGTTCAGTGGCTTCTGTCTCAAGGCCAGAATCCGTGATTCTCCCAGCCAGCTGCTGAGAACTGGATTATCCCAGCCGGGAGGTTAAACGTGCCTGGTGCTCAGGCCCCTGGCAGCTTGCCGATGGCAACTGGCCACAGAAGCCCCCTTGGAGCCCAACCACATGCCAGGGACTGGCCAGCAGCACATACCTCTGTGCGAGCTGCAATCTGGCTGATCCCCCTCCACCAAGATTTTGGTAGTTCCGGTGTCTGCAGCACTTCCGCAGGGCTGAGCAACTGCTCTCAGTGTGGTTCTGCTCCTGGCCAGGCTCCAGCTGGGGAAGTGAAAACCCAGAGTGAGCGGCTGTGCCGCGGTGACAGGCACTGTGGGAGGACGAGGCGGGGGGTGTCAGGGTGTCTATGACCTGTCACCCAGCACCCGGCACGGCAGAGATAAGTGCTCCATCCACCCCAAAACAGCCCCAAGGTTGGAGCCGGCTGGGCATGGCTTGGTTGTGCTTGGCAGAGCTCTGCTGGTGCCACTGGCCCCATGGATGGACTGGGCTCCTGTTCCCACCTGGGGCTTGTCTTGGGGGTCTGCTGAGCTTGGGGTGCTCACCCTGGTCTGGCTCCTGGTGGCAGAGGATGAACTGAGGCCCAGCAGATGCACTGGAGTCAGCTCTTGTTTAAAATCTGAGAGCACCAGCTATGGCTGGTTGTGCCTGAGCCATGGAGCACTGAGGGCTCTGGAACAGGGGCGCATCACAGGAGCAGGAACTGGGCAGAGCCCACGTGTGTGGCCATGGAATGGCTCTGGAGATGGTTGTCCCAGCGGCATGGCCAGAGCAGTCTGTGGGCAGCATGGCCCTTGCCTGTGGCATCCATCTGGCAGCCTGGCACCAGCACTGGCAGAAGCAGACCAAGCACAGTGTGGGCATGCAAGACCCTAGGGAGCTGCTTGACAGCCCCCAGGGAAGACAGCTCCAAACCAGCATGGTAACACAGGGCTGCCCTCCCAACCTACTCCCAGGGAACAGGAGAGCTTCGCTGCCCAGGGCCCTCCTGCTCCCATCCCAGCCGGAGCACCAGGCTGGAGCCCAGGGCAGGACAATGGCTGCTGTTGCTGCAGAGCGAGCTAAACCCCCTACCCTAACCCACGGGGGCCTGAGGAGCCTCGGGCCCCATCCCTCTGCTCCTGGCTGTGTCAGCTGCTCCTCTCTGCTCTCTTCCAGTCCCCTCCCTGCAAACCCTGTGCCGGCTGGTCATCCAGAAGCACATCATCCACCGCTTGGCTATCGAGGGCCTGGACCTGCCCCCCCTGCTCAAGAGCTTCTGCCAACACGAGTGAGGCCTCAAGGGGCTGCCCTGGGACAAGCAATAAAACCAATTTGAGACAGAAAGGGATTCAGATTCCAACTGCTGCGGCCAGCGCCAACACTGGAGAGCAGGGACAGCTGCCCAACCTCCTTCTGGGGGAGGGGGCTGCCAATTAGGGTTTTGAGTCTCCAGGCAATGGGACTTTTTTCCCCTGCACTGGGGGGCTGCTGGGGGGCTACAGCACTGCAGCCTTCCAGTGAAATAGGAAGAGCCCAGTCAGAGGGGGCTCCAGGGGCTGGACCCCCCACACTCAGCAGCTGCTTGTGGGAGCCCCTTCCCCTCCAGGGGCACGAAGCCAGGCTGTGAGCCTGCAAGTGCAGCCTGGGGGAGGCACTGGGATGGCCGGGGGGATCCCACCAAGACCCAGGTGGAACAAGCAGGGCCCAATGCCAGGGTAAATTACAGCTGAGTGCTTGTCCCGCACTGGCAGTTTCAGTCTTGGGAAAGATGTTTACCCTGAGATTGGGATGAGTTATTATTTCCTGTGCTCCCAGCAGGGAGGGGGACAGGGCGGGCGCTGGAGGGGATCCCGTGGTGCTCAGGGTGCCATGCTGGCAGCAGCCACAGCTCAGGCATGTGCCTGTGGCCATGGAGCTGGTCACAGTGACATGGGAGAGGGTCCCACTGTCCCTGTGCCAAGCTGAGAAGGGAGGCAAGCTCAGAGCTGTGCTGAGCAAGGGTCAGAGAGAAGATCCCTCTTAAAATGTGGTGTCCATATGTACCAGGAACAGAGATGGGGAGGGACTGTCAAGCAGAGCCCCCAGGCATGGCTGAGGGTGACACAGGCAGCCCCCAAATTCACAGAAAAGTTTTAGGAAACTCCATGCTATATTTAGTCAGATATTTGATAGTATCAGATAATGTTACAAAACCCCTCTATTGAGAGGAAATCCCCAACCACACTCCATCCTGCTCCTGCCACAGCCTGACTGCCAAAACCAAAGCGTTAACAAAGGCAGTGCCGACCGAGAAAACATGGACAGCAACTGGACCACAGTGGTGAGCAGGATCTGTGACATCCCCCACCATGTCCCCACATGATGGGTGTTGGAGCTGCTCTCCTGGAGAGGGGGGATGGGGCTTTTGCCCATCAGGACTGATGCCCGAGGGCTGGAGCTCTTTGCTCCTGTGAGTGCTTTTCCTCCCCCACCCCATGTGTGTGGGTCCTTTGCTCCCTTCCTCACCGCAGCTTTGTTTGGGTGGCTGTGACCCACAGCATCCCCCCGCCTCCCCCTGCATGGGTTGTTGACGGGGAGGGCGGGTTCCCCTTTCTGAGGAATGGAGAGCAGCTGACACAACCAGACAAACAACTCCTCCACTCAGGATCACTGCCAGCAGCAGAGACTGCCGCCCTCTGGATCTGCGGCCACCCGACCATCAGACTCCCCCACGGTGGGGGGGGACAGGGAGCCAACCCCCTGGAAGTGCCCTCAAGGGCCGAGCAAGCCCCACATCCCATCCAGCCACAGCTGCTGCAGAGACAGAAGCATCTCCCAAGCAATAACAGGCTGATTTATTGCTCTATTGCACAACACATCACAGCTGGATGCTGGCAGAACCTGTGGGTGCTGGCCACAGATCAAATAATTGTGTCACATGCCATTATACCATCACCTCCCACGCCACACCACCCGCAGCTGGCTGCCAGCCACGTCTCCAGAGCCAGGTCAGTGGCCGGTTACCCATTCCAGTGCCATCTCACGTTCCCAATCTGGCTCCTCAGCTGCCCCGAGCTGGAGGAGATGCACGCTCAGCAGATAAGGAGCCCAAACTGCCCTGTCCATGCCAAGCCCCAAGGGAGGGACTGGCTGAGGGGACACTACTGGGGTGAGGAACTGCCAGGGCTGGTACACAGAGCAAAGAGGGACCCACTCCAGGCTAGAGCTTCACCTCCACATATGGACTGATCCAGCTGTCTGCCAACACACAGGGTCCTGTACCGACACCCAAACTCTTCCCCACTGCTGTGGGTGAGGAGCTGGCTGATCTCCACCATGAGGAAGGACACTACCAGGGATTTATTCAAGGACTCGTTCCAGGAGCTCATCAGGACCTCCACAAGGCCATCAGCACTGTCCTCCTCAGCATGATGGACAGTGCTTCCCTTCGGCCACTGCCTGCTGAGCATCTCTGGCTGCAGTGTCTTCTCTGAGCTGACCACCTGTATGTGCTGGCTGGGCAGCTGGAGGGCCTGGCTGAAGCAGCAAGTGCAGCTGTTCAGGCCTTTCAGGTCCACCCTGTGGCATCCTCCAGAACCTGCACGCCGAGAGCATCGCCCCCTCTGCTGATCACCTGCACCGACTGCTGCAGCACTGCAAACTCACTCAGCCACAGCCTGGCCGTGGACTCCCTGCAGAGGTCAATCACAGACTGCTCGATGCACTCTTCCGTTCTTTGTTCTACCTCCTCCTCACCATCACTCTCTGGGATTTCTGTGGCTTGCAGTTCAGCTGCAGATGAAGGATCTAACAAGGACTGAGGGCATGGGGGCCTGCTCTGGAGGAGAAGAGCTTGAGGGGTGTCAGGTTGAAGAACTGCAGGGAGCTGCCGGTAGACTCTGGAGGACAACCCCAGTTGTGAGGAATGCTACTTGTATACACTGCCACTGAGCTGCCACCGTGGGGGGGGCCTGGATGGGGCTCAGTTTAACCTAGCACAGCAGAGCTGACATGGGCAGGCTCTGGGTGATCCGGATGGGAAGCTGAGGGTGCTGTGGTATCAAGAGGGCTCTTAGAAACACACTTCTGCTTCTAAGAGTGCTGGGCTAGGGAGGTCAGGCAGCTTTCCAGACCACACCCAGCACTGAACACCTGGCCCAGCCCCTGGGTGACCATCTCCACGTCCCTGCTGCCCCCCCCCAGCTCCTCTCCCGGTGGGGTGGCCCAGATCTCCTCATCCAGCACCCGGTACCTATGGAGCTGAGTCAAGGCGTCGGGCGGCACCGGGCCCCACCATGGCGGGGCTCACGGTGGTGCCGGCCCATGGCGGCCACCAGATGCTGCGCCGCCCGTGGGGGGGGGATAAAACTCACACCCGCAGCGATGCCCCTGGCACGGAACAGCGCCCGCACCGAGGCCCCACCCCGGCAGACTCAGCTCTCCTGGGGAAGGGCACCGCCTCCTCCATTTAAAGGACGGGGACACCGCCCACACCGGGATGTGGCCAATCAGCGGTGTCCAGACCGGGTTGGTGAGCCAACCAGCGCAGCGCTTTCCGTGACCCCTCCCTGACTCGGCTCGGCGGTCGAATCAGCTGCCACTGCCGGTCCCGCCCCGCCCCTTCAGTGCGTGCCCTGAAGCACCGCCCACACTCGGGAGATGGCCAATCAAAGACGTCCTGTCGGGATTGGAAGGTTCGAGCTTGCCAGCGCTGCGCTTCCTGCCACACCCTCTGCCTGAGGGCTCCGCGGCCCAATCAGCACGCGGTGCCCGCCCCGCCCCGCCCCGGCCGCCTGTTGCTGCTGTCAGGGGGGCTGAGGAGATGGCGGCGGCCGGGGAAGGGGGGACTGGCGGCAGGACGGGGACGGGGACGGGGACGGGGACGGGGACGGGGACGGGGACGGGGACGGGGACGGGGACGGGGACGGGGACAAGGACGGGGACGGGGACGGGGACGGGGACGGGGCGGCCGCCTACCGGGGACCTGCGCAGCGTGCTGATCACCAGCGTGTTGAACCTGGAGCGGCTGGAGCTCGACCTCTTCAGGTGCGCCGGGCCACCGAGACCCCCTCCCCGCCGCCGCCGCCCTCACGGCCGCCGCCTTCACGGCCACTGCCTTCCCCCCGCAGGGGCCGGCACCACTGGGTGCCCGCCACGCAGCGTCTCTTCGGTGGGCAGATCGTGGGGCAGGCCCTGGTGGCAGCCGCCCGCGCCGTTAGCCGCGACGAACAGGTCCACTCGCTGCACTGCTATTTCGTGCGGGCAGGTAGGCCGGGACCGGGACCGGGACCGGGCTGCGAGGTGGGGCACCAGGGAGGTGGTCCCCAGGGCTTACGGCGGGACCGAGGCTAGGTGGTGCATCGGCGGCTGAGGGGCTGGGTAATCCGCGGCTGAGGGGGTGCCACCGTTCCGGCCCCAGGCCCGCAGAGCAGGTGCGGGTGACGCTGCCAGCGCAGAACTCAGTGGCTCAGCCCTGTGCGCAGCCTGCAGGCCAGGTCCTCTCTGTGGCGGGTAGTGGTCTCACAGCAGAATGCCCTGTTCGGCCCCAGGGGACCCCAAGGTGCCAGTGTTGTACGAGGTAGAGCGCACTCGTACAGGGAAAAGCTTCTCTGTCCGTTCCGTGAAGGCCATCCAGCATGGAAAGCCAATCTTCACCTGCCAGGCCTCCTTCCAGCTCTCCCAGGGGAGCCCTGTGCAGCACCAGTTCACCATGCCAGCTGTGCCACCCCCGGAGGAGCTGCTGACACAAGAGGAGCTCATCCAGAAGTTCCTGCAGTGAGTGAGGTGGAACGGGCTCCCTGGAGACGGCTCTATGGAGGCACAGGGGGAGGTGGGAGAGGATCAGGGCCTGAGGAATTCCCGAATACACCAGGAAAGGAGTGGAGAAGAGGGATGGGGTAGTAGCCATGACCCTCCTGCTTTTCTGTGCAGCTTCAGCCCCGGGGCTGCACAGATGTGTCCTTGGCCTTCCCAGCATTAACCTCCGCGCTGGCCTACAGGAATCCGAACTTGGCAGAGAGGTACCGGAAGCATCTCAACAAGATTCAAGCTGAAGATGTGCCAATTGATATCAAGCCTGTGAACCCACCAGATATATTTGGCTCTGAGCCGCAAGAGCCAAAGCAGCTCTTCTGGGTCCGAGCACGAGGCTACATAGGTGGGTCCTGCTAGGATGGACATGCAGCTCCCTTGGGAGCCAACGGCTGGGCTCAAGCTCACGCCACAGAGCAATGGAGGGGGCCAAGGGGTCATGGCTCAGGCACCCTCTGTGCCTTGAGCCTGCGGGGAAGCCTGGGGATCTCAAGGCTGAAAAGGTGCTTGAGCATGGCGGGATCCCCATGTGCCATGCTGAGCTGTGGTGGGCTTTCCCATGGGGCACAGTGAGGGGAGTGGGTCTGAAAGGGCACCTCAGCTCTGCCAGGGGCTGGTCCCACGGGATGCTGAGCTCCTGGGACTCTGCCTGATGCTGCAGCCCCAGGCTCGTCCCAGGGCCGCTCCCAGCAGCGGCAGTCACTTTGCAGGAGAGACTGACATGAAGGTGCACTGCTGTGTGGCCGCTTACATCTCCGACTACGCCTTCCTGGGCACAGCCCTGCTCCCACACCGGCAGTACCACATCAAGTTCATGGTGTCCCTTGACCACTCTATGTGGTTCCACACGCCCTTCCGAGCGGACCACTGGATGCTGTACGAGTGCGAGAGCCCCTGGGCTGGTGAGTCCCTGCCACCTTCCCCAGCGACCTGCGTGGCAAGGGACAGCCCTGGGGGTGGTGGGTCACAACCTGACTGCCCCTCTCTGCAGGTGGGTGCCGGGGACTGGTGCAGGGACGGCTGTGGCGCAGGGATGGGGTCCTGGCTGTCACCTGTGCACAGGAAGGAGTCATCCGAGTGGACCAAACGTCAAACCAGAGCAAGCTGTAACTTGTAGCTTGTGTTCCTGTGGGCTGGAAAACACCAAGGAGGGATCCCAGGACCAAAAACAGATGAAAGGCAGGAAGACGCCTTGAAGGAGACAAGGATGGATCCAGCACCATGGGGATGGGGACACACAGGGGCAGCTGCTGTGACTGACTGCCAGCTGTGCAGCGCATCGCCACACACTGCAGTCAGACACCTTTCACCTGCCTTCAATAAAGCCATGGAGTGAACTGCTGGACTCCTTCTCTTGGACTTTGTCCCCTGGGCACTGTCACTGTCCTTGCCTGAGGGAGCCAGGAGCACCCAGGGCAGCTCTGCACGCAGTCAGCCACGTCAGGACAAGAAAGTGCTTCAGTGGCACGTGCAACTTCCCCTTCTCACTTCTGCCCTCCTTGTGCCCATCACTGCTCCTCTGGCTCTCTGGGGTGGGCTGGGGAGGGGGCCCAGGCCCTGGCAGCCAGGGAGGGAGCCAGAGCAGCTCCATAGCACTCAGGGGCAGGAGGCAGCACAATCCCGCTGATGGTGCCTTGGGGCTGTGACACTGACCACACCCAGCTGGTGCCTATACTCCTATCCAGACTTTAATGAATAAAGTCATTTTTAGTGTTATGTGAGCTTTATGGGAAGCTCCTGGCAAGCACCCTGGGCCCTGCCAGAAGCCCTCCCGTTCCCTTATTCAGTGTCAGTCTGTCCCAGTCTGCTCTTGCAGCCCCTGCAGTGGGGGCAGAGCAGGTGGTGAGCACCCAGCCCCACCGGGCCAACCAACCACAGAAAGTGCATTTTGGTGGCACCTCCCATGCTGTGCCACCCTGCTTCCTGCCCTGTCCCCACCCACAGCACTACTCCCTGCTGCCTGGGGACGAGCCCCCAACAGCCCCCTGCCCCACAGGGCGCTCACTCCAGCGGCTCCTTGATCAGACACTCCTTCAGGGTGGGCTGCTGCTGCAGGGGTGGCCCAGCCTCCTGCAGGTCCTGCAGCCGGGCCTCCGAGCGCCGCTTGTCCTTGCCCACCTTCCAGGCCAGGTGGATGTGTGCCTGCAGGAAGGGCCCCAGCAGCGGGTGGCTGCCCTGGGCCTCCAGCAGCTCCAGCGCCTGCTCGCAGCAGCCATGGGCCTCCCCAAGCTGGTCCAGCTCCTGGTGGCAGACGGCCAACCCCGCCAGCGTCAGGAGGAAGCGGCCAGAACCGCAGACCCCCAGCCGGTCCTGCAGCCGGTAGGCATTGGCCCAGGTGGCAAGGGCCTCCCGGTACATCCCGGTGCAGGTCAAGCGCTGAGCAGCACGCAGGTCCTGCAGGAAGAAGAACTCGAGGAACTCAGGAGAGCGTCGGATCTCGGCGATGGAGTGCAGGTGGGACAGAAACTGCTCGAAGGCTCGGCTCCGCTTGGCGATGGTCTCGGCGGTGAAGTTCCGGCGCAGCCTCTTCCTGGGGAAGGCGACACCGGCCATGTCACAGCTGAAGCGGTAGCGCAGGCGGTGGTTCAGCCGCTCGAAGTCCGAGTAGCGCCGGGTGATGATGGCGGGGGCCTTGTCGAACCGGCCAGAGCGGATCAGGTAGATGGTGTAGAGCTGTGGGAGGAACCGGGAGTCAATGGCCGTGCCGTGGTGGTGTTAGAGAAGAGCCAGCACGGGGCTGCAGGGGGTCTGCCAGGCGAGGGGGGAATGGGCTGGGCAGCCACACCCCAGCACCCACGGGTGATAGTTACCTGAGGCTCATCTGAGCCGTCGGCACCATCCGGGCAGCACGGGGAAAGACAGAGAGAAATAAGCGCCAGCCCCGGGGAACCCCCACCCCAGGGCTGCAGGGCCCGATCCCACCGCGCTCACTCACCACGTACTTGGAGGAGCGCTCGCTGACCACGCTGGCACTGGTGACCTCGAAGAGCAACCGCTGCGGTGCCAGGCTGCCCCGCGACCGCCGCCACAGCTCCTGCAGCTGCCGGGTCAGGAGACTGCCACCGCCGCACTCTGCACCGGGAGGGGATGTCAGCCCACTCGCCACGGGGCATGGGGATCCCTGCCAGCGCCTGGGTCCCCCCCGGGGTGCTGCACCCGTCCTGGCCCCCCAGCACCTGCCTCCATCCTCAGCACCGGCTGCTGCCCCGGTCGGCTGCGGCTGTTCCCCCAGCTCCTCTCCAGCACCTTCCTCCTCCTCATCCTCCTCCTCGTGGCTCGTGAAGCTCAGGGTGCCGCTGAGGCGTGTCGACAGCCCCTCCGTGTCGTCCTCCAGCTCGGAGCTCTCCGGGCAGTCCTCAGCCTCGGAGCCTCCGTGTTCCCGCTCCTCCCGGCCGCCTTCGCCGCCCAACGCGTGCCGCAGCCGGTGCAGGATGCGGGCGGCCATCCCGGCAGGACCGGCTGCCCAAGGACGGTCAGGACCGGCGGGTCGGGAAGGGGCCGGGGGCTGCTCACCGTGGGACACCCGGGAAAACCCCGCGGTGCAGCCCCGGGCCCCCCCGAGCCCTGCGCCCCGTCCCAGTGCAGCCGCGTCCAGCCGCGGGCGCTGCCACTTGCTCCGTACCGAGCCGGGCCGGGCCGGGCGGTGCCCAGCGATGGCCGCGGCTCGTCCCGGGATCCTCCCCGCGCGGCTCCGCCTCCGCCGGGAACCCGGATCGGGGCGGCGGGGTCGGGATCGGGGAAGGGCTGCTGCTCCGGGAGGGACCGGACAGTATCGGGCAGCCCTAATCTATTCCACCCGGACATCCCCCCTGGTGATCCCCTGCCCGAGCTGTCCTGACCATGCCCCGGGAGCCCGACTCCCAGGGTCCTGGTACCGCGGTATCCCAATACTTTGGTATTTCAACACCCTGATGCCCTCATATCCTGGTACCTGGGTACCCTGACACCCTGGTACCCCGATAACCCGCAAATCCTGGTATCCTGATACTCCAAGCCCCTGCTGCTGCAGAACCCCCACATCTCAGTACACCAATACCTTGGTACCCCCGTACCCCACAACCAGGCTCCCAACCCCGCTCTGTTGCAGATCCCCCAGACATCCCTGGCCTGCCCTGGTGCACCACTGCCCTCTCCTTGGCCTTATTTAGCTCCCTGCTCATTCCCTCCTCGACGTTTTCTCAGGAATGTCTATTAATATCGAGGAACCAGCCCAGCTGCTGCCATCGCTCCAGCCCACTCACTCACTGAGCCCTGCTCTCACACCCCGCACCCTGTCTGGGCTTGGACAGGGACCCCTGAGCCCCCCTGGGTATGGGTGGGTTTGGGAGACATCTGCACCCAGTGCCAGGGGGGAACTTTAAATGAAAATGGGGATGCTGGGAAAGCCAGGAGCCAGGGGATCCCCTTGATGTCCCTGGTGGAGGGCTCTTGCAGGACAGGGTGTTGTCAGCCTGTGACTGCAGACCTGTACCCCTGTGACACCCCCTCGGACCACCATGAGGCATGGGCCACTTGGCCACCACTTCTGTGGAGCCACTAGCCCCAGCTGGGTCCTAGGAAAGCAGCTGGCATGTGCTCTGGTGTAGAAAGAGAGAGCCTTCAAGGAGGAACCCAAGCAGATTACTCACTCTCTTGGCAGCATGGGGCAGCATGGGGCAGCATGGTTCCCTTTGGGCCTGGAACCCCACACCTCAGGGGGCTGAGCTCCTCATCTGGGGTGGGGTGCTGCAGCACAGCTCTGCCCTGGCCCAACCCAGCAGAAAATGGGGGGGGGAGAGGAGCACTGGAACTCCTGAGCTGCTGCAGAGGTGAGGGAGGGTATTCCGTACCCAGGGCTCTGTGCAGAGCCCCTGCCCCTTTCCCCCCTGTCTGGGACTCCAGGGCTATTTTTAACCCCCTCCTTGCTGAGATGGGGCTGCTGCAGGGGGGCAGAGCCATCCTCCTGCCAGGGCTGCTGTCCCTCCCCAGAGGGCTTGAATTTCTATGCCGGCTTCAGCTCCACCTTAGATCCCCAGCTCTCGGCCAATAACGCTTTGGCTAAAATAGGTAAAATGTCCCCCTTGCCAATGAGTGGGGCCGGATTTACACCGGGAAGCTGATAGGCTGCAGGGACCAAGGGCCAGCTGTTGGCGACAAGCCAGGCGGTGGGGACACTACAAATTGGGGTGCCAGGGACACCAGGGAGCTCCCGGGGACTTCTGCTGCAGGAGGCGGTGACTCCCTCGGGGAGGGAAGCAGCAGCAATGGCTTCAATGGTAAGAGACCCCATGCTGCCGTGTGCCACACAATGCGTGCCACGTGCCACGTGCCATGTGCTGGGGCGAGACTCAGCAGGGCAGGAGGTGCTGGTCACCTCATGTCCCCCAGGGATCTGGGCTGCCATGGTGCCTCTGTGGATGGCAGCAGGGTGACAGCCCCCAGGGATGGTGCAGGACCGCTCGGCTGCCCAAGGGGTGTTCAGGGATCCTGGATCAGCCCCGGCTGGAACTCAGGGCTGCGTAGAGGTGGTGGTGGCAGGGGGTAGCTGAAAGCTGAGCACTGGGTCATGCGACATGGCACCGGATCCAAGCAGGCCCACAGAGCCCTCCTTTTTCAGGAGAAACTCGATCGGACAACAGGTGCCAGTGGCTGCAGATTAATGGCTCCCTATAAGGGGATCCAAGGAGAGCCCCAAAATAGTACTGCGTGCCTGGGACACCAAGGCTGCAGGCAGGGACAGTGGCCCCTGCACTATGGAGGCCCCCAGCAGGCAGATCCCCCAGAACAGCGCCTGATGGGCACCTGGGCAGCACCAGAACCACAGAGATCAGTGGGGGCCATATCTTGGGGGTCATCTTGCAGCCCTGCACAATGCGGGGAGCTCTGGGGGAATCTGGGTGCTGGTGGTGATGGCCCTCCCTTGCCTTGCAGACAGACCAGCAGGCTGAAGCTCGAGCCTTCCTCAGCGAGGAGATGATTGCTGGTGAGTGTGGGGGCTATGGGGTCTCCCCCAGCTCCATCCCATGCGCTCCTTGTCCCTGACCCCCCCCTCCCTGCAGAGTTCAAGGCCGCCTTCGACATGTTTGATGCGGACGGTGGTGGAGACATCAGCACCAAGGAGTTGGGGACGGTGATGAGGATGCTGGGCCAGAACCCCACCAAGGAGGAGCTGGATGCCATCATTGAGGAGGTGGATGAGGATGGTGAGTGGCCCTGGGTGGTGGGTGCTGGGTGCTGGGCAAGCAGCCTGACCCATGTGTGGCTTCCCTCTCACAGGCAGTGGCACCATCGACTTCGAAGAGTTCCTGGTGATGATGGTGCGCCAGATGAAAGAGGATGCCAAGGGAAAGTCTGAGGAGGAGTTGGCCAACTGCTTCCGCATCTTTGACCGGTGAGTGTGTGGGGGGGGGGTGGCCGCCCACATTGCCCGGGGAGGAGAGAGTGGGGCCACATCCTGTGTCACCCTCCTGCAGGAATGCAGATGGCTTCATCGATGCAGAGGAGCTGGCTGAGATCCTGAGGGCCACTGGGGAGCATGTCACTGAGGAGGACATAGAAGACCTGATGAAGGACTCTGACAAAAATAACGATGGCCGCATCGACTTCGATGGTGAGTGATTGTGATGGCCCCGGCCAACTGCTGGAGCTGTGAGGCCTGTGCCAGGCCGTGGACTGAGCGTCTGCTCTCTTGCAGAGTTTCTGAAGATGATGGAGGGTGTGCAGTAAGGGACCAGACATTCCTCGGGCCAGCTGCTGCACGCAGCCCCACTCCAACACCACCCAGGGAGCAGCAGCTCCGCAGCGCCCAGCCCCTGGCTGCCCAGGACCCTGCCCCATGCCGGGGGCTTGGTCTGACCCCCTCATCAGCAGCCGAGCTTTTCCTCCCATCTGTCACGCGTGGTTTCACCCAAAGCCTCAATAAACGAGGAAAGGCTTGAGCTGCGAGCGGGGCCCCGTTTCACTGGGTTTGTGTGGGGAGGGGGCACTGTGCCTCCTGTGCTCCTCCCCCTGGCGGGGGATGGGGACGTGTCCGGCTGGTTGCCCCACACCCGGCGCTAGTCAGGCTGAGCTGGGGGGGGTGGGGGCCGCGGTTCCCACGGGCTGCTGGGCGGGCGCCAGTCCTGAGCTCAGAGTTTCCATGCGGAGCAGCCGGTTCGGTTCGCTGGGCAGCGAGCCAGAGAGCACGGCCCCAGCCCGAGGGCTTCCTGCATGCAGCTCCGGGAACCGGCAGGACTCTCGGGAGCCGCACCTCAGGGAGCCTGCCCGACACCGGGACCCCTGTGTCCCACCCGGAAGGGCACAGGAGACCTGGTTATAGGACGGGGGCAGCATTCCCCTCCTCCCTGAGGGCTGAAGGCAGTGACAGAGCCTCTGTGCCTGGCCAGCGTGCCCTGCAGCTCCCGGGAGGGCTGCTGCTGCTCCTCCTCCGGCCCTCACAGCGGCTCCTTGACCCTCTCCATCCGAGGAGTGCAGTCGGGGGAACAAGGGGGGCCAGGGAACGCCCGGCATACGTAGGAACAGCGGGGCCGACACCGTGCAGCCAGCAGGACATAGGGACACGGCTCAGAGCTGGTCACATCCCCGTGGCACAGGGGAGCTGAGCCTCCCGGGGAGCCAGAGGCCACGGAGGGGTCTGACCCTACTCCAGCCTCACGGGCCACAATGGCACCGGGGAGAGGGGACACGAGCCACGTTCAGGGGACAGCGGGGACATGCGCAGCCACCCAGGCTGCCCTCTGCAAGGCCACAGCCGGGCACCGGCAGCTGGTGCTTCAGCTGGGGGGCAGCACCGACAGCCCCCGGCTGCGGGAGGAACGGAGCAGGAGGAGTGCGGAGGTTCGGGAGCTCAGCGCCGGTAAGAAGGGGCCTGCTGGTCCGGAGACCCCCCCACACCCACGGGAGTGGAGGCAGCAGAGGGGGTCCGGGGCTTCCCTGGCTCAGTGTCCCCCAACCTGCAGGGCTGTGCCAGGCGCTGCGGGGGGGGCTGCAGCAGGCAGCGGCGTCCTCCGAGGAGCGGCGGGAGCTGGAGCGGCTCTGGGTGCTCTTCCTTTCCACCCTGGAGCTCTTCCTGCAGGACCTTTGCCGAGCCCACCACCTCTGCCACCTCTTCTCCAGACAGGGGGGTGGCATGACCCCACTGCGCACCAGGCTGGGGGGCAGGCGAGGGGGAGTGCCTGTGCAGCCCCCAGACACCCCTCGGCTGGAGGAGGAGATTGAGCAGGTGAGGACCACGCTGGTGGAGATGGAGAGCAGGGCCAACATCCCACTGTGGGCAGTGGAGGCCACCCAGCCCGCAGGGATGGGCAGCACCACAGCAGGGGTGACTCGGGGGGGGACCGGCACCAGGCACTGCTGCAGGATGCTGTGAGGAGGGGTCAGGGAAGAGGCAGCAGGGCTGGCACCCCCCTGTACCCACCCAGACACCAGGGGATGGGATCCTGTGCACGCCGTGTCGAGGTGGGCGATGCTGGGGGCTGAGCCTGCCCTCTGGAGGGAAGAGGACTATCCAGGCACCCCCATTACCCCATGCCGTGGGGGTATCTCCCTTCCTGCCCACTCACTGAGGGGCTGGGGGTCCTTCGGTCCAGGGTGACCAAGAAACTGCCTCCAAGCACTAATGGGATGCTGAGCTGCTACAAAACCCCAGCAGAAAAGTTATAAACATGCATTTATTTATACATTAACTGTGGGACGGATTTCATTAATTTAAAAATAGCCTATGGTACAGAATGTTGTGGGGAGCAGCTGGGGGGAGTAGGCAAGGACCCCAGTATGACAGGGGTGACGACACGGGTCAGGTCTCCTCGTTCTTGGCCTGCTTGGCGTACGTCTCCAGCACGTACTTCTTGTAGGCTGAGGAGAGAGGGGGGACACAGGCTAAGAGTCTGGCGGGGGCAGTGGGATGCAGCAGCTGCACTACTGTCCACCCCAGAGGGAAGGTGAGAGGTGGGAGTGCTCCAGGCACTCACCGGTTTGGTTCTTCCACAGCTCAGCAGCGTGTGTGTTCAGGGGACTCTCAGTGTTGGGCTCTAGGGAAAGGGGCTGGGTCAGTGGGTGGGAAGAAGGAGGGGTGCAGGGCCTCCCTGGCCCCCTCCCCCAAGCCCAGGCCCCACCTGCCAACAAGCTCTGGATGGAGAGCAGGATGGTGCGGACGTCGTAGAGTGCTGACCATTTGTCCTTGAGGATGTCGAGGCAGATGTTGCCCTGTGTGTCCACGTTGGGGTGGTAGCAGGGGGTTAGGAACCGCACAGTGGGCGCCGTGTAGGGGTAGCCGGGGGGGAACTCCAGTGACAGCCGGTACCGCAGCTCCTCGTAGGCCTGGGGACAGGAGTCAGGGGGGGGGGGGGGGGCACAGCCCGGGGGAAAGGGGGAGAAACCCAGGTCCCCCCCCCAGAGGGTCCCGGAACTCACCGTGCCGGCGGCGCCATCGATGGTCCCGATCCACTTGAAGAGGTTGTCGGACTCGGGGAAGGCGGAGATGCCTTTGTCACCGGACATCTGGGCCGGGAGGAACAGTCGTCAGGGCGGCCCGCGCCCCGCGCCCATCCCCAGTACCCCCCCGGGATCCCACTCACCATCAGCGCCATCAGTTCCTGCTGCAGCCTGCGGGGGAAGCGCACGTTACCGACCAGGCTCGACCCGACGGGGCAGCCCCCGGTCCCCGCCCCCGGCCCCGCTCACCTCTTCCCCACCGAGCCGCGGGCAGCCGTGGAACCCGCCTCAGCTGCTTTGCGGGCGGCTACGCTGGGCACGGCGGCGGGGTCGGCGTTCTGCGAGGCCATGGCGGCTCCGGGGCGCTGAGCGACGCTCCCGCCTCCGCCGGTTCACGGGAGCAGGACGGGGCTCCCACTCCCTCGTTCCCACCAGGACGCGGGCACCGCTGCTGCTTTCCGGGGCAGTCCCGGGCGCTCTCCCGGTACTGTAGGAAGGTTCGAGGTCGCTCCGGAGCGGTCCCGGTCCGGTCCGATCCGATCTCTCCCCCTGGGGCCCCGCCCGCTCCGCGCCCCGTTTGAATGTTCCCAACGTGCGGCCGCTCAACCAATCAGAGCTCAGCTCCGTTCGAGCCGGCCAATCGCCGTTCGCCGGGGATGCGGCTGCCGCGGTAACTGCCGGCGGGCGCTGATTGGCCGATGGCACCACGGCCGCAGCGCCGCGATTGGACAGTGCCGCGAGGGGAGGAGCCACGGCTCCCCGCGGGCTCTTAAAGGGCCAGAGACCCCCCCAGGAGGCGGCGGAGTGGGTGCGAAGCAGTTTTATTGGGGGGGGGAGGGGTCTGGGGAGGGGGAGGGGGAGCGGGAGCGGCAGCGGCCACTCAGGGCTCAGGGGGACCCTCGGAGGGCGGCGGCGCCGCGTCCCCCCCGCGGCGGAGCGTCTCCATGTGCTTCTGCATCTTCTCCGTCATCCAGGCGGGTGGGATGAAGGGCCGGAGCTCCTCCAGCCGCAAGTCGACCGAGTCCCTGCGCAGGGGGCAGTGAGACGAGGGGGAGGTCCGGCGCCCACCAGGGAGCCCCAGCCGTGCACCCCCAACCAGCACCGAGCCCAAAGCTCAGACACCCCCCACTGCCCCCCGACTCCCACCATGGATTCTGACACCCACCAGACCCCCAGCCCTGACCTGAGACTCCAGACCCCCACCGTGGACCCCCAGCACTCACCTGGGGTCCCGACACCCAATGCAAATCCCCAACCACTTGCTAAGCCTGAACCTCCAGCACTCACTGTGGACCCTGGCACTCAGCATGGGCCCCCAGCATTGCACCCCAACCAGTACCAAACCCTCCCCAGGACAGGGTCCCCCTGCAGCAGGGCAGAGACCCCAGGGAACCCCTCTGGCACAGCAGCCCCCCTGTTCCTCCCTTGGGATTCTCACCTGTAATCATCACTGGCAGCCAAATCCCGAATGTCCTCTTCAATGAGGAGGTAAGCCTGCAGCACAAGGTGGGGGGAACACCTCAGGGCTGCCACGACCCCCGTGGCAGCACCACATCCCCCAGCCCACCCAGTGTGGTGGGAGCCAGCTGTGCCCCTGGCCTGTGCCTGAGTCCCGAGGGGGGTGGAAGGACCCCTGTCCCACACCCTGCCTCTCCTCCTGCCAAAGCCACCACCCCACATGGTGCTGCTGGCCCCATGGCTCGCTGCTCCTGGCCGGCGCTGGCCCAGCAGGGCTGTACTCACCATCTTTCCCCCCGTGGCCCTCATGTGCTGCTGCTCTGCCAGCCAGTGCTTATCCTGCGGGTCAGCTGCATACTGCAACAGAGCAGCAAGGCCCTGGCTGAACGGGGTGAGGGGCTCCCTGCTACGATCCCCGCGGTGCTGCCAGGGGGCTCAGCTCTGCCTGCTGCAGGAGCTGGTGAAGGAGCTGCCCCAGGCCCTCACTCGTGTCCTGCTGTCCTGGCCAGGCTGTGTGTCTGCCCCACAACGGTGACCGTGGGGCCAGGGGGGGCAGCGTGCCCCCCAACACACTCCCACTGCCCCTCAGACACCCTTCCTGAGCAAACCCCAGGGGAGGATGTGTCCTGCTGACCTTAAAGAGGTGGGGATGCTTGATGTAGAGCCGCCCTCTTGTTCCTCCCATCCCGAGAGCTCTGAAAAAGCAATGGGGGGGAGGGGTTTACAGTGGTGCAGTGGGTGGTGGCAGCACCAGGACCCCCCCTCTTCTCCCCAGGCCCTTCCTGCTGCTTTCCAGGCAGAGAAGCAAGGTGACAGGAGGTGACAGGAGGTGACAGGAGGAGCCATGCAGGCTCCTGGCTGGGGGACACCACCCTGGGCCACTCCTTACTTGTTTGCTCGAGATCCCAGCACAAAGGTTGTGGTTTCAGTCAGTCGGGATGGATCCCACTACAGAGCAATTGGAAAAGGGGCAGCATTAGAAAGGCAGCTAGCACCAGCCCATGCTCCAGGAGCCACAGCTCTGACAGGGAACCTCAAACCACCCCCAGCCTGCCAGGGAGTGACCCGTCTGCAGCCCTCAGTCCTCCCACAGAGGCTTGGGGCTGATCAAAGCCCTTTCCCTCCTAGGAAACACTCGTGGGATCCTCCAGGCCACTACAGCTCTGCCCAGGTCTCCCCAGAGAGGCTCCAGGCTGCAGAGGCCTCCATGCACTCAGCTCCTCCTCCAGCTTCTCTGCCAGGCCCAGGGGGGCAGAGCTCAGCCCAGCGCTGCCCTCAGCAGTGGGAGGAAGGGGAGGAGAGGGGGAGCCCAGTGGGACTGGCTGGCCAATACCTTTGGTCCCTCCCTTCTCACGGGCTCAGAGACCTTGAGTTTCCACCTGTGGAGAAGGAGAATGCAGTGAGAACTGAGTTCCCCACAGCAGGGACTGAGCCACAGCCCTCCCACCCTGCCCTGCCCTGTTCTGGACCCTCACCTCTGCTGGGTGTTCTCCTCACCCAGACCCCACCACCCCTCGTGTCCCACACTGCCCCACCCAGACCTCTTCACCTCCTTGGGCCTGCTTCAAACCTCACGGGGGAAACAGCTCAACCAAACTGCTCCCTGGCCTCCCCCTGGCACCCCTCTGCCACAGAGCCCACAGGGTCTCTGTGCTCCCCCACGTCCCCCCACCCTCCCCAGAGGGGGGCTCAGGCCCAGGACCCGTACTCACGCAGCCATGCCCGAGACCCCACGGTCATTTGACAGACTCTGTCCTGGGGGCCGCCCCTTCCTCTGCATGGAAGAAATCCCTCAGTGACCCCACTGGGCAGACCCTCTTCTTGCCCACCCCACCATGAGGGGAAATGCTGGCTGGCACCAGAGACCCTCTGTAAGCCACCCGTGCCCTTGCACACGCTCACACTGGGAATGGCCAGGAATGAGGAAGAGGAGGAATGAGGAAGAGGCTTCCCAAACAAACCCTCTGACCTTTTTGGGAACGGGGTGCAGCTCCTCATCCACCTGCCGGGCACGCTGCAGGGGAAGGGCAGTGGCTGAGCTGGGCCTGTGGTGCCCCAGACATCCAGCTGCCTGCTCACCCCTTCTCCATGCTCAAGGCAGGGAGCTCAAGCATGGGGGGGGAACACTGACCCCCCCCCCTGTCCCTCTGTGAAGCACCAAACTGCAACAAACAACAGCTGTGCCTGGGATTTCCCCCCACAGCTCCTGCTCCCACCCCACCCCTGCACTGATGGGCAGGAGAGAGGGAACAAACCAGCTCCATCCCTCCTCTCTCCCCTCCTGCCTCTTACAAGTCATTCCAACAAAACCAACTTTTACCTTTGGTGCTGTCTGCTCATGGGGCAACCTGGGAACAACCTTTTTGCCATCAGAGAACAGCAGCTTGGCCTGCAGGGAGAGAGTGAAGGGACACATGATCCCAGGCCCAGAGAGGGACGATCCCCCCTCTTGTGCATGCATCACAGCTCTGCTTTCAGAGTGCCACCACAGGCACCAAGATAGAAAGGCACCACCTGAGCATGAAAAGGCCAGGTCAACCAGGACAAAAGCAAGATGTGGAAGATAAAAGTCCCACCCTGTGCTTTGGGACTCTCCAATGAGTGTCAGAGGCCAATCTCTTTGTGCAACATGTGCCATCAGAGCAGGGGGAAGCAGCAGCACAAGCTGCCTGTCCCTCTCTACTCTCCTCTCCCCAGAGAGAGGGAATCCAAGCACAGCAACCACACAGGCTGCAGATGTTTCCTTCTCCCTGGCTGACAGAAGAGGCACTAAGAGGGATGTGACCCCTGCAGGCTGCTCCACTCCATGGGCTGCAGCTCTGCTGGGGGAGCACAGCCTCTGGGCAGTGCCCACCTGCTCCAGGCAGCTCCGACACGTCTCCTGGATGAGCTGCTCTGGGTCCACCTCCTCCCCCACGTTATTGCGCACGTTGATCGCTGCCTTCTGGAAAAACTGGAGACAAGAGCCCGGGAGGGGTCAGAGCCTGAGCAGCCAGTGCCAGGGCAGCACCCAGGACACAGCAGCCACGAGACTGGCACAGCTGGGAGCTGAGCCCGCGGTGAGGGGGGCAGCAGGGCCTGTGCCCCCAGCTCGCACCTCCATGTACTTGCTGAAGACACCCCGGATCTCCTCGTTGATGCTGGGCTGCAGGACGGCTCGGAGCAGGTCCATGGAGACAGCTGGGTCAGTGAAGCTGAAAGCGGAGGCGTCAGGAAGGGGGGCACGGGACGCTCCCACCCCCAGCCTGGCCTAACCCAGATCCACCCCAGCCCAGTGCCCGGGCTGGCCCAGTTCTGCTGCTTGGAGTCTTCAGCCTCACCCCTGGGTCCGCCTGGCCCAGACGTCCCCACTGCCGCCCCCCCAGCCCCAGCCCTGCCCGCCGGTACCTGGTGGTCATCTGGGAGCGCCGGCCGCGCCGCTGCACCTGCCGGTGTTTGATCATGATGTTCCAGGGGCTCTGCGGGACACACGATCAGACACCGCCCGCCCCGCCCGCCCCGCCCCGCCCCGCCCGGCCCGGCCCGGCCCGGCCCCCCCTCACCGTGCTGACCGGCTCCTCCTCGGCGCCGCCCGGGCCCTCCTCTCCCGGTGGCCCCGGCTGCTGCTCGGCATCGCGGGCAGCGCCCATAGCGGCCCCGGCACCGCTCCCGCTCCTGCCCCGCGCCGCCGGAAGCGCCGGGCCTGCGCGTCATCGGACTGCGACGCCCCCGGCCGCGCGCCGGAAGTGGCGGATGCCATGGCAACGGCGGCGGGGCCGGCGGGCGGGGCGCGGCAGCACCGGGTAACGGGACCGGGGACTGCTGCGGCCCGGCCCGGCCCGGCCTGGAGGAGGGAGCTGGGCCCCTCCACGCTCCCCCCGGCTCCCCCACAACGGCGGCGGAACCGGTGACGGGACCCGCCCGGCGGGAGAGTCCGGCGGACACTGCGGCCGTAACGCTCCGCGGCTGCTCCCCCGTGCGCCGTCATGGCGAGGGTTCCGCCTCAGCCTTGGTGAGGCCCTCCCGCTCACACGTGTGCGGGCAGAGTCACAGCGCTACAGAAACAAACCCGCAGTTCTCGAGAGGTTGGAGCAGCGGTGCACGGGCAGCTCTGAAGCCATCCTGGCTCCCCAGACCGGGACTCGTCTCTGTCCCACCCCGTGACCGTGAGACCAGAGAAACGGCAGTGGCAGAGCTGGGGGTGTTTGTCCTCCCATCACCTGTGGACTCCTTCTTGTGTCATTTGCTACACCCAAACTAAACACTAAAAAATAAACACTCTGCCGTTCCAATTGACTGTTTTCCTTCAAGTCTCTCATCCCTCTGCAGCGTCATTGTTTAGGGAGCACTCCAGCATTTCTCTGTCTCCTCTAGCGTGTGTGGAATTGTCAAAATGAGTCCTCTGTCATTTTCTGGATCATCCTGCCCTGTGTCATGGTCAACAAGAGGCTCTTCTGTCTTCTCAGATGGATAGCAAGGCAGCCTTTCCTCAGGCTGTGGAACACGTCTTGTTTTGCTGGTGATGGTTTCCCTTGGTACTTCCAGGATGACTTTAAGATAAAACCAAAAAGGATTTCCCAAAGCAGGGGCTGTCGGGGTGGTTCCATGTCCGTGTTCCCAGAAGTTGGAGCAGAGGACATTGGAGCTCTCAGTGAGCAGAGGTGTGTGCTGGAGCAGCCCTTTCCAGTCTGCTGTCCTCACCCCCGCTGTGTGTGAGCCAGGAAGCCCTTGTCCTCCCCTTCCTGCCACGCTGGTGGGACTGCATCACCCCGGGGGAGATGAGGTTCTTACACAAACCTGACCTGCGGATGTGGGGCCAGCTGAGTCACCATCAGTGCTGCCAGAGAATCATTATCACCTCATGTGCTGGTTTGGTTGCCTCAAATGATCAGCAGCAGAGATTGGACATTGTCCAGTGGAGAGGAGTAATGATGATGGTGCAGGAACTCATGGGGAGAGGTGGGGAGGTTCTGCTCAGCCTGGACAGCCCGATGGAGAGAGGGCAGCCATGAGTGGTGCTCACTGTGAGCAGACAAGGAGCCCTGGTGCTGGAGCAAGCCAGGCTTGGATCAGGACTTGGGACCAAACGTTCACCAATGTCATCTGCTAGCAGAGAAGTGCTGGGATGACGGATGGTGGCTCCCCAGAGCAGCAGCCCCAGGGAGCATGGGCAGAGCTCCTGGGGCTGGAAGGAGCCCTGCAGCTCCACAAGTTGCTCCGGATGTTTTTCCAGGTGCGTGGAAGGGAGTTGGCACTGCTGGAGGTGATTAGAGTGTTGTGTGGTGGGCAGCCATGGGGCTGCAAGGTGTGGGACACCAGATCTGCAACAGACACGGGTGGTTTGGGGAGAAACTGCATGGGAATTGAGTCATGGGCACAGGGAGAGGACAGGGCAGGGCTGCACCCGCACGGGCAGTGCATTTCCTGCAACCACAGGACCTCTGTCCACACAGCATCTGCCCTCCCACTGCCCTGGTGTGGCTCGGGTGGAAAGCTCTGAGGGGGAATTTTGCCCTTTCAGGGCTTGTGTCAGGTGGCACAGATTTGCTGAGAACAGCAGAAATAATGTTGAGCTCAAACCAATTTGTTTCACTCCCCCCACAGCTGCAGAGTTAAACTTGGTCTTTTGACCCAGCAAGTCTGACCCGTTCTTGCCTGGTGCTGGTGTGTCCTGACCAGGGCAGTTTGCTGTGATATTGATTGCTCTTTGGTTGGTGCATACCTCAGGAAGAAATAATTAAAGAGGGAAGGACAAAATTGCAAAATCAGATATTGACTAGCACCCCTGTGTGACTGGAGAATAACTTAACTGAAACGGGTGAGCACCCACGTCATCTATTATCTCAAGGAGATTAAATGTCTTTGCCCTGAAATCAGATGCAGAGGAAAAGGAAGCAATGTGGCACTGCATTCCATTTGTGGTTAACCCTTGGCACGGGCCTCTGGTGCAGGCAAATCCCAGGTAGTAAACCTGGGAGGCTCTGGGGCTGTGGTGGGGCTGGGGCAGGACCCGCCAGGCTCCCTCCCTCCTCCTGGGCCTCATCCTGTTCTTCCCCATGGATTCTGCTCCTGCCCCAGCTGTGGGTGGAGAAAGGTGGCTCTGCAGAAAACAGAATTGCAGGCAAATGTGGGAGGTTCCTACCAGTCACCTGTGAGCTGCTTCCTCCCATTCCCGGGCTGCCTGGCAGGAACTTTAAATTGCCACCCGGCTCAGCCCTGGCCACTGTCCCCAGCAGCATGAGAGCAAGAGGCATCGTCCTGCTGGGGCTGCTGGCCCTGTGGGCAGAGCTGCAGGCAGCACCCACCTCAGGCAAGTACAGGCTGGCACACCCAGCCCCGATAGATTTTTATTTCCTTTTTCTCATAGGACAGAACAGCTTGAGGGGAGGGGACCTTTGAAGACCACTCGGCCCTGAGCAGGGGCATCTTCAGCCAGAGCAGTGCTGATGCTGGGTGGTGTGTGTTTCAGTTTCTGTATTTATGAAAGCTTTGGATGCAGGGTCATAACCTTTGTGAGGTTTATTTAGCCCTTGCTTAAAGTTTATGATTTTTGAATTCAGCAAAACTGCTGCTGGGTCTGGAGGCAGCAGCGGTGCCAGCTGGGGATGCTCGGGAGGAGCTTTGTCCATTGAACCTCCCACCAGGGCAGGGACTGCTGGAAGCATCAGCCTGGCCTAGACTGTCTGGTCCAGATCCAGACAGGGCTGCCCGGGGTGGGGCAGATGGTTCTTCCTTGCTGGGACCTCCCCGGGGTGAGGAGGACACCCCCTCAGCCCTGCTGGGGGCATCTCTAGCCAAAGTGGGAAGGTGCTGGTCGTCAGGTAGAGCTCTGCTGCCCTCCCCCCAGCTCCCTGCATTTGCCTCAGGGGCAGGCTCGGGGCATTTCCCCCACGAGCACCCAAAAGCACCAAACCTTCCAGGAGCTGCTGCTCTGGGACAAGGGAAGTTGTCACAGAAGAGGTTTTCTTCCCTCTCTCTCTCTCTTTTTTTTTTTTTTTTTTTTTTTTTTTTTTTTTTTTTTTTTCGTGGGAAAACAGGCCAAATTTCACAGAGGTGGCCATGGTATTTCTTGGAATGAGCCGTGGGATGATTTTAGAGCACTTTTACGGAGCTCCTCCTTCCCGAGTGCTCCTGATGCCAGCGGATGCTGTGTTGGGAAGCTCAGACCCCCCCGTGCAGCTGGAGCCGGGTTTGTCCGGCTCCGTAACAAGACCCCGGGGCCACCGCATGCCGATGAAAATGTGTCGGCAGAAATGCCATCATTTCCCAAATGCTCTTGTTCTGGAAAGCTGAGTTTTCCCGGGTCCCCGCCTCCCGTCTGGTTCCGAACCCGGCGGTACCACCCACCTCCCGCCAGCACAGCGGCTGCGCTGGCGCCCCGGTACCGCTCCCTGGCTCGGGGCGATGCCGAGGGCCGGGTCAGGGGTGGGAGCTGGGTGAGAGCAGCACGGGGCTGTCACACCGGGTCTGACACTGCTGCTCTCTGCTCCCTTCCAGGGCTCCCCGGAGCAGCTCCTGCCAGGCAGCCGGGATGTGCTCCACCAGAGAACAGCCCCTTGCCCAGCCAGGAGCCCGGCACGGTGCCCGCAGCACAGCCCGGCACGGTGCCCGCAGCACAGCCCGGCACGGTGCCCGCAGCACAGCCCGGCACGGTCACTGCGGACGGGAGGCAGCAGCTGGGGGTGGGCCAAGCGGGTGAGGAGCGGTGCCAGCCCGGCGCCACAGCGGTGACTGCCACAACACCGACCGCGGGGAAGGACCCGGTGAGCGGGGCTGAGCCCTCAGCAGGGAACGAGCCCGTGCTGGATGGGAAACCAGGCACTGGGGAGAAACCCAGCTTGGGGGGAAAACCAGCATGTGGGGGTAAGGCTGAGGGAAAACCAGAGACTGGGGGGACACCAGAGACTGGGGGGAAACCTGTGCTGGGGGAGAAGCCAGAGACTGGGGGGAAGAAACCAGAGGGTGAAGGGAAACCTGAGGGAGGAGAGAAGCCTGAGTCTGACAAGGGAGACAGTGGGGAGGATGATGACAAGGAGGATGATGATGATGGTGAGGATGATGATGATGGTGAGGATGATGATGAGAAAAATGAGGATGGTGACAACAATGGTGATGACGATGGTGGTGATGATGATGGCAATGACAATGGTGAAGACAATGGTGATGACGATGGTGATGATGGTGATGATGGCAATGACAATGGTGAAGACAATGGCGATGACGATGGTGATGATGAAGATGATGATGATGTCAATGACAATGACAATGATGACTACGGAGATGATGATGGCAGTGATGATGATGATGGTGGTGGTGACAGTTATGACACTTGGTGACATGCCACAGGGTGTGCAAGGAGTGTGTGGGGCAAGGAGAGCCTGCAGTGAGCGTGCACAGGGGTGGCCACCCCCAACCTCCTCCTCTTCCTACCTCTGCCACTGCCAGTCCTGGGCACCAACAGTATTTTGGGCAGGACATTCTTTTCCTAATAAACCCCACACTGGGACACTGGCTTGGTGTGACAAGCTGTCTGTGGTCACAGTGCCTGCACAGCCAGTCTGTGGGGGCTGTCTGGTCCTGCCCTGGCATCACGAGCTCCCACAGCTGCTCCTGCCCGGTGTGGGCTTGGCACAGCCACAAGGATGGTCCTGAGCAGGCTCCTGCCGGGGGCCAGCAGAGAACCTCTGGGGACCTCCTGTGAGGTCTGTGTCCCCCAGCACCTTGGGGCTCCCTGGGGTGAGCAGCTCAATGGCTGAGGCTCCCCAGCATCCCCCAAATCAGGTGCCGTGGCAGAGCTTGGCCAGGAGCCATGTTGGCAGACACCCATGGGTCTCTGCTGCTGGTGGGGGACCCTGTCCCTCCCACAGGGGCTTGGGGACCACTGGGGACTTGGCAGGAGAATGACAGAGAGAGAGCCAGCCAGTGCTCATCACAGGCTGGATTTACTGAGGGGGGGCATGGAGACACCCATGCTCAGTGTGGAACTGGGGGTGAGGGGGTGGAGGCAGGGTCAGGGAGACAGGTGCTCATCCTGGGACTGATGGATCCCTCCATGTCCAGCTGTCTGGTCTGAGGTGGCAGCACATGCAGGATCCTCAGTTCGGTCAAGGCAGGGGCTAGGTGAATCCTGAGGAGATACAGGAGCATCCCCCAGCCATTCCCTCAGAGCATGCAGCGTGGCCTTGGGGGCAAGGGAGCCCAAGGTCCTGGTCAGCCCTCCCGGGGGAGCACTCGGGAGCTGTGCTGGTCACTTCTGCCCCATGCACAGCTGGGACAGTGCCCCCTGACCACGGCCGTGCTGGTCCCCATGTGTGCAGCCACCTCCTCCCACAGCCCCATCCCGAGCTCACCTGTGGACACCATCCGGGCCCAGAGGCAGCAGAGCCCCAGGAGCAGGAGCAGGGACAGCAGCCTCATGGCGTGGGGCAGCGTGGGGTGGGTGGTGCAGGGGCTGCTGCCCGGACTCAGGCCAGGGTTTAAATGCTGCTGGGCTGGAGGCTGTTCCCAGTGACCCCATCCCTGCCCCAGTGCCCAGCACACTCAGTCCGAGCGTGACCCCTCCGTCCTGTCCCTCCCCGGTGCTGCCTCTGCAGGTGCTGTGTGGGGAGCCATCAGGGTGCTGCTGCTCAACGCTGGGCTCTCAGCAGCCCTGAGATCCTTGTGGTGCCACAGGAGCAGCCAGCTCGGCTTCCCCCAACAGGGGACAGGGACAGGGACGGGGCAGGAGGCAGTGTGGGGCTGTGGACCCCGGTGTGGGGCTGTGGACCCTGGTGTGGGGCTGCCTTAGCTGAGGCAGCGGAGGTGGCTCCTGGTGGAGCAGCCCGTGGTGCCCTGGCACCTCTCCGGGCATTGTTCTGCCTCCAGGAACAATCGCTGGCTCCTGAGGGACATCCTGTGACCCGACACGGTCCACAGCCCCACGCTGACACCGGCCCCTTGGCCCTGCACCTCCCGTCCACACATGCCCACCCGGCCCCACGCCTCGGGCTGGCGGTGGGGAATGGGGTGGGATGGGGGCTGCGGGGCCAGAGGTTGCACCGGGGCTCTGCCTGGGCACCGGGACTGCAGGGTCACAGCTCGGGGTCCCACCCCCTTGTCAGAGCCAGGCCAGGAGCCCTGGCCACCTGCTTCTGGGGCTCCTGGCAGGAGTCTCTGCCAGCATCACCGCTCGGAGGGACCCTCCCTGCCCGGGGGTGGCTGTGCTTCCCACCCACTGCTCTGCCCATGCCTGGACACCCACGGCAGTCACTCAGGCATGGCCCTCCCAGGGGGTCCCGTGCAGGGTGGGGGTCTTTGGGAGAGAGCCACAGGCTGTGCTGGTGGCGGGGGCTGTCCCGGGGGCTGCTGCCCGTCCGTGGGGCTGCAAGCGGGGCTGCTGGTGCAGTGCATCACAAGGATGGAGGCACCGGAGCACTGGGACTTTCCCTGCCCGCTCCTTCCGGGAGCGCCTGTCCCGGGGGGGCAGGAGGGCCGGGCCGGGCCGGGCCGGGCCTGCTGCTGCACCTGTGCATGTGTGATCCAGGCCAGACACGTGTGGACACGTGTGCATGCGTGTGCAAGCCACGCTCCATGGGTGTGCAGGGGTGCGTGCAGTCCACATTGTGTGTGCCGGTGCCACCTGAACCATGTGTCCCTGTGTGTCCCCACCGCAGTCCTGGCCGGCTGGGTGGCCCCGTGTGCTTGCCAGCAGCATGGGAACCTCTCCCATCCATGCGTTCCCATGTGTGAGATGGAGGTGACAGGCGGTGGTCAGTGGGAGTGCTGGGGTGTCCCCTGCCCCTGTCCCCAGGTGGGCAGCAGGGACAGTGCTTGGCTTGTGCCAGCCCTGGTGATCCACAGTCCCAATGTGTTCGGGGGCTTCGTGTGGGGCCAGCTGGGACCCACTCTGACCCTTGGACCCCCCCCTCATGTGTACCCTGACACACACCTGGGCCAGGCAGGAGCATCAGTCTGGTGGCTCAGCCCGTCCCTGTGCCCATCCCCGCCAGGTGCCCGCCCTGGGAGGTGTCACATTCCTGGGTGCTCCCCGGGCCGGGCTGCCCCGGTCGCTGTTTCCTCTGCCCGGTGGCTCTGCCCGGTGGCTGCGCCCATCGCTGACGCTCAGCGTCCCCGGCTGTGTGAGCAGGACACGGTGCCAGGGCAGAACAGGGGTCACAGACACAGGTCACCTCTGGGGTGGGTTCTTCCATTCCGTGCAACCCGGATTTCTGTCTGGCAGAGCATCATCCCCATAGTGCCTGAACCCTGACATCCCCGGGACTGCTCCTGTGTCCACCACGGCCTCCCTCTGCCTCAGCCCTGGTGCTGCCCCGTTTTGGGGACAGCAGGGGCTGCTGGGGACAGCAGGGGCTTTCAGACACTACAGCGGTCACCAGGCAGCCGAGATAGCGCTGAGAAATAGCAGGGGAGATGTAGCCCCAGTGGATTTCAGTGCCACAGCCCAGCCCTCCTGGGACTCTGTGCGACCGGGAACATCCTGTAGCTCAAGGTTGTGGGAGACAGCTTGGTGGGCAGCTTGGTGACCCTGGGACCACCACAGTCCCTGTGAAGGGGTCCCCTTCCACCTCTTGCCCTGCCCCTGTGCTTCCCACTGACACCATCGTGCTGCTCCAGCTCTGGTCCCGCCCCACTCAGGCTTCACCGTGTCACTGTGTGCCCCCACGGGGACGCTGCCGGGGGCTCAGTCCTGGGGCTCCTCTGAGGCCTCTGGAGGAGAGGTAGGGAGGAGATGCAGTGGGGCACAGGTGGGTCATGGCACCTCCCTGCAACCTCACCCCAAGACCGGCTTTCTTGGCCTGTTCCCACTGAGCTTTCCTCTCCCTCCTCCCCCCCCTTGAGACAGTAATTATGGCATTAATTAGGAAGACAATAATTCCTGCTGAATGGGAACAGCTTAATCCGTTTCTCCCTCCTTTTGTAAGGTTTCACCCCACGCCCGCCCACGGCTGCTGGTGGAGTGCCAGGGGCCTGCCTGCTCCCAGGCACAGCGGGAGGGCTGCGAGCCGTGCCCCTGCCCCGGGGGATGCCCCTGGCACCGGCACGATGCGGTCCCCGGGACCCCAATCCGCTGCCGGGGCCACAGAGCTATGCTGTGCGGGGGCAGACCCCTGGGAGAGCGGGCAAAGGGGGCGGCCCGAGCCGGGAGGGGGTGGTGGGCGGGTGGCAAAGGGCCGGTGGCATCTGCAGGGTGGGAAGAGGCGGGAGCATCCCTCCCTCCGGGACCTCCCTTCTGCGGCAGCGACGGCTGATACCGCGGGCTGGGCCTCGCGTGTGAGACCATCCCGGCGTGCGGAAGACTGGGGACCAGGGCCCGCGCCCCGCACTGCTCTGTCACAGCCGCTCTCCGGGGACGTGCACCGCAGAGACAGCAGTGCCACGATGTGCGGTACCACAGACCCTTCCCTGAGCCAGAGGCTTTCCGTGCCCTGCCACATTTGGCAGCGGAAAGGCCAGACCTCCTCCTGCCCATCCCCATCACCTGCTTGTCCCAGGGGGCTGCGGGTGGGCGCCGGCGGTGCCCCCAGCCATGCTGCAGCCGCCCAGCCGGGCTCCCCGAGGGCCGTGCCGGGGAAGCCGTCCCGTCCTACCGGTCCCCCCGGCTCAAGGGCTGTGGCCGGGATGCTGCTGGGGAGGCCGGGCCCTGCCTGGGTGCGGCTGGTTACCTGCACGGCAGGAATTATCCAGGCTCGGGAGCCAGCCCTGCTCCCTCCGCCCCACCGGCACACCTTAAATCCCAGCCCGCCGCGCCCGCGGCCCAGACCCGGCTGCCCAGGACACCATGGATCTGCCGCCCGGCCTCCTCCTCCTGCTCGCTGCTGCCCTTCTCCCCCTCGCCGCACGCTCCAGCCCGACCCTTCGCCCTGCTGGAAGAGAGGAGCCGGGGATGGGTGAGTTCACCGTCCTGGGGACGGGGATGCTCTGGGTGCCGTGGCTGCCCGTTGTTCCTCGCTGCCGGTGCCGGGGCGAGGGCGGTCTGGCCCCGGGGCATGGGGGAGGGCTGCTCGGCCCCGGCTCTGTGTCCATCCCCAGCGTCCCGGCCGCTGTGTCCTGCAGTCAAGCCCGGGTACTGCTACCACATCGCGGAGGTGGAGGACCCTCTGGACACGGGCTGCGGCGCCTTCCGCGGGTGCACCGGCTGCTCCCGCTGCACCAGTGACGCCGGCTGCCCCGGCACCTCCAAGTGCTGCCCCAGCAAGTGCGGCTACACCTGCCAGGAGCCGGTGCTGGGTGAGGGCTTGGTGCCGCCGCGGTGGGCAAATGCTGGGGCGGGCACTGGGAGGGGTGAGCCCAGCAAACGGGGAAGGAGGTTCCTGGGGTTCCCCTGAGTTCTTACCACGTTCTGCAGAGCCCGGGGGGCCCCGTGCTCTGTGGTTGGGGAGAACCTGGGCTGCTGGAGCGTGGAGCCGTGGGGTAGGAGGGTGCAGAGCTGGGGAAAAATTTGGCGGCGAGCAGGGATCAGAGCTGGGCAGACTTCTCCTAGGAGCAGCCTCAGCTCAGCCCATCCCCCTTGGGCCACACAGATTTCTGCTACCTGCCCTCCGTCTGCGGGAGCTGCAAGGCGCTTTTCCGACGCTTCTTCTTCAACGCCTCCAGCCATCAGTGTGAGGAGTTCATCTACGGCGGCTGCGGCGGCAACAGGAACAACTTTGAGACCAAGGGCGAGTGTTTCCAGGCCTGCTCCCACCTCGGTAACTAGCCACGGTGTACTGTGAGCCATGTACCGTGGCCAGAGGCTGCCCCTTCTGCCGACGGTGCCTGGCCCTGCTCGCGACCCCCTGTCTCTCCATTTAGGTGCCCGGTAGCCCGATGGCGAGAGCAGTCATGCGGCCCCGGCCCGAGGGAAGCTGCAGCCCCATCCCTGACGCCGCAGGGAGCCGTTCCCCATGGGCTGGCAGCGACGGGCCCACTGACCGAGGCAGCCACGTCGGGGTTCACCCGGGGGTGGCAGGGACGTCCTCGCCGGCCGAGGGCAGGGACACGCGGCCGCAGGGATGCAGCTGCCCCCTCCCAGGCCGTGGTGCCTGGCCCGAGGAGCCTGGCCCTCCCCTGGGGCTGTGACACTTCAATACAAGGACGGGTCCTTGGATGAGCACGTCTGGGTCTCATCCTTCTTGCCCAAGCAGGCACTGCCCATCCCTCCGGGCCACCCTCCCGAGCTGGAACTGGGTAAGGAGTGCCCTCAGGATCAGGGTTTGTGGCCTCAGGGCTTGCCTAGCCACCACGTCACAGCCCCCACTGCCTCTGGATGGGCTTCTGGCCTGGCTCTGCCCTCAAGCTGCTGACATGACCCAGCTGGGAACTAAAGCAACAAAACGGAGAAGACCTGGCCCCAGCCCCCACCCCCACCTCAGTGGATGCCCGGGGTGGTGCCCATCCCACAGCCTGGCCCTGGCCCCGTGGACCTGTGTCTGCTTCGCTGGCCCCATGGCACCATCCCTGGTATGGGCTGAGCCCCTAACCCCAGCCCTGGTGTGACCATCCCTTCCCTGGCGATCCATGTGAAAACTGGGGCTGCTTCAGGAGCTGAAGGGGTCTCCTGGGGCTGGTGGGGCCAGCCTGGTGCTACTGAGTCTTGGGGGGCCTGGAGGTGGCCACACTGGTGCTTTATTGAGGGAGGTGTTGGGGAGAGGACAGGCCAGCTGGGGCCCATCACCACCCGGTCTTCCCTAAAGAAGGTGTCCTCCTGCCAAGGAGTTGCTGCTCCCCTGTCACGCACTGTCTGAAAAGGAGAATGTGCCTTTAGGGAGCCCCGAGGCTGTGAGGACAAGGGCACAGCAGCCATGCACAGCTGAGCACAGCCAGCTTGCCCAGAGCTTCATCCTGCTCCACATCCCTCCGGCTCTGCGTGCCCCAAAGCAGCAACAGAGGTGTCCCTGCAGCCATGCCGAGCCAGAACCAGAACCGTGCTGAGGGCTGTTCCCGTGACACAGGTCTGGCTGGCACACACAGGTGCCCCAGTGCCAGCTGTGGAGCTGGCCCCGGCTTGGTGGCCCTGGGCCCCCTTACCACCGGGCACCTGGGTGCAGACATGTCCACAGCCATTGCTGCAGCACTTGTGGCCCCAGGGACAGTCCTCGTCCAGGCTGCAGAGGTCCAGGCATGTCCCACGGCCCCTGGAGATGGGGCACACTCCCACTCTGCCTGCAAGGAGAGCACCCCGCTGGAGGGCAGCTGACTGGGGGGCACCCCACAGCTGCCGGGGGTGTGAGTGGCTCTCACCTCCAGGAATGTCTGTGCAGATGCGGCCACAGCTGGTGCGGGTGCACCTCTGTCCCCAGGGACACTGCGAGTCAGCCTCGCAAGCCTCCCTGCACGGCACGGAACCCTGCTGGGCCACAGACACGGCCTCACGCTCTGCGGGCAGGAGGGGACAGTGACAAGGGCGGCTCCAAGCTGAGGCCGCGCATACTCATCACTTGCATGGAACGAGAAGAGGGCGTGTGGGGAAGGACGGGGTCAGGTGGTGACCCTGGAGCAGGGAGGGTGCAGAATCCTACGGGCACAGCTGCCCCGGGCACCGGGCTCCAGCGTGGTGATGGCAGCTGGAAACGGGGGGGCAGTGCACGGGGGTTCCTGGGCTCACTGTGCCCTGGTGCAAGGGGCTCACCCTGCAGAGAGGCAGGTGTGCAGACGTGTCCACAGCCGTTGCTGCAGCACTTGTGGCCCCAGGGACACTCCTCGTCCAGGCTGCAGAGGTCCAGGCAGGTCCCCCCCTCCCTGGGGACGGGACACACTCCCACTCTGCCTGAAAGGAGAGCACCCGGCTGGGGGGCAGCTGTCGGGGTCACCCGGCCATGGGGCACCCCGGGATGGCCCCGCGCGGCTCCCGGGGGCAGCTGGCTCTCACCCCCGGGGATGTCCATGCAGACGCGGCCGCAGCCCGTGCTGGTGCACCTCTGTCCCCAGGGACACTGCGCATCGGCCTCGCACTCCTCTGCGCAGTGGCCGCCGGCCCCGTCCCATCTCTCTGCAGGGACAGACCCGCTGTCACCCGGCTGCCCTGGGGGACTGTCTGCCGCTCCTCCCCCGGCGCGGGTTGCTCCCACCTCTGGGCACGGGCACGCAGTCCCAGCCGCAGCCGGTACCGCAGCATTTCTCCTCTTGTTGGCAGACGCTGTCATCCAAGCACCGGCTCCCGCGCCGGCGGCGGGGGTCCCAGCACGGCTCTGCCCGGGGGCACTCCCCGGGGTGCTCTGCGGGACAGGGGTACCCAGTGAGGACACAGGGTCCCCGCACATCCCGGTCCGGTGCCGGTGCCGACGCTCACCTCGGGCAGGGCGGGCGCAGCGCATGGCGCAGCCGGAGAAGCAGCACTTCTCCTGTCGGGGACAGTCCCTGTCGTGGACGCAGGAGTCCTGCTCCGTGCACAGCTCCGGCGGCTGCAGCGGCTTCACCTTCGGGCACTCTCCCGGTTTGTCTGAGAGGGGCGGGAAGGGACAGCAAAGGCAGGGATCCCCCCAAGCTGAGGGCACCCTCCTTCCCCCCGCCTCAGGGCGGCTGCACCGGGCGGGGAGCTGACCCCCGTGTCCTGCCCCACGAGAGGTTCGCTGTTGTGCTCGGAGGTGTGTGGTACCGCCCTCCTGGTGACTGTCTCCTCACCTGGCTCGGGGGCCACACAGATGTGGCCACATCTGCTTCTGCAACACTTCTGGGCCCCGGGGCACTGCCTGTCCCCGGCGCAGGAGGGTCCACACGGGGCCACGGTAGCAAGCGGCTCCTCGGTCAGGAGGGGACAGATGCCCGGTTTTTCTGGGGGGCGGGACGCAGCGGGGCTGGGGGCGCGGGGGGTGACAGCGGGTGTCCCCACCCAGACCCGCAGCTCCCGGAGCTGAGGGGGGGGGGGCTCCTGCCCGGTGCGGAGGTGAAGGCCTCACACCTGGAGCCGGGGGCAGGCAGACGTAGTCGCATCCGCTCAGGCAGCACTTCTGCTCGCCGGGGCACTCGGCGTCGTGCCAGCACCGGGATCGGCAGTCGTAGCTGGGGAACAGCCCGGCGCGGGCCGGGCAGAACCCAGGCTTTGCTGCAGGGCATGGCACGGGGTTGCTGTGGGACCCTTAGAGCGGGCTGCACAGACTCACACCGCAGCCTGGCCACCCCCATGGGGCACACAGCTCCCCCCTCAGCACCGCAGCCCCGAGCACACCGGGCACTGCAGGACGGTTCTGTTCCACAGCGGCACCGCCTCTGGTCAGAGCCACGGGGCTGGCATCGGACCCCTCTGCCGAGGGCACCGGGGCTGCGCGGAGGAGCTGCCCTTGCCGCCTCTCGCGCCCCACCTTGGCGCTCGGCGATGCACAGCTCCGCACACCGCCCGTCGCAGCACATCTCCCCGTCGCCGCAGTCTCCGTCACTCCGGCACCTCGTCCCCTCCTGCCACGCTGGCGCGGCCGTAGGGGTTCCTGTGGGGCACACTGCTCACGGCTCCACACCAGCCCTCGGGGACCGGGGCACGGCCGAGACCCCCCTTGTGCCACTGCTCCGTGCCCTGAGGGGAGCCCGGCACCACCCCTCACACCCTTGAGACAGCGGTGCTCCCCCTGCCCTCCCCGTCCCGCCTCACCGGCCGGGGGCACCGGCAGGCACCGGCACCCGCAGCTTCTGTTGCAGCGCTTCTGCGCGGCGGGGCAGTCGCTATCGCCTCGGCACCGCTTCCGGCACGGCCCCTCCGGAGCCGCGGGCACCCCCTGCGTTTGGGCTGCTCCGATGGGGCAGAGCGGGCACCGGGCTTCGGCACCCCCCGCCCTGCCACCCCAGGGGTCCCCGTCTCCTCCTCACGCCCCGCGCACACCCGGCGCCTGCCTTCGGTGCTGGGACTCCCGGCGGAACTGTCGGGGACGCGGTGCGTGACTGCCGTGGGGGCCCGTGTTGGCGTGGAGGTGGCAGATGCCGGCGGCTTGGAGGGGCCCCGCGGCCAGCCCGGGGTGGTGGGGGTGTCCTCAGCCCACACGGGCTCCAGGCAGGCCGGGCCGCAGCTCAGCGGGCAGCACTTCTGCGCTCCCACGCAGTCCTTGTCCTCCAGGCAGGGGAAAGAGCAGGGGACGAAGAGCCCCTCGGGGGCCGCTGCCGGGCAGGCACCGGGTTTCTCTGCAAGGCGGTGGGGCTGTGTCGGCGGAAAACCAGTCCCTGCCGGAGCTTCCCCCCCTGCCGGACTCGGGAGCTGTGGACAGGGGGCTGCCAGCCGCGCGTGGAGCTGCTCCGCGGCTACGGGGACAACACTGGGACAGGGACGGGGGACAGCGGCGGTGGCCATGCGGTGGTGCTGTACCTTCCGCCGGGGGGATGCAGCGGAGTCGGCAGTCCCGCGGGCAGCACTTGTGCCAGCCGGGGCAGCTGGAGTCGTTGGCACAGAGCGGGGGCTGCAGGCGCAGGCAGCGAGTGAAGTCCCGCGGGCACCTCCCCGGCTTCTGCGGCTGCCCTGCGGCGGGACGGCGGCGTCAGGGCAGCTCCTGCCCTGTCCCTGGGAGCGGGACGTGGGTCCCCCTGTGGGGGTCAGAGTCCGGGGGGACAGGCGTGGGCGAGCTCCAGCCATGCCCGGCTCCCGCCCGCCTGGGGGACGATGCGGTGGGGGCAGCAGTTTGTGCAAACAGCTGTATCCGGGCCACGCTGTTTGGGCTGCAAACAGAGCCGCTGCCGGGGGTTTCACCCCAAACAGCAGCTGTTTGGTTAAAACAAAGGAACCCAGTACTGCCTGGGGGTGGGCAGAGCAGAACTGGGGCTGGGCACCACCGACCCGGCACTGTCCCACGGCCCAGCAGTAGGGTCTGTGCCAAGAAGCGGCACCCGCAGCCCAGATCCCTCTGCTGGGATATGGGGCCCTCGGAACGCTGGGGACTACAGGGGTGAGGAAAATCCAGCAGGTGGGAGGAGAAGAGCCTGGTGCCACAGGAGCTGGGGGGACAGGGCCCCGCACAGCTCCCCTATGCCCACAAACCCCTCCTTGGTGTCGGGACGAGCACCAGGCTCTGCAAGCACAGACCTCCCAAACCACCTCTGCAGGGAGGACGCAACCAGATGGGACACTGTCCCCACCAGCAAGTGCCAGGCAGTGCCAGCCTGTGCCTGGCAGCTGCCGGCACTGCCTGCCGGTACTCACCACCTGTCTCTGGTGTAGGGCCCAGCTCTGCCCCGAGGACCAGGAGCCCCAGGATGAAGAAGACCCCCAGCCCCATAGTGCTGCCAGGGATGCCGTGTGTGGCCAGGACCGTGTTTAAAGCCTTGGTCGGAGGTGCCCGGAATGGTGGTGGGGCTGCTGAACCCAGGGTGGCCGTGCCACAGGCAGGAGGGGCAGGAGGAGGGGCAGTTCCCAGAACCGCCGGCACCCTGCCAGCCATCCCGCTTATCTCGGGCTGAGATGTGGGTCAGACTGACCGGGGGGACCGAGGGGGCAGCTGGGGTCAGGCGACTGCTGTCCGCCACCACGCACAAGCCCAGCCCCACTGCAGCCGCCTGTCCCCCTCTTCCTTGGGATCCCCACCAGCCCTCCCTCCTCCTCACCTCCCCAGGGTGAGGGCTGCGATGGGAGCAGCCCCAGGGGCTCTGCCATGGTGCCACAGAGATGGCTTGGCTCAGCTCTACGTGGGCTCCGTGCACAAAACCACTCGAGATCCCGCACCATGAAGTGGGAGAGGTGTCCCAGGCCAGCTTGATGTCCCACCACGGTGGCAGAGCTGGGGAGCCAGCGGGTGCTGCCGTGGCCTCTGTGCTGCTCCCTGCCCTGTCCCTCTCCAGGTGCTCCAGCTACCCCCACCCTGACTGCTTTTCCAGCCGGGTTTTCACACTTTGTGATCCAAATGAGCCCTTCCTTGGTGTGAGGAGTCTGAGGGAACTGGTTCCTGTGCTCGGGTCCGTGGCTGCGAGGGGATATTAGTGCAGCCTGGGCCCTGCGGGATGGTCACCGCAGGACAGTGGGAACCTCTCCCTGCCCCGGGGCTGCCCGCGCCTCCCCAGCACCTGCCGCAGAGCAGGGGGATGGTGACCCCGAGAAGAAGGTGGCCATGTTCCAGTTTATTTTCTTTCAGATGCAGCCGGAGCCAGCAAGGGTTTCAGGGGCTTGCCTCCGCGTCCAGGCTCTCGGGAGTCTTGGCCTGGCGGTGGGGCTTGCCTGTGAGAGACAGAGGAGGGGGGCGGTACAGGATGGGAGGGTCCCTCCCTGAGGACGGGGCACCCTGGGTTGTTTCCACCTGGGTCCCCCCAAGTGCCCTCAAAGGGCGAGCCCTGCTCAGTGCCCTGGCTGCTGGGCCACAGGAGGTGTGGGGCTGGGGGGGGCCATACCCTGCAGCAGGGGAACACACGCCCGACCACAGCCCCGCAGGCAGCACTTCTGTCCAGGGGGGCAATCCTTGTCCTGCATGCAAAGGAGGTGGCATTGGGCCTTCCCATCACCGTCAGCCTCTGGGGGACAGAGCCCGGGCCGTGCTGGCACATGTGGAGAAAGAGAGGGATGAGGGGCTCACTTCTGGTGGGCTGGCACCTCTCAGAGTGAGCCCTCCACCCGCTCCTGCCCCATGAGGACAGCAGCTGGGTCCTCCAGTCCCATCACCCCTGGAGGATGACAGCGAGGGACAGCCCCTGGGGAGGGCGGGTGCAGCCAAGGGGGTGCTTGACCTGGCTGGGCGGGCTCAGTGCGGGGAGGGGACACGGGCGGGTGTCAGCCCCACTGGGCACTGGAACTTTACCCTCAGTGGCCGTTTTGCAGACATGGCCACAGCCGGTGGTGCAGCACTTGGCAGCCCCGGGGCAGTCTCTGTCGGTGTCACACAGCTCCAGGCAGGGGCCCAGAGAGCCCCGCAGCACCACAGGGCACGCACCGGGCTTCACGGCGGCATGGCGGATCCCTGGGGACACAGGAGGCTGCGGCCGTGCCGGGGCCCTGCTTCCCACTGCCGTGCTCCTGGCACAGCCTCGCTCTTCATCCTGTCCCCGTCCTGTCCCCTGTCCTACCCCCAGCCCCCAGCCATGAACGCACTCCAGTGTGACCCAGTGAGACCAGTCACAGACTGATATGGGATGCCAGGTGGAGGGGTGGACAACCCTGGCTGTGGTCCCCACCAGCACCCAGCCCCAGTGGGGTGTCAGGACGGGGTGCAGGGTGTTGCCCTGTGTGTTGCCCACCCACCACAGAGAAGCTGACCACGGGGACCCCTCCCCACAGTGCGCCTGCCCGGGGGCTCAGGAGGTCTGGGCTGTGTCCGTGGTGATAGAGGGCACCGGCAGCCCCAGCCGGCCACACACGCTCCCCGGGGCTGGATGGCTGCCATCGGCTGCACACTCGGCCGGGCACGGCTGCTGTGGCTGGCCCGGCGGCACGGCCGGGCACACGCCGAGCTCCGCGGGGGAGGAAGATTCGCGGGGTGGCCGTGGGGCAGCCATGGGCAGTGCCGGGGGTGCACACACTTGGGTGGGGGGATGCAGGTGTGGTGGTGCTGGTGGAGCGGAGCCTGCAGGGCTGTACCTGTGCCCGGGGGGATGCAGGCCAGCCCACAGCCGGAGAAGCAGCACTTGAGGTCCCCAGGGCAGTCCCGGTCGTCGGCACAGCGGTTGGGACAAGCAGCATCTCTCCGTCGGGCGAGCCTCCGCGGACAGGACCCGGGTTTGGCTGGAGGAGAGGGGCTCTGTGTGCTCACGGCTGCCTCACAGAGCGGTGGGGAGCTGCCCGCTGGGGGGCTGCCCGGGAAGGGGGCTGTCTAGTGTCAGGGGGACACATGGGCCGCCTTACCCGGCTCGGGGCGCAGGCAGTGGGCACAGCACCCACGGGTGCAGCACTTCTCCCCGGGGGCGCAGGCCGTGTCGTTGTGGCAGCCGGTGGTGCAGCTCTCCCCGGTGGCCCCGTTGGTGCGGGGGCAGTAGCCCGGGCTCTCTGCAGGGGAAGAAGCTCCGTGCCGTCCCGTGCCCGCACTGGGGTCACCCGGCCCCCACCCGCATCCCACACACCGCCGGGCCCCGCACTGGCATCCCTGGATGTCCGGTGATACCTGCGGTGGGGTGGAGGCAGGTCCTGACCCCCCGGCTCCGGCAGCACTTCTCGGCGCCGGGGCAGCTCCGGTCGGAGAGGCAGTACAGCCGGAGGGGCTGGTGGGCTCCGCTCCTCCCCGTAGGGCACTCGCCCGCCTTTCCCGGGTCTTGCAGGGCTGCGGGGGGCCAGCGTCCCCGACGGGCCCGGCGCGGTGCCAGAGTGCTGGCAGGAGCAGAGCCGTGGTCCCCGCTGCGGCTTTGGTGGGCCGGGGTGAGCGAGAGCTCCAGGACCAGCGCCAGGAGCAGCAGGAGGAAGGTGCGCTCGGCCAGCATCGCGTTGCTGTGGGGGGCCCGTGCTGCTGGGCCCCGATTTAAACCCTGGCGGGGGCCGGCCAAGCTGCTCCTTTCCACGGCAGCACTGTATCCAGACCGTGGGAGTGCCGGGCATGAACAATCCAGTGTGGGGGAGAGTCCTGGGACTGGCACATCCCTGGCAGGGCCTTTTCCAGGTCACTGGTGACCCGCGAGCAGCCGAGCTGAGGATGGGCAGTGCCCGGGGACCCTGATCACCTGTGCTCCTGGAAAGAGAGTGGGGATGGACAGGGGAGCAGTGTCCTGTCCCTAGTCCTCAGAGTCCACCACAGAGCCAGGGAGCATGGCTGGTCGCATCCCAACACCCACAGAGCAGGAAAGGCTGCTGAAGGGAGCCGTGGAACTGAGCAGGGGCTCATCAGTGAGGGGGGACAGGGCAGGAGCTGGAGGCTTCACAGACCATGGCTCCTTAGGGGTCCTGCCAGGAGCAAGGTGCCACAGCCATGCTGGGAGAGTGTGGGGAAGCAGGGGCTTTGGCCGTGCTGGTGCAATGTCAGATTCCTGCAGTCCCCCCCCCTTCCCTGTTCCTGGGCCATTGCGGAGTGGAGAGCATCCCTGCTCCAGTGGATGTGGTTGTGCCATGGTGGTCACATTGTGAGCATGTCTGGGTGAAGGTGGAGGATTTGGTGTGCAGGGGCTGCCTGGTACATGGCCAGACAGCCCACCAAGCAGCTCCAATGCTCAGCTGTAGTGGGCAGGATGGGGCTGGGTGCACAGTGGGACAGAGAGGCAGCCACGAGCATGGTAGGGAGAGGTTGCTTTATTGGAGAGTGTGGGGCTGTGCTGTACCCCAAGTGGGGGACCCTGAAGGGGATGCTGAGGCTGAAGGCTCCAGGCTGGAGGGTTAGTGTGGGGCTAGGGGTCGTCTGGGCATGCGGGACTGGTGCTGGGCAGCAGCTTCCCTGTGGTCGGGTGGTCAGGAGGTGGCTGTGCCTGCAAAGGGAGCAGAGGGGCTGTCAGTGGGATGGGCACTGTGCTGTGGGGTCTCCAGGGTCGGGGGGTGCCCAGCTGACCTCAGTGGAGGGGCGTCACACAGGAGACTTTGCCGCAGCCATTTCTGCAGCACTTCTGGCTCCCGGAGCAGTTGGAGTCAGTCTTGCACTGGTTGGTGCAGACACCCAGCATGGGGATGCCTGGGCTGACGGGTGGGCAGGTGCCAGGCTTCTCTGCAAAGGTGAAGGGACATGGCCTGAGACCCGCTGGCCTGGCACGAAGAGCAGGGCTGACCCTACAGCTCCCAGAACCATGAGCACAACCCTGGCCCCTGGCTGCCACAGAGCAGGGCCCCCCATGCTGGCTCGTGGTCCCTCCACCCCACAGCTTTGGCTGTTGGTGCTTCACAAACCCGACCTGGCCAGGACACAATGGGGACGACACGAGGTCCCCTGGGTCCCCGTGCTGCGGCGTGCATGACTGGCACAGGATGTGCAGCCACAGCAGCAGCCCACTTGGCAGCCTTGGCCCTGTTTGCCCCCCACAGCCACCATGGACAGCCTTGGCCATGTCTTTGTAAGATCAGCTCAGGCCTTGGCAGGGAGATGTGCCTCCCAGGAAGCCTGTGCCCAGCTGTCCCACTGCCTGCCACCAGCACTGTCCCCTGCTGCAGCACCGGGCCGGCTCAGTCCTCACAGGCGGCGATGGAGGTACCGGAGCCTGCGGTTCACATCCACGTGTTTGCAGCTGGAGATCCCAAATGCTGTGCCTGTCCCCTGGGGCTGCTCTCCAGCAGAACAAGCACACTCCGTGTGCTCAGCCGCGGGGCCGTGTCTGGTGCAGGGCTGGGGGTGCACCGGGCCCGACGGGGCAGCCCCCAGTGACCACGCTGCAGCCAGAGGCACGAGGGGCTACCGGGGCACCGGTGCCCCCAGCCGGGCCGGGCTGCGGGCTTGTGGCAGCGGGGCCGGGAGCAGGAGGGAGCGTTACCGTCGGGCTTCAGGCAGGCCTTGCCGCAGGCCGCCGGGCAGCACTTGAGGGTGCTCTCGCAGTCGCCATCGGACTGGCACCCCACCGTGCAGTTCACTGCTTCCGCGGCGGGGTCCGGGCACACGCCGGCTTTCGCTGCAAGGCAAAGGCGCGGGACATGGGCGGGCGCCGGGGCTGCCGGCCCAGCGGCGGGGCGAGGGCTGCCGGCCCGGGGTGGGAGATGCTGCCGCCAGCCCCGGGCTGGGTGCCGGGATGCTGCTGAGCCCAATGGTGCCGGGCACCGGCCGGCTCTCGGCACCGGCCCCCACTCCGCAGGCCGCGGGGCTGGGAGGGATGCTGGCGGCCGGCCCGGGGCGTGCCGAGCCGTGCTGGGCCGTGCCGAGCCGTGCGCTCATACTCACTGGTGACATTCTGGGCGGATGCTGGAGGCAGCTCTGCCCCGAGAGCCAGGAGCCCGGCCAGGAGGAGCATGCTGCGGGCCGTGGGCATGGTGCGGGAGCCGGCGCTGCGCCTGCGGGGCCGCCGGCCGCCCTTTAAGCTCCTCTCCAGGTGGGGCCGGGAGGGCTCGGCCTTCCGGGTGGCTCCCAAGGGACGGGCAGGGCCAGGCTCCCCCTTCGCGCTTGCACAACCCGAGTATCAGGTATCTGCCGCTGCTGGCTGCCGACCAGGGAGGGGGAGCCTGGAGGAGACCGGGCAGCCACGCCGAAAACTTGCCCGGCAGGAAGAGCAGCCAACAGCCACCGACCATGGCCCCTGCGCCGCACGCCGGACCCCCTTCCTGCACCGGACCCCCTCCCTGCACTGGACCCTCTACAAGACGCGGGACTGCAGTGGCCCCTCGCAGACCTTGGCGACCAGAGGCCATGGGGACGTGGCTGGTGCCACCAGTGGGGAGCACGATGGGCATGGGTGTGCTGGGGATGGGGTACGGGCTAAATGCACTCAGATCTCCCTGAGCATGAACAGAGGCCTGGCTTGGGCTGCTGATGCCCATGGCTGGGATGAGCTGTCAGCATGGCCGGGGGCTGCGGCTCAGATGCTGCTGCTGCTCGCTCAGCTCCTGCTCCAGCCACTTGTTCTCCTCCAGCATTCACTCCTCGACTGAAGGGCCCTCCAGGCTGGCCGTGCTCCAGGCAGGCGCCCGCCCTGGGCTCCCCCCATGCCTCCCCGGCAGCTCCTTCTGCCCAGCCGTGTCCTCTCCCTGCAGCCCCGCCATCTCACAGCCTCCAGCAGTCCCGGGGATGCTGCCTGGGCTGTCCGGCAGTGCCGGTTGATCCGGTGGCTTTGGGGAGCAAGCTGCCAGCGTGCTCTGGACACATGCCAAGTACTCCAGGGCACGGGGGGAGAGGGGTGACATGACCCAATGACCCCCGGGCCTGGTGGCTCTCCAGATACCCATCTCATGGTGCCCTGGCGGGCCCTGGCAGTGTCAAGGCAGGGGTTGTGTGGCCATGCCCAGCTCCCCGGTGTGGCTGCCGTGTGCCCATCAGTATTTGCTGCTGCCCTGGCTCCTGGCTCCTCTGCAGGCATGGTTGGTGATTCCATTCCTCCGGGGCTGCTGACTGAGCAGCCCAGCCCCGTGCCAGGGGACAAAAGGGCCCCTGTGTCTCTGAGGACCCTTTGCTCACAGCTCCTGATTTTGGCTCCATGCCTTGGGTCATTTGGCTGCTGTAGTGAGGAGGATCCCTCCATGTGGTGCCAGTGCTGCCTGGCCAGGGGCAGCTGCTGGACCCCTCTGCTGGGAGGCAATCCCAGAGCATCCCAGCTCCCTGGGCATGGTCCCAGGCTGAGCCTCTCCTGCCTGGTGACCTGCCCATCTCCAGTGCCACGACCTCCTCACTGTAAGGGGCTCCAGGGCATCCCCAGCAGTCTGGTGTGGGCCTGGGGTGCATGGGGCTGAGGACACGGTCCCTGCCCCAAGTCACAAGCCGACGTCTGCTCAGCCGGGGTCCGTCTCCAGGTAATTTAACCCCACAGTCAACAATGTGGCACGGAGCTGAGTGGCAGTAAATCAGTAACTGTTTGCCTTTGCCTGTGGTCCCCTCCCCGCCAGTGTTTATGCAGGAGCAGGAGCTGGGGCGGGCAGTGCCACACCAGCATCAGCAACCGAGCCTACACCTGGGGATGGGGCACAGGCCACGGGACATGGCCTGTCCTGTCCTTGTCCCTGCACCCTCCAGGCTGGGGTGCTCAGTGGCTGGGTGCTGTGGAACTGCCAGGGTTGCTTGGGATGCTCCCACTCCAGCCGCAGTGGGGACAGTGTTTTGGGGAGGTGGGCTGGGCTGGTGTTTCCATTCCAGGGCCAGTGCCAGGACTCCCTGAATATGGGTGGCCATACTGTACCCTGGTGACTTCTGTCCCTGTGCTGGGGCCTCGTTCTCTGGTGGCTGGGGCAGGATGGGGGTGTTAACATGGTCACCACAGGTGTGAGCATCATCTGGGTGGTGTGAGCACTACCTTCTGGAATGGGGGCAAGGGACCCACACTGTTCCTGCCTGGGCTGTGCAGGGACAGAGCCCACCCAGACCCCACAGAAACTTTCCTGGAGGTGCTACTGGCGCTGGCAGTGCTGTCCCTGCTGCCAGAGTAGGGGCTGCCTTGGTGGCCCATTGTGACTGAGCTGCTGCCCCTCTGCTGGCACTTCCCTGTGAGGGGCATTGCCTGTGCTGGCTCTGCCCCGGTGTGCAGGGTACCCACGGTGCTGGTGGTGAGCAGCTGCACCTTGGAGGCTGTGAGCATGGGTCCCAGAAACTGGGCTGTGTTGGAGCAGCCAGAGAGGGGCAGATGGGAGCCCAGAAACAGTCTCATGGCAGGAGATTAGGAAACTATAGAGGAGGGAGAGAGCTGTGGGGAGCAGCATGGGCATTGGTGGGTTTGCCCAAGGTTACACCTTGGTCCCAGCATGCCCAGCTGGTCCTGAGTGGCTGATCTGGCTGAAGCTGGCCCCAGCCAGCAGGAGCAGCTGGAGAGGGACTGAACGTGCTGGTGGCTCCAGCCCATGCAGGTGGCATCACTTTCCCAGAGACAGAAATGGTTTTGCTCCCATTCCCAGTGTGTGGTGTTTGGGATCTGCTGGTCCTGCCCTGGCTCTGCCAGGTGCTCCCTCCACAGAGGCTGAGGGTGTCTTTGGGGAATGTGGGGGTCTGCCTGCACGGCCAAGGGCAGCTGTCCCCATGCCAAGGCATGTCCCAGGGGAGGATCTTGGCTGAGGATGTGGGATCAGTAGCCTGATGGGATCAGCGCCTGATCCCAAAAGCTCTTCCCTGAAGCATCCTTGGCAGGCACTGCCTGAACCTGGTCACACTGGCTGCACCCAAGCCCCTGCAGGTGACCGTGGCTCCTTCATGGCAGCAGAGAAGGTGCTGGAGTCACGAATCCCTGCATGGGTGGTCAATGATTAAAAGAGGAACATTGCAGGGCCAGGCAAGGTGCCCAGGGCAGCTGCATGGCCTCCTGCTGCCAGCACAGAGTGGGGCAAGCAGGGGACAGCAATGGGACACCTTGTCCTCTGGGAGATGTCAGGCCCTGGCACCTGGAGCTTGGGGTCCCTGTGCTGTGCGCAGGGGCTGGATCATGGGGAGTTACCTGAGCCCCCTGGGGCCCAGCCCCAGCTCCCACTGAGCCTCCTCTGCCAGTACGCATGGCACTGACCCCAGCAGCCCCTTCCTCAATGCAGTTGGAGCCTCACAGGTTCCTGGTGGTGTCTGGGGTGCCCTGGAGCCAGGGCAGTGCCAGGTTCTGTGCCGCAGCGATTGGTGTTCCTGCTCTTTCCCTGTATGTCCCTTGGCCCCAGCCAGTCCCTCAGCCCCCCAGAACCAGTGGGATGCAGCCACCCTGTGCCCCCCAGCACTCACCCATGCCCACGGGATCAGCGGTGGCCACGTGCAGCTGGGCACACAGGGCCAGGATGCCCAGAAGCAGAATGCCAGAGTTCTTCATGGTGCTCGCAGCAGGTGCCAGATGGGCAGCAGGGGTGGAGGGGGTTTATATCGGCGTGGGGCCGGGGAGGGGCTGCCACACACATAACCTTCGGGTGCCGAAACTGGCTGCGTTTCACGGTTGTGCCCGAGGCAGGGACAGCCTCACGACGTGTTAGTGCCTGAGAAATCATTTACCACGGCCCCGTCCCAGCCCCAGCAGCCAGACTGCAGCCAGGGTGGGGACATCAGCACCTAACTGCACCCTCCCTGGGGGAAAGGGAGGCACGGGCCGGGGTCACCCTCACAGCCACGGGGAGACCAGAGGAATGGGCTGGAACTCTGTGGTTTGGTATAGAGGGGACAGGGGGTACAATCCAGTGTGACCAGGAGGGTGCAGATGGGACTTTCTTGCTGTTGCAGGACCTGGAGGTGCTGGGGAGCCCCCGGGGCAGGGGCAGAGGGCAGGGGAGCTTCCTCACCGAGCTCAGGGGCTCAGCACTGCAGTGTCCAGCGCTGCCCTGGTGTAACAGGTGAAGAGTCGGGTTTATGGGACAGGAACTCGCGGGGACTGAGCAGGACGATGCTCCCCTGGGCGGTGGCCATCCTGCCAGCGTGGCACAGGGTGTGCTGGGGGCTGTCCCCGGCTATGCCCGTCCCGGGGACCTGGCTCCTGCCTGTCCCGCTCCCGACCTGGTGCGCGCATCTCCCTGTGTGACAGCTGGCCGTGTCCCCGTGGACGAGCGTGTCCCCGAGGGAGCGTGGGAAGCTGGTGCGACGTGTCCCCGCCAGTGCACCCACTGTCCTGCGCCGTGCACCCAGCACCGAGCACGGAGCACCATTCCTCCGCGGGGCCGGGCGGTGGGTGGGTGGGTGGGTGGGGGGCATCCCCGCTGCTGCCCCGGTTGCAGCCATGTCCCGGAAGGCGGGTGCTGCGCTGGGGTCAGGGCTGAGGCTGAGGCTGCTGCTCACCTCGTCGTGCACCTGCCTGAGGCTGTCCCAAGGTCATCCCGGTTGGGAGCGGGTGTCATTGTGCTGCCGACGTTACCTCTGCGCGCTCACGCGGGGTTTTACACCTTCAAGGAGGGTTTTTCCTGCTTGGGAATTCCTGTTTGCGTCATCCCAAGCGGCCAAACGCACCTCTTTGCTACAGAAATCTTGGGTATGAGACACGGAACTGTCAGCCCTGTTTGCGCTGGTGCCGTGGCCTGGGCTGAGGAGCCCCCCGGTGCCCTCGCCTGTAGGGTCTCTGTGTAGGGGCTGCGGGCCCGATCCCGGCGCGGCCGCCGGCAGAGGAGGCTGTTGCTCCGTCGCAGTGTGCAGGGCTCCAGGAGCCCCGATGCTGGTGACAGCCCGGCCTGTGCCCGCCGCAGCGGGAAGGCAGGGGTTTAAGGGGAGGGGGAATAAGTGAGGTGGAGGGAGGGAGGGCAGGGTCGGAGAGGGACAGAGATCCCTGGGGCATCACCGGGGAGCTGGAGCCGAACTGGTGGGTGATGCCTACCCGCTCTGGCAGTCCCCGGTACCCCCGGGACGGGGCAGGGGGACAGAGGTGCCTCGGGGGGCGGTGTGTGCTCCGGAGAGGGTTTGCCGGGCACGGTCCCTCCCCAGCTTTGTCGGCACACGGCGGAATTAGAGCAGGGGCGATGAAAACGTGAAAGGAGCCATTGACCACGCATCCCCGCGGGGGGCAGCCACGGGGTGTGACACCGCGTCCCCATCCTTTGTCGGCAGCTCCTCGTCCTCATTGCCTCATCCCTGCAGCCATGACCATTGCGTGGGCAGCTCGGGCCGGGCCACGGTGCGTTGCCCCCTCCCCCCCCCCCCCCCCCCGAGTCCCCATCGGGCCGTTCCCCGCGACCGGGAGCTACCGCCACGGAGGTGGCTGCTCCATAACAGCTCTAATAGCTCCGATCCATAACCGGGGTCCGGAGTGGCGGTGGCAGCCCCCAGCCCGCGGTGCCGGTGGCATGGCCACGCGTGGCGCGCCGGCTGACGGCTCGGGGAAGGCAGGTCCCAAAATGGGGTTTTTATTACAGCCATACATCACCGCGGAGGGCTGATGCGGGCAGACGGCGGTGATTTTTCTTCATGGTTTACAGACAAATGAGGGGAAGGAAAATTGATGTGAACTTTGCTATAGCGAGAGGTCGGGATCCGGTTATGGATGAGGCGGGGGCTGCTGGGACTGTTAGCCCCAGGCCCCTCCCATCTCTCTTCTCCAGGGTGGATGGATGGGAGCACCGGCAGCACCGTGTCTAGTGTGGCAGCTGTGCTGCTGCTGTGGAGGTCTGGAGAAGGGGAGGGGGATGGCTTCCCTGGCCCCCCAACACCCACAGCTTGGCCCCGAGCAGGCAGCTGCACCCACCCCTGCTCAGAGTGGTGCTCGGAGGGGTTTTTGGCTGCTCGGGGGACAGGAGCACGTGGGCAGGATTATTAGTTCCAACAGATATTCATTAGCCCTTCACACACGGTTTGGACGTGTAGCACAAGGCAGCTGTGGTGCTTTCATCACAATCAAAGTTCCCTCCAAACACCACGGTCCTGCCCAGTGTAAGATAAGAGCTAATACCCTCAAATAGCGACTATCAGCTTCTCCATAAGGCCCATAAATATTAATAAAATTATAATTAATTCCTTTAAATACATTGCCCAAATGAAGCGTTTCCTCGGCAGCAAATAGTGGCAGTTTGGGACCCTGTGCGCGCCATTAAGGAGATCATAAACTCTCTCTGCCTGCCCCACGGCCAACTCTTGCCTGACAGGGAACAGGACCCACAGCATCCTGGTGCTGTGCTGTGCCGTGCCGTGCCATGCTGCGTTGTGTTGTGCCAAGCCAGGCCGATGTGTGACTGGTGGTGTCCAGCCGGTGGTGCTCCTGCTTCGGGTACTTCAGGCTCTGGGATGGGGAGGGGCGGGTGGGTTTGGGGACTGGAGGCACTGTGTGCTGCCCCACACCGGGAGCGGTGCCCATTGTGGTGATTTCCAGCTGTGTACAAGGGCTGACCCCACACCCAAGGACCGCGGCAGTAGGCTCTTGTGAAGCACGGTTTGAAAGTGCCTGGAAAAACACCTCGGAAGGACCTCAGATCCACAGAGATAAAAATAAAACAGACATTAGATTCCCAGGCTGCACTCAGCACGGAAAAAATGCCCCGTGACCTTAATCAGTTGCAATATTGTTAACAAGCTTTTCCCCACGTGCACCTGGATTTGCATTCCCAGCAATTAGCATCATAATGAGGAGAGCCTATTTGAGCTGACCGACTGCACCCCAGCAGCCCATCCACCCCCGTGGCACTGGCTGGTGAGCTGTGCTGGGAACTCCTCTGCTCAGGTTGTCCCCGTGCTCTTCTGTGCTCAGCTGGATGCTCCTGCCCCGTGCCAGCTGCCTCCGACCTTCATCCCCAGTTCTGCCACCTCCTCCTCCCGGGGGAGGGAATGTTGGCTGGTGAGCTCAGGCCCCCCCGAGCTGGAGGGGACAGGATCCCGTCAGAGGAGTGCGGTGCTGGTGAGTGCTGGCATGTGGGGGCCGTGCAGGGGCTGTGTGTGTGAGGCTGCACACAGGATGAGCACAGGAGGTGCAGGTCTGGCTGTGCTCTGTGTCCTTTTCGTGCTCCGGCAGTGTTGGCACTGGAACAGAGCAAATACCAAACTCATTTACTTGAAGAGAAATTAATACGGTGTGCAGCCCCTAGCAGGTGATTTAAGGAGTGAATTTAAAATCTCAACACAAATAGGTGTTTTTATAAGGTCATAAGAAAGATTAAATGCTACAGACAAGCACAGCACTTGCCATTTCCAGCGCTGCCTTTACCATAAATACCTCGGGCTGCTCCCGTGTCCCTGGGCTGCCCGGGGAGGTCAGAGCCTGCTCACCAGGTGCAGTGCTGGGCAGGCAGGGATGTCCCTGGGGAGGGCAGGACATTGCAATGCCATGCCTGTCCTCACACTGGGCCACAGCTCTCCACTGGCATGTGGGAGCAGCCAGTGATGCTCTTTGGGTGGAGAGGAGGCACATGGAGTACGGTGCTGGGGGAACCAGCTGGGCAGGTCCCTCCAATGCTGCCGCCAGCTGTGAAGGTGCCCACAGTGTGGGGGGAGATGCACAGGCCAAGCAGTGGGGCTGTGCTTGCTGCTGGCCCCCCTCCTTCTGCCCAGCAGGAACCGGAATTGATGGTGAGGGATTTGAAAGGCTCCAAATGCAGAGGTTACACCGCCCAGCCACCCCCATCCATCACCCCCCCTGTTCGTTATAAAGGAAGGCCCTGCATGCTGGGCTGGCTTCACACCTTATCTGAACCCAGCAGCTGTGCCCTAAATCCTGAGTGCTGCGACTGTCTGGAGGAATTCGGCTGCCTGTGCTTAAAATTAGTGTTAGCATCTATCATTTCCCCACACCAAATGGCTTTTGTGTTGGTACTTGGCAGTGTTCATCTGTCACTGGGGCTCTGGGCTGCCCGGCTCAGTTCCTGCTCCCTTACTGTCACAGGATCCTTCGTTGGCAAAATGTCACCCAAAGGACAAGTGCAGCAGCTTGGTCTCTCCCTTCGGCCCAGCCCGTGGCACTGCTGGTGGTGAGGGTGTTCTGCATCCTCTCGGGCACTGGCTCCACTCCCGGCTGGGTGTCCCCATCCCTCCAGCCCCTCTGCAGCCGGGAAGGTGGCACGGGCACGGCTGGCAAATCCTTCACCAGGCCCGGCATCCTCTCCCCTCCCTGGCACGGTGTTTGTCACCTTCTGCAGAGCCTGTCCTGCCTGTGCCTGCTGTCCCTGGCGAGGCTCTCCTGCCAGGCAGGTGCTGGTGGAGCTGTCGGCGTGATGAAGAGCCTCCGGCAGCAATGCAGATAAGGTACAAGCACAGGTCAGGCGAGGCCCGTGTAGCCCATCCATCAGGCGCAGCCGCCGCGGGCGCTCCCGGGTCCGCCCGCTGATGAGCGGTATCCGGCCCAAATGGGTTCCGTCCCCCAAGGTTAAACGGATGGATGAGTGAGGTTCAGGCACTGACAGCTCTGCCTGCCCCGAGGAGGCGATGAATGAGCTGAAATAACCAGAGGGGAAAAAAAGAAAAGGTTTGTTTGCTGTCAGATGCTCCTTTTGCTGGCACGAGGGCGGTGGCAGCGTGGAGAATGAGTGTGAGGATGGGGTCTGCTCTGGGCATGGCTGCTGGCACTGTGACAGCCCTGCCCGGTGTCACCATGTCAGGCACCACTGGCAGCAGGTGCTCAGCGTGGCCCCGGTGTGCCAGGGCCCGTGGGGATTGGGCAGGATGTCCTTGGGCCAGGGTGTCCCCCTCCCACAGTACCCGTGGGCAGCCCAGGAGCGGTGCCACGGCCGGGCAGAGCTGGCACCACAGCCAGACAGGAGCCAGGGCTGCCCCCGGGTTCCCCAGGTCTGTGATGGGTCCTGCCCGGGGTACAGGCTGAGCGGGGGTCTGCCCCCCGCGGGGCTGTCACTGCCCTCGCTCAATGTCACCCGTGGAGCCTGTCAGCTGGGGAGAGGTTTGCAGCCGATAAGCGATCGGGCTGTCAGCGCCCCGGTGCCGCTCGCTCCTGATTTACTGCAGCGTCGCTAACCGAGCACAGATTTTTCTTAATCTAAATTGAAAACTGCTCAAGTAGAAAAATAATTTCATTGCTTCATCTGGAAGGGAGGGGGAGGGGAGGGCGAGGAAAGGGAAACTCTGGGCCAGGGCAGGCAGGGACGGGCTGCTTGCATCCCTCCTGTCCCCTGAGCCACTGCTCCTGGTGCTTTGAGCATCACTGCCATGGTGCTCCCTGTGCTGGGGTGCTCCGTGGCAGAGCCCGGTGAGGTGCGTGTCTTGGGCGGGCAGGTGCCTCCAGCCCCACCAAGGAGGTTTTGGATGGATCCCTGCTGGTGTGCAATCCAGCCAGCAAAGCCACTCACCTGGAGCCTGGTGGATGTGCTGACATGGTGGGGCCATGGAGGCTGCTGGGGACCCCCAGCCAGCCCCGTGTTAGGGAAGAAACTGTGCTGGCAGCTCTGGTGGTTGGGGACATTCTGCATGGCAGTGTCACGGGCGTGTTGGAGCAGCCACCACCTCACCACACAGCACAGAAAGCCCTGGCAGAGCCTGCTTTTAAAGGAAAAAAAAGTCTCAAAATCTGGGGTCCCCCCAACCCCTCTGTCTCTGGGTGTTTAAATAGTGGGTGAGATGTGGGCTGGCAGATGTGTGCCCGGTGGTGGCAACACCCCAGCCCTGATTGACCCCAATTTGGAGGGGCTGGGAATGGGGCTGGCTGTGGGGTTCAGAGTGTGGTTGTACTGGTGTGGTGGCACTGACCAAGGCATGGCTCTGAGGTCCCCCAGCCCCTTTGGGTGCCCGCAGGGCTGTGCTGCAGGGCCCTGGTGCTGGTGGACACTGGTCCAGGTGGGGATGTGCTGCCTTGCAGAGATGTTGGTAATTTGGAGTGCAAGTGGATTCTGGGAGCATTTGCTGAGCTGGATAATAACGTGCCCAGTGAGCTGCATCCTGAGCACACAGCCAAATTAAAGAAATTTTTTTCCCCTTTAATTTAAAAGTCACCATTGGGAAATCTCTGTCGGCCTCAGCAGTTATTTCCCCCCAGGCCACCTTCCTGGAGAAATCCTTAATTTTGATTGTCACACTTTGTGGAGTTTAACTTGGGGAAGCAGAGCCATAAATAAGGTGCTGCTTCAGCACCACAGCTCCAGCTGTGCTGGGACAGAGTGGCAGTGGGATGAGGAGGAGGCAGCAGCCTGGCCACAGCCAAAACCATGACCACACTGCTGGGGCTTGTGGACACCAGCTGCCCCCTCTTCCCCTGCTCACCCCAGCCCCTCACAGCCTGGTTTCACAGGTCAGATCCCTTTCATTAGCTGGTCCCAGCCCACCTGCCAAATGAATGGTCAGGTTCATTAATCTCATTAGCCTGCACAGCACACCTGGCTGCTCCTGCTACCCCACTGTGCTCACTGAGCCCCTGCCCCAGCCAGGACCCACACTGAACCCCACGACCACGGTGATGAGGCTGTGACCAGACTGGGGCTGGGGGCAGCTCTTGGAGATGCCCCAGTGGCTCCAGCTTGGTGAAACCAGTGTGGGACCCTGGGGAGGAGCCTCCCCTCCCTGCCAGGCCTGGGGAGGGGGTGTCTGGCAGCACCATTGGCAATCCAGGCAGAGGGAAGGACCATGGGGTCCTCTCAGTGCAGCAGTGCCAGGTGAGTTTGGGAAAGGCTACAGTCCATTTGCATTTTATCCTTCAGTAATTTCAACACTTATGGGTGCAGTTAAGAGGTGAGCCTGGTGTTATGAAGCTCCCAGACCTGCATGCTAACAGATTCCTGTGTGTTCCCATCCCGGGCTGTCAGACCCAGCCTGGCCATGCTGCAATAGTGCCTGTGAGGTTCCACTGGCTGCAGTAATGGGCCTCGACTGCATTAAATGATCATTTTGTAACTTGTCTCTCAGCCCAGCCCTCCCCAAGCAGTCCAGGTGGTGGTTTGGGGATGGATGCTGTGATGGGTGCAGGTGGTGGGGCTGGGGGCTCTTCCCCTTCTCCCACACGGGTGGGATGCTGGGCTCAGGGAACAGCCTCCTGCTCCTTTAAACCTCATCCTCATTTAATGGGAGAATTTTGAGCCCTGGCTCATGGTTTCTGCAGCAATTGGGTCTGAGGTTTCTCTCTCCCCTCCATTATCCACTCTGATAAACTCCACTGCACCTGTCAGCTCCTCTTGGGTGCTGCGGGGAGCTGTTAAAATGCATGAGCTCCATCCACACCCCCGGATGGGAGGGAGGGGGCTGAGCCTGGGGGCTGGGGGGACCCCGAGGCCGGGGTGTGGGTGCCGCAGGGGACAGGGAGCAGCCCTGCCACCCCCCTGCCACCACCCTGCCACCAAGGCCCTTCCTGGCTGCAGCTTTTCCACTTGGCAAACGCTCATTTGACATTCCAGCTATAACTTGTTCCTTTTTTTTTTTTTTCCTCCTCATTTTAATAAAACCAAAAGCATCCGGCAACACCGCTGCACCCGAGGAAGAGCCAGATCTGACATAATTAAAAAGTGGCTTCAATCGGGCTGTTTTCCTAATGGTTTGTCATATCAGCCCACACCGCCCTGCACCCCCCGTGCTCCCAACCCCCTGAGGCATCATTTACATTTCTTAATAACCCCTCATTAATATTCATGATGCGGGGAGGGTAATAACGGCTGACTGCACACCACTAATTCAATTTCGGCGAGCCTCGGTGTGTTTAGTTAATCACCGGGGGACCTGGGTTACTCAGTACAATTATTTATTCGGAATTAGATCTTGAGGCATCTGGATTGAAACCTGAACTCGGAATAAAATTAAACCGGGATTCTCCTCCTCACTCCCCCTCTGCAGGGCTCCAGCTGCCCCTTCGTGCTGGGGAGGGAGAGGGTCGGGGTCAGGGCTGCTCTGGGCACTCCCGGGGTGTCCCTGGGGGGCAGGGGAAGGTGCTGAAGGTTTATGTCCCTTTGTCTAACGAGGAAAAGCTCCCGGCCCTGCGTGCTGCCTTCATGTTTCTCTTCTCCAGTTTGAAGATCACTGAATATTTGATGTGTCTGCAGATGGACGCTGCCAGCAGACCCCGGGCGTCCCAGCACTGCTCCCGGTGTGGGTGGAGCAGGGGCCTGAGGGAGGAACAACGTGGATTTAGGGAGAAATCTGGAACAGAGAGAGCAGCAGGGGTGGAGGGAAGGGGGAGCAAAGACCCTGGAGCAGGAGGTGTGGAGGGCTGGGGATGGTCAGTCCCTCCCTCAGGAGCTGAGCCACATCTGGTGTGTGCCAGCACCCCCAGGGACAGGGACAGGGCTGGGTCACAACTGGGCACTCTCAGCAAAGCCAGAGGGCCCCAGGGCTCCCAACGTTCACCTCCTCCTCAGCACGAGATTTGTGGAGTTCATTTTGTCACAACTGGAATTTCCTGTATTTTATTGAGACAATGGGGGATGTGAGGGGCTTCTTGAAAGCATTATATATATTTTTAATTTTGTGAGTGTTCCCAGACCACACTCCCGCTGAGATAAGTGTAACAGCTGCCATCATAATGCTATGACAAATTATTTCAGATCTAAGCTGTTTTTTAAAGCACCATTGAAATAAATTCTCTCAGCTTTTGGCCAAGTTGACTCTCTTCTAATTATTCATATTTGTTAAACTGAAAAATGTCTGTCTGTCTGTGGCTCTGCATCTTGTTGAGTTCCAGAGCTATTTGTCAGGACCTCAGCCAACAGCGGGGCCACCACGTCCCCTCCCGCTGCCCTCAGTGCTGGTTCCTGTCCTGCTCTCAAGGTGACAGCAGTTAATGACACCGGCTATAAACAGCAGCCTTGTCAATAAACGCTGGCAGCAGCCTCCAGCCTGCCCAGCCCCCTCAGCCCCGGGAAGGCTTTGCAGCTCCACAAAACGTGTCAAAAGGCACCAATGATTTTTGGTGCCCCTGCTCTGCTCTGGGCCGTGTCCCCCCCCTCGGGGATGACGGCACCGGGCACCCCGCGGGGGCACCGCCGGGGCAGGGAGGGACCTGTGTGCAGGCACCACACCGGGCGGCTCTGCCCGGTTCCGCTCTGCCCCGGTTCCGCTCTCTCGGGTTTGTCCCCGTCCCGGAGGCCTCTCCGCCCGGGCTGCTGCCGCAGGCCCGGCTTCCCTGGGGCGGGCGGGAGGCCTCGGGGGCGGCCCAGGGCCGCGGTGGCCGGGACGGGGACCCTGCAGGGCCCAGCCGCAGGGCCCAGCCCCAGGACCCCCCCGGCGTTGCCCCGTCCCGGGGATGGTGGGCAGCTCCGGGACCCCCCTGTCCCACGGCGGGCGCTGCCGCTGCCGCTGCCCCTTGCCCCCTGCCCCTTGCCCCCTGCCGGCGCTGCTTTCCGGCAGTGTGGCGCTGCCCGGCGCTGCTTTCCGGCAGTGTGGCGCTCTGGCAGCACACCGGCGCTCCGTGCTTTACGGCAGGTCGCCGCGCGGCCCCGGTGTGTGGCGGCGGCAGCGGCGGCAGTCGGTCGGTCGGTCGGTCGGTCAGTCCGTCCGTCAGTCCGTCAGTCAGTCAGTCAGTCAGTCAGTCAGTCAGTCCGTGTGTGTCTGTCTGTCTCCCGGTGTCGGGGCCCGCTCGGTGCCATGGACGTGGGGGAACTGCTCAGTTACCAGGTGAGCGGCCCCGTTATGGGGCTCCGAGCGGGCCTGGGCCGGACCCCAGGCCGGTGGGAGCGCTCGGTGCGTGGGAGTATTCCCTGCCCTGCCCTGCCCTGCCCTGTCCTCCCCTCCCCTCCCCTCTCACCGGGGATCTCCCGGTTCTGCCCCTCGGGGGAGCGGTGCTGGGTGGAAGCGGTACCGGGGTTTCCGGGCTCACGGTCCCGGTGCTGCCCTTGGGCCTTGGCCGTGTCCCGTGGCTGCCGTTCTTCTTCATTTCTTTTGTTTAGGTTGGGGGTTTTGTTTGTTTGTTGTTCCCCCACCTGTTCGATAACAAAACCCATTTAATTTTTTTGTTTCTGGTTATCGTGTTCCGGTTTTCCTTCCCGTGGAAGTTCCCGTTTCCCTCACTGCCCCGCTCAGTGCCCGCTGCTCCGTGGCTCGGGTTCGGTTCTTGTTTCGGGCACTCGGTGGTGTCTGTGCAGTGATTTTCAGATGAGCTGCAGCAGGGTCAGATCCGGGGCCAGGGAGGTGCTCGCGGTGCCACGGAGCTCCTGCTGCCCCGAGGGAAGGAGGGGGAGTTCCCATCACCTCTCCCAGGGTGTTGTGGCACTGGTGTGGATGGGGAACAGTCTGGAGAATCTGCTGGAATTCCCAGGATTCAGCTCCAGGCCGCTTCCCACTGTGTATTTCTGTCTCCCACATCCTTCCCCCTTCAGGTGTTGGCAGCCCTGCCCTCCTCTGATCCACTCTGACTTTGCACTGCTCTGCTGCAGGTTTTTTTGCTGATGTTTCAGTATCAAATTAGAGCAGTCACTTCTCATGTTCCTTTGATTCTTTGGCTGTCTCCATCCCAGCTCTGGTTAACTATATGATCCTTTGCTTGTTCTCTGGTGCAATTTACACCTCAGGTGCAGGGGGTAAGAGTGAACTTCTGGTTTCTTTGATTTTTTATTTTTTTTTTTTTTTTTTTTTAAGCCAGGCTCTAGTTTGGGTTTTTGTTTGCTGTGTTTTTCTCTTGTTCTAAAGCTGTGAGGCCCACAGGAGGGAAGTGTGTGTCTGCTTTACTTGGATCACTCTGATTTCTGCACGGGTTTCCCTTGGATGAGCTTTTGGTCGTGCCAGGAGGCTGGAGGGACACAAATGCAGCTTAACTGCTGGGTATTAACATTTTAATTTATTTTCTTGCTGCTGAAATTATTCTTGGCTGCAAGACAAAATATTCTGCAGCTTTCAACCAACTACTGGAGCTGTCCCTGAAGGTTTTGTCCTGGTTCTGTGCTCTGCTGAGCTCTCACCTGAGCACAGCTGGTTCCTGTGCTGCTGGATGGGAGTGCTTCAGGGTAATGTGGGGCCCGTGAATCCCGAGCTCCAGCACGGGGCAGAACAGTGGAGGAGGCAGAGGAGCAGAAGGCAGATTCCTGCTGTCTGGGCACTGCTGGCTGAAAGGTGGAAACACAAGTTGGGAGCAGTGGGTTTGCTGCTCCTGCCCTGGTCAGGGTCTGCCACAGCTCACAGGCAGAGCAGGAACCCTCTGTCACTCTGAGATGGGGATGTTCTTGTCCACAGGTTATGTAAAATTCAGAGGAGTTTGGCTTCTGCTGTGCCTGTGCCAGGGAGGGGATGTGGGGTGAGCATTGCTGCTGGTCCCTCTCTGCCAGGTGTCTGTGGGTGCTGGGCTGAGGAGGGGGTGGCTCAGGGCCCCCCAGCTGTCAGGTGGGTGGGCAGGGTGATGGGTGGGTGGGCTGTGCCTCTGCTGAGGAATTTTAATCTCTTCCTGCAAATGAGTCAGTCTCCTCAGCTCCCCACAGCACAACCCAAAATAATTGCTTTTCTCTTGGATTTGTTTTGCATTTGTCTCCTCTAAATGCTGAAGCTGTGCCCTTGCTTAATCAAGAAGATGTTTTCCCTTAGTGCCAAGCTTGGCATGGAAGATCTTGGGCACTGTGCCACCAGTTCAGCACCAAGTGTCTGTTGCAGTGGGGAAAGGAATCTCTTGCAACAAAAAATACAATTACACAGCACCTGGCAGTTTATACAAAGCTCAGGAATCCATAAACTTTATGTGTTGCTGCAAAACTGTTGCAGATGGTCTAAACTGATGATTAAATATCACTGCTGTTCTGCCCAGAAGGACTGTGCCCAGGCCCTGGTGTCTGGCCTCCAATTACAGAGGGTAATCGAGGGGGCAGAGCCCATTCCAGCTATTCAGAGACTTTTCAGTTGTCCTGGGAAGGAATGTGGGAGATGATTTTGTTTCTCCTTAAGTGCAGTTTCAGTGCTGTGAGTGATCATTACACACTGGTGATGTGTAAGTGGGATACGAGTGGCATCCAGCAGATAGTGGGAGGAGGCCCCTGGGAGCCCCACAGCAGCACCCTGTGCTGGCACACTGACAGGAATGTGTGAGCCTGCAGGTTACAAATGGTGGAAACATAATTAAGAAGTCAGTGAAGATACCTCTGGAGATTTGGGGCTCTCTTCCAGGGGCCCTGCAGTGACAGCTAACACATCCCTCCCTGCAGCAGCTCCTCGGGGCAGCTGCATCACTGCAGAAGTTTTATTTCAGATTTTATTAACAAATAATTTCTGGGTTTCACAGTAACAAGGTTACTTTACAAAGCAGATGTCTTAATAACATGAAACTCCATCACTGAGACTTCCCTAAGCCTTCCTGATGTTAGGAGAAGGCTGGAAGCACTCAGGGGCCTGGACAAGGTGTGTTCAGGTTCTGTGGGTTGCTTCCTCTTGGTGCTGATGTGCAGTGTCTGTGAGGAGGGGGCCAGGCAGTCCTGGGCAGATCACTGTGGGGTGATTGAGGAGGGTTTGAGGAGAGCACTGCTGCTCCTGCTGCCCTGAGCCCTGTGCTTGTGTCCCTAAACATGGGGACCCCTCTCTGCCCCTCTTGCTCCAGGTTTGCCATCCAAGCTGTGAACCCAGTGGGAACATCCCAAGAAAGTGCAGCTAAAGGCTGGAAGAGAAAAAGAAAGATAATTCTCTCTTTGCCAGTCACCAGCTTTTGTTTACTTTATTGTATTTTATAAATGTCAGCTTTTTAAAACCCTTTGTATTCATTGTTCTTTGTGTGGTGATATCAGTGTTAGATTTAAATGAAAATGTCTTTTGAATAAATTACTGTGAATTACTGCACTCAACAGGAACAAAATTAAGCTTAACTAGCAAAACAATTTAAAAATGCTTTTCTTGTGCTTTTTCTAATGAATTCCATCGTCTTGCCAAATGCACCTTAGCACAACTGAGTAAAAAGCCCCACATTTTATTTATCAAATTATTAACTTTCCCTTTCCTCCCAGAAAGCCAACACTTATGTAGATATGTGGGAAGCTATGAAATTATTTGTGTGTTTGGACACAGTCTGTGTGTGCTGAGCAAGATGAACCATTCCCAGTGCAGCCAGGATGGTGCTGGATCCCTGCAGGAAATGCAGACACAGCCCTCAGGTGGGGCTGAGCAGAGGCTGATGGTTGCCCCCAGTCAGCTGGCCATGCCTGTGCACCTCCTGGGGGAATGAACCACCCTTGGTTTTTAGTGCTAATAGTGCTGGTTGGAAAACTGCAATATTCTTTGGAAGGTTTTTGCATAACATCAATAATGAAAGGAAAAACCTTAATGCCTGCTTAATAGTGTTTGCTGGGAATTCAATTACTGTCTAGTGCCAATCTGTTGGCAGCATTAATAATTGCATGCTGGGCCCTTCCCTAATTTATCATAATGATTTCTGTTATGTGTTACAGAACCCGCCCCCCCCAACAATGCATAAATGCAAAGAAGGATAAAATAGTTGGGATTGAAACAGGGTGTAAATTCTGATGCTAAGGATTGTGTACTCGGAGGAAACGGGGTTGGATTTGTGATGGAATTTTAATTCAGGTTTTGTTCTGGTGATGTATCCCCTGCCCAGGGTGCATTACTTTGCATCTGCCAAAGCCCCACTCCCCGGGTCTCCGTACAGCTGCAGTCTCATCCAGGGCTTGGTGCCATTTGTAATGTTTAGAAATGAGGTGAGGAATGAGATTCTGGGGTCCTGATGCCCTAATTTGGGAGCATCTGGGCCTTCAGGAATTCCTGTGCCACTAATTTCTGTATCTGTTTTTCTGATTTCAGTTTGCCAGGAGTGTTCTAGGATGGGCTGGGTATAATTGAGGAGTGAGTGGAAGGACACAGGAAGGACAGACCTTGACAAACCTGTCCAAAGTTTTTTCCATAGATGATGTCATTTAGAAGAGCAGCTTTTTTCTTCTTCTTTATTGAGTTGCTGATTACTTTGGGAGGATTTGAATTACTGACTCTTGACAGTGACACACTTGTTTCCAAATGGATCCATGTAAAATAATATTTTAATGCACCTAAAAGAGAAGAAATACAAATCTACTTTTAATTTTTTTTTAAAAATACAACAAAAAACACAACACCAACAACTGGGGAAAAAACCCAACCACCAATGCACAAAACCCTCCAAGCAAATAAATTTTTAATTTCAACGAATCTCTGGGTGTGCTTCCCCTTCACTGAATTATGAGCCCAGTAACTGCTTTAAAAGTGCATGAGAGCACTTTAGAGGGGTTTTAGGTCAGGATGTACCCTTGCTAATGGAAGCAGCAGTGAAGATGTAGGGATAAAGAAGGCAGAAAACTGAGTTGGAATGGGGGCAGCTGGAAGAGAGCAGCAGAGCTTTGATTTGTGCTAATATGTTGTCTGGGAAACTTGATTCTGCATCTTCCTCCAAGAGGTGACCACATGGCAACCCTGAAAACAACCTGATCTCCAGGTTGCTTCTCATTATGGTTAATACTGAAGAGCTTTAGGGGTCTTTATTCAGTTTGTTGGGTTGTTTTCTTTCTACCTCTCTCCTGGAAGCTTCCTTTCCTTGGGAGCAGAGCTGCTGTTTGCTTGCTTCTCCTTTCTATTGAAATAAACAGATGGGGTTCCTGAATGGGCTGGACAAATGCTACTGCTAATGGGGCTACAAAAGCATCTGACAGGCAACTTGAGCAGTGAACTAGGGAAAAATATTTGTGTTTTTGTTTCCTTTGTTTTAGCACACAGGCTTCTTTCAAATAGCAAAGAATTAAGCTTTGTTTTCCTGTAGTTACAGAGCATGGGGTACTCCTGTTCCAGCTTGGTTGTCCTTCAGAAAAATGTACAAGACCAAATATTATATCCCTGTAGCTGTGGAAGGGAGAGAGTTTTCCCTTATATTGCAAAGGCTTTCATCTGTCTTGGCCTAAATCAAAACACAGTACTGGGGTTAGTGGGCTTTTTTTTGGGAATTAGGATGCTCACAAGAATTCTGTACAATCTTGTACACTCAGGGGGTACAAAATTTCTCCTCCTCTGCTGTCTGCCTGGGCCCCTTGGTCTGTGTGACACGTGGGGCTGTGTCAGGCAGCTCAGCTGAGCCCAGCTCTGGAGGATGGGAGCAGTGCAGCCTCTGCCTGGGCACTTCCCTTTGGACACTGCTTCTCTCTGAAATCCCAGTCTCTGCTGCCTGTGGATATATTTTCCCATGAATTTGTGTTCGTAGATCAAACAAGGTAGGATGTTGACACAGCTCTTGGCAGAGCCGTTCATCTGCTCATTTGATGTTCCACTTCACTGAATTAATTTCCTTTCCATTTTTATTTTTTTTTCAGAGCTGTTAAGTGTTGTGTAAGCAAATGTTTTGAAACAACTTGTAAGAATTTCCTCACCGTGTCTTAAAATACCAGTATTCTGGTTTGCAAGGGTCACAAAAGGCTCATTCTTATTCCCCTTCTTTCTCTGACTTCAGCCTAACAGAGGGACAAAAAGACCCCGGGATGAAGAGGAAGAAGAAATCAAAGCCCGTCGGAAGCAAGCGAGTGCCCGGGAGCACGGACGTCACCGGGAGGAGGAGTCCCCTGTGCTGGAGGAGACTGATGATGAGAAGAAGAAACTTCTTCAGATAATGGAGAGGGATGGAGAGGAGGAAGAGGAAGAAGTAAATCACTAGTGCCCTGTGGGAAAGGGGAGGCTGTGGGAGATGAGCAAACACTGAATCCCTTCTCTGTGATTTCCGTTTCTCACCATGCCAGGGATCAGACCCACTGGTGGATTTCACACTCCTCACTTAGCTTTAGGCTGTGGTTTTACTCCCCTGCCCTGCAGGGTGTTCATTAATTTCAAACCAGGCTTCTCAGAGATATGCTCTGAAGGTTTAAAGAGGCTGGGGAAGGGAAATCTCTGGTTTAGGCTGGGAATACCCAAGCCACCTTTTAGAATGTACTTTTTGGGAAACGGTTTCCATACTCTAGCTGGTTTCCTAGCTCTATTGTTCTCATCAGTACCCCCAGCCATGCAGCTTCTCCCCCTCTCCCCCTTGCTGTAGCTCTGCAGCAAATAAGCAAGTGTTCTTCTGTACAGGAAAGGTCTTGGGTCACAGGAGGGGGGTAGCAGCTGTCAGGGGTAAATGATTTCAAGGCTTGGAGACAGAAATCCAATGCAGCATTGGCCTTTCTGCCAAGAGCCAGGGAAAAGATCACTTTATAAATGTGACACATGGATTGGTATAAATCTAGAAGATATTTGCTTCCTGCTGCCTGTGTCCTGCTTGATAAAAAAACAAGTGATGTTCACCACTGCAGAATCATGTAGGTTTGTAAAATATCATTGTCCTTTGTATACACCGTTGCTAGCACTTGTCTCTGAAAATCTCCCTGGGTTTTTGATGTTGAGCTATTGCTATTACAGTTGTTGCTGACAGCAGAGAAGGAGAGTGCAGGATTTCTGTAGGATTTGAGCTCCACTGAAGATGAATGTGCATAGCCAAAAGTCCTCTTGGCTGACCAGAATCTTGTAGTGCTCAAGTCCTTCATCTCTGTCAAGTGGAGTTCTCCCATCCAGGCATTTTAAGGGCTGAAATTTAAAACCAAAATATCTTGTTTCTTATCTTGGAATGTAGTTAATATAAGAGCCATCAAAATAGACTGTGTACTGGTAAATTTGATGGCAGGAGCTAATCTGTAGGGTGCTGTAATGATGAATGCAAATTAATTACCAGATACAGAGCAGATCTGATGGAGATAGTCTGGTGATGTGTGTTAGAGAAAGCAAAGAGTCGAGTCAGGGGGAAGCAGTGTTAGCATGTGTGGCACTCTCTTTGTGGACTGAGATCCCATTGCAAGAAGAATCTGGTTTGGGCACTGTGATATTGATTATCTGAACAGGGACGTGAGAGGGGAGGGGCAAGACACGTTGGGCTTGAGAATGTAGAAAATCCAATAATAGTAGAAGACGAACTGCTGTTGTTATTGTAATGGAGTTTGCTGAAGAAATTGCTGTTTTCTGTCTCAAACAAGATTGCTGGTTAGAGCCAGCAGCTGACCAGAAAATCTTCAAGACTAGACACAACTCTTGAGCAGGAGCTGGGACACAAAACTTGGCTTAAGATGTGAAGAGATCTAGTTTGTTTTTCCTTTTGAGAACTTCCCCTTAATAGTGATTGTAACATAGTCAGAGGGTAGGGAAGAGGTTATGCAAGAAAATCTATATCATCAATGTTTTATTAAAAGAAGTGCATTAAAATCAGGAAAATAAGAGTTGAGTTTGTAGGTGTCAGGGAGGTAGCTGGAAGTTCACTGCTGCTGCACAGTAAATGTGGGATGCCAACAGAGAAACACCTTAGAATTTCAGACATAAGAAGAGAATACTAGAGTAAAATATTGATTTTTTTTTTCTTTAGAAAGAGACTTTAAAATAGAAGTGAAAGCTTATCCAAGTGAGCAAAATAGGAAAGAACATAAACTCAGGGAAGTTAAATGTAGACCTACAAAAAGAAATAGCACAGTGGGCTTCTGGAAAGAAATTATCCATGGGTGTAAGCTGCTAATGCAGATTTGATCCATCAGAAGCAAAAAGCCTCAGGATGCCCTGGTGATGCCAGGTAGTAACAGGTGTAAAGGGGCAGCTCAAGGAAGAGGAGCCACTGCAAAATGGTTTGGGTTTTTTCTGTGGACTCTGGGCTTTCAGGGAGTTCAGGGAAGTTCTTCTGGTTCTCTTCCAACAACCTTCCCACTGGTAAACCCCTGTTTATAAAAACCTGACATAGAAGGCTTTGCCTGGGGGAGCTGGCTCAGGTCAGAGCTGGGGTAGATCAGTAAGTGAGGAGCTGTGGTGTGTGGGGGCTGCAGCAGGACCCCCGGGGGAGTCTGGGCCCCAGCACCCTGCTGGAATTACACTCCTGTGTTTTGCTGGTAATTGTTCAGCCACCCCAATGCTGAGCTCTGTTCTCTGCCCTTTCTGGTCTGGGTAGGAGGAGCCTTTGGATGAAAGTTCAGTGAAGAAGATGATTCTCACCTTTGAGAAGAGATCCTACAAAAACCAGGAGCTGCGGATTAAGTTTCCTGACAATCCAGAGAAGTAAGATTATGCCTGACTCCTCCCTATTACCCTGTTTTCCTTTTATTTTGGGTCCAGCCTTAAATCTATTTCTTGACTATACAAATGTTACATGTAAGGCTTCTGTAACAGCAGTAATTGTCATGTAGTTCTTCTATATTGTGTTTGAAACTTTGTTAATTAAAAATGGCATTGTTGAGACTGGTGGTGGCCAGGACTGGCAGCATGAAGAGAATAATTAGCACTGAAGGGAAAAATTCTAGTTTATTAAATTCTTGCTGTTTTTAGTATGATAGATTGTGATACTTCAGTAATAAAATTTGAGTTTATGCTCATTTTATTTTGGGAGCACACAAATCAAATGAGGTTTTAGTAGTATCTAAGGAAGTGGCTTGATTCTTAAAATTGGGGGCTAATGAGCTTTCTCAGCATCAGTTCTTCTGGCAGGGAGCCACGTGGCCACCAGCCACCCTGCAGGTCTCTGTTTGCACTGTTCTGAGCAACAACCCTCACACTAGTATGTGGTAGGAGGGGATGCTGTGTGCTCTGTAATGGTGCAGTGGGGAGGCACGGGGCAGGCTGAGGCACAGGCTGCCTCTGGCAGTGGTGTGTTTTGGCTCTGGGAGTTCTGGACTTTGGCATGACCACAAGGCTCAGAAATGCCACTGGCAGCTGGGGTGATGTCTTCCCTGGCATCTCCTGCAAGGTGGTGGTCTTGTTTTTCAAAAGGACTGTGTCCATTGAGCATTGTCCATTTGACTGTTATTCACCATTTTTGTCTTGCCTCAGGTTCATGGAATCTGAACTGGATCTAAATGACATCATTCAGGAAATGCATGTGATTGCAACAATGCCAGACCTCTATCACCTGCTGGTGGAGCTGAATGCTGTGCAGTCTCTCCTTGGGCTGCTGGGACATGACAACACAGATATCCTTCTGTTGGCAAAGCAGCCCTGGTGTGAGAGGCTTTCCACAGACTTTTCTGTAATCTCTTACATCCTCTTTTCACAGCCTCCTGTATCTTTTTTTCTCTTCTTTCCCACTACACTGAATTTATGTCTGTTATTTGTGTTTTTTTTTCAAGTGAAAACATTCTCTGTTCAAGTAATATTGATTCTGATTTTTTTTTTCACTGCTCTTATTTTCCATTCTTGTTTTATGATCCTTTCATCTAGGTTTGAGTGGCTGCAGTAGAGTGTGAACAGATGAACAATACAGGAAAAGCTGAAGTGTGGGCTTAGCTGTGTATATGGCCTTGAACTGTGTGCAGACTGTGTCTGGAATAGTCCTCAGTAGAAATAAAGCAAATTCCCCCTTTTTCTGAGAGTTCAGCTGTCACACATTCAGCTCTTTGCCATGGACCTGCTCATTGCTGTTCATACCTGTCCTTCAGTGTGCTCAAGGCTTCAGGTTTTGGCTGTCCCCTCTGGTTCCATCAGTATCCAGAGCTGTGGTGAGAACTGGTCCCTGCAGAAAGCAGCCAGCACAGCCTTCCTAATCCATGATTCCTGATGGGAATGACTCTCAGGTAAATGTTTGTTAACACTGTATTGTTGTGCACTGGGAAGCACTTACTGTGCATAAACAGTACTGTGGCTACCACACTTTCATTAATTTTTTTTTTTTTTTGCCAGACACCACAGATTTTTTTTTTTTTGTGTATGGTGTGTGTGGTATTAAAAGCTTATCCTGAATTTCTCCTCATGAGGAAAATGCAGACTCTGGGGATTTTGGCTGGGATGGCAGAGCTGAGGCATGTCTGGAGTGCAGAGGAGTACGTCCTGCTTTGTCCTTTCAGCCATGAAGGGCTGTGTCCTGGGGTCACCACTGCTGCCAGGGACTTGTCAGTGCTTCCACTGTGAACTTTCTATAATTGGTTTGTAACTTGCCTGTCAATTAGTTCAGGGGCAGAAATTTGGCCTGTGAATTGCTGTTTTGGGAAAAAAACATTTCTTGTAAAACTGCTGCAGTGTTCTCAGATCCATTGGAAGCAGATCCTGCAGCAATGCCTCTTCACTGTGCTGCTGCTGGTGTACAGAACAGAAACACTATTAAAGTGAAGCATCTGTACATGACACTGAATTGATGCAGCTCAAGTTTTCTAATGACTTTTTGTTAAAACAAATGGAGAAAGATTTTAAAAATGAATACTTCCAATGAGAGAGCTAAACAAATGGCTCTTCAGATGTGATTTAAATGTAGTGTCTCGAGGGACTAATGCAAGGAGACAAAAGCACTGTCCAGGGGGAGCAAGGAGTCTGCTGAATGATTCATGCAGTTGTACACAAAAGGTGAATGAAAGATGATCACCAACCAGATTTTTTTAATGAAAGGCAGGAAAGCTTCAAGTGAGGTTTTGGTTTTCTGTCTCAGAAATGTTAATAAGATGACTGATACTCACTGGAGGCTGCAGCAGAAGCTCCTGTACAGGAATGTCCCCCCAGCTGTCTCCCCATTCCTCCATGCTCCTGACTGCAGTACTGGGAGAGCCTGGATTGTTCCATCCCAGGTACTGGACTTCACATATGTTCAATTTCACAAGGTTCCTGATGGCCTATTCCTCCAGCTTTTGTTGATTAGTAATTGGTATTACTGGCTGAACAGATGCAAGGCAGGTCATTTCCTCTTACCTTGCTCACCGAGTCACACTCTTAGCTTGCTTTTAAAAATTGTGCTTTGTCCCTTTTGCCACATTTTGGTGTAAGCAGGAGTGACAGTCTGTCCAGTGAGGAGTAACCACCCCTCTGCTTGGTGCCTGATGGCAGCTGCAACTGGAAGTGACATCTCCCCATCATGAAAATGTACAGATAGCTCTGGTAAAGGGTGGCCGTAGAGCACAAAGCAAGCTGTATTCTGACTGACAGAGATTTTCTGCAGGGCCAGGACATAGGTTAACTCAGGATGGGACAGGCAGCTAGCTCTCTTTGTCTTTCCTGAGACAAGATAAGTCACAGCTGAGACCTAGCTGAGAAAAGAAACATGAAAATACTTTCCCTGATGCTGCCTGTGTGTCTGAGCAAAAGCACAAATAGGAGAAGTGGGAGGCTGGGCTGTTAGTCTGTGTGTGTTGCAGGGATTCATCACAAAGTTGTTATATAGGACATCTGAAAACTGAATATCTTCTTCTACCCCCGTGGGACCCGGGCAGGATTGATCAGCATGTCTGAGAGAATAGGAAAGTGGATCTAATGAGGTGGAATACGTCTGCTCGTAGAAGAGAGCTGTGCAGCAGTCAGGGGAACCATGTGCTGTGCAGCCCTGAGCTAATGAGTGAAAATTGGGCTGGCAGGAGCAGTTCTGCTCCTGTGAGGCTGGTGGTTGGAGCAGTGTGCTGTCCTAATTGGGCCAGGACCAAGGGGGTGATGGCTCCTGTATCCTGCAGCAGCCTTGTTAGGGATGTGCTCTCTCAGGTTAGCAGGGCTGTTGCCGAGAGCAGAATACCCAAATTAGATTATTTTAACTAATTTCTCCTTGCTTATATTCGACAATGCAAGGGGGTTGCCCAACTCTAGCAAGTCTGGTTTGAAAAGTTGCTTTAAAAGTATCAGCAAGAAAAGGTAAACTTGCCTGATACGATAAGCACACAATCACATTTTTTTATATAATTCCTAATTAATAGGATTCCCTGGTTTTGATGCTTAGGAGGACTGTCTGCTGAAGTAGCCTCTGTGCTCTTGGCTCTGCTGCTCTGTGCCCCACTGCTGTCGTCTGTTCCCAGTTGTTTTGGATTTGGTCATGGGCATGCTGGCCCACGAGCAATCTGGTTTTGGTGTTAAATGTCTCTGCCTCTGTGTTGGTTGTCCTTAGCACCTAGCACATGTCTCCATAGCTGTGGTTGACCTGCTTCAAGAGCTGACTGATATAGATACTCTCCATGAGAGTGAGGAGGGAGCTGAAGTCCTCATAGATGCTCTGGTAAGTACCAAAGTCCAGGTTACTTTAATGCCCAGCAGCAAACACTCATCAGAGAGCTGGTGCTCAGTGAAACTTGATTTACACATCTGTCCTACCTTTGGGCAGCTTCTGCTAGTGAGCTGCTGTATTGTGACTCAGTGTGCCTGTGTCTTGTTCTGTAAGTATATTGAAATTGTAAGATGGGGAATTGCAGGTTTTCTTTTGTTTGGCTGCTCTGGTTTCTCCTACAATCCTTGTCCAGTCACTGTAATGTTACCTTCAAAAGGTTAATGACAGTGGCCAAGAGCCGAGTTCCTCCAGCTGGCCTCTGTGCTGTTCTTAATTACTCTGCCTCCGTGGAGAGATTGCTGGATGAATGAAGTGGTAGAGAGGAACTGCTAGAGAAGGTGTTTTCTATAAAATGTGCAGAGAGGTAGTAAATCAAGTAAAGTTCTTTCTCTGTTTTCCTTGTCACCAGCCCGCTGATAACAGCCACTTTTTAGAGGTTGTATTGTCCTCTTTGAAAGAAACAGGTCAGGCATACCTTGGGAGAAATGTTTAGATATCTGCTTTTTAGATTACTTTTTTTTGTTGTTTTTTTAAAGAAGGTGGGTGTAATGTAGGGGATCTGTGAAGATTGTTGCACTGCCTTCCACAACAGCTGATTCTTGGGTTTTTTCCACGTGGTTCAGTGGGCTCAAAGGTGGTTTACAGTTCTTGAATTGGAAATGTTGTTTTAGCTTTTCCGAGCTTATTGTTGTCCAAAGTGGAGCTGGACTGTGTGCAATTGCAACTTCAGAGGCATCTTCTCATGTGAGCTCTTTGATCAGGAGGCTGCACCTGCAGCTGTGGGTTCTCTGGGCTTCATTAGCTTGCTGAAGGCAACTTGGTACATTCATCCTGCTGGGGTTTAACTGCAGGGCTTCAACTGGGGATCATTCAACTTCTGGATTTGCAGCTGCATGTGTGAGCAGGGTTCCTTCAGCTTTTTGTACCTGCTGAGGTGGAAGGTAAAACAAAAATGTACAGAGAACAGCAGCTGAAAGGGGAGCTGACAGCTAGCCTGGCTGTGGTGCTTTGTGGTGCCTTGCACTTAAAATTCTGAGGGATTATAAATCAATCAGGTTGGTTCAGGAAATAAGACTGTGACAAGGTGCGTGTTTACCTCCAGATGTTTTTCTGTTCAATGTGAAACACAAAAATTGTTCAATTAATTAGACAAACATGGCAGATTTACTTGGTGATTCCTTTGCTTCCTCTGAGACTTTAGGGCAAGATTGTTAATGTCTTCTGAGCATGTCTGGCACGATTTTTCAGTAGAGCTTCTTGAATTCTATTATTTATGAACCCCCCCTGTTCTTTCTCCTTAATCTTCCTTTTTTCAGTCATTTTCTTATCTTTTTATCTTTCCTGTGACCCTGCTGATTTAGGTGGAGGGCCAGGTTGTGGCCTTGTTGGTGCAGAACTTAGAGCGCCTGGATGAAAGTGTGAAGGAGGAAGCTGATGGTGTCCACAACACGCTGGGTGAGTGGCTGCTGCACAGCTTCTTCCCATGTTTTGTACAAGGGGGGTGGGTTATCCCTCCCCTTCCTTTCCTCCCTGCACCCTTTCCCTTTGAACCACCCACAGACATTTGTGGTTTATATAAGCAGATCCCTGCTCTCTGCAGGGTGCCACTGCTGTTAGTGTTCAGACCATCCTTTACTCCTTACAGTCATTTGGGGTTGTAATCTCCTAAGGACTGGAAGGATGAGAGAGACTGGAAACAGGAGTTTTGGAATTTTTCCTGCTGCTGCTCCTGTTAGTTTTGTGCAGTGAGAGCTGCTGCTGGAGTCAAGGGAAGGAGTATCAGTCTCCTTACAGCAGGAGCTGGCATCACACTGGGGATGGACTGTGTGGGCAAAACCAGAGAGTCTCATAGACCTGAGCTTCAGTCTCACTCAGGAAAGGGTGGTTTGGCAAATAAGATGTAACTGTGAGAAGAGCAGCACAGACCTGGAAGGACCTGGCAAAGCAGGGTTGATAGAGGCCTGAGCTGGACTGCAGGTGGGGAAAGTGGCTTTTTTCCTGTGTCTCTTCCCAGCAATTGTTGAGAACATGGCAGAGTTCCGACCAGAGATGTGCACAGAAGCTGCCCAGCAGGGCCTTATGCAGTGGTTGCTCAAGAGGCTGAAGGTGAGCTCATTTTCCTGTTGCCATTTGGGAGATACCACAATAAAAACCAACAAGCTGGAAGCTGGTGTGCTCCAGTGGGTGTCTGGCAGAATATTGAAGCTCCAATGCTGTTCATTATTGGCTCTTTCCATCTCTATAGGTTATCTTTGTTACCAGTTGTAACATTTGTGAATACAGTGAATTCAAAACTCACCTCAAACTGAGAATTGTGACTAATTATGTTTAACTTGTTAGAAACTAGCAAAGGTGATGGAGCTGGCTTTGTGTGTAAGAAGCTCTACACACTGTGATGCAAGTCTGTGAGTAGAAGTGCTCTCATTTTCCTAGCATTTGCCTGGAAGATAGTATCTAACGTTGGGTCTTCTTTAAGGTCTTTGTGTTTCACTTGTTTCTGTGGGAGTTCTTTTTGGTGACCTGTCCCTGACCCAGTGCTGCGGTACCACCCTGTTCCCAGTGCAGGCACCAGCAGTGCTGGAGCTCTGCCAGCACCCACCTTCCTTCCACGGACCAGTTAAGAGGAACTTCAAACATCTCTCAAAACAAGCCAGTTTTGTGTTTGTGTGTGTGTGCTGGAGAGGCCAAGTTAAGGACAAAGAGTTAGAATTTGGTGTTGGTATCCTCTGTGGTTTTAGTTTAAATGGATACACTGTCTTGTCTTTATGTTGTAAACATCTTACAGTCGAAAGCATCTTTTTTCTGTTTGAATGATGGATTTCTGGTCCATGGTCGAGACCTGTAGGAATGTAAAAAGCTGATCAGTGTGTGGGGAAACTAATAAAGACCATTTTATGCCTTTGCTTCCCACATCTCTAACACTGTTCTGTGTTTCAAGTGATGTCTTTGTTTAACTGCTGCTGGCGGTGACTTTTTCTTTGAACTCATCTAATTGCCTTCTGAATTCAAAATTACTTTTGGATATTCTTAGCATCCTGTGGTAGTGAGTTATACAGTTCAACTCTGTCTTGTGTGAACAGAAGCCTAAACATTCCCTGGGAAATATTGTAGGAAGGATGGATAGTTCCCTAGCTCTCTCACAGAGCTAGGAGGGGAAATTTAGCAACAGATTCTGACTTTTTCCTAACACTGCTTGGAAGGCACGAGTGCTTGCACACGTAAGGATTTTGTGGCTAGAAGGCCTCTGAACCACAGAAATCCTCTCTCAACTCCCTAAGTGTGCAGATAACCCTCTGTGCCTCTCATAGACTTGTTAGCAGAAATAACCTGTAATTTCTCACTACAGATAGTAACAATGATACTCCTTTTGCTTAAAAACAAAAAGTCAAATTAATTTTATTCCAAGCAGGTGTGTGTTGAGTGTAGGTGTTCTGCCTGCCTTGTAATTACTCTGGCAGCTGAAAGACATGGAAAGTCAGGAGAACAAAATGACCAGGACTGGATAAGCACAGAGCTGTGGAGCCCCCAGCCCCTCCCTGGCCACCCGGGGTCTGGAGGCTGCTGTGAACACTGTCACCTGCAGGATGGATGGGGAGCCTGTGGAATGGAAAGCATTATTTAAAGTCAGTACTCTGTGGCATTTGGGATCTTCCTGCTGTTCACGTTTCTGTGTTGCAGGGTGCTTGTGTGTGGTGACCTTTTCTTTGGTAGCTGGGTGGGATAATTGGCCCCACACAGGCAGGGTCACTCAGTCAAGCTGCCGGGAGTCGTGCATTTGGAGAAAAACTTGTGGGTGACTAATGGGATGTTTTAAGCCCAGTGGTTATTGCTTTCTTTTTTTTTCTCCCCTCTTGAACACTGGAATACAAATAGCTAGTAACTGATGTTTTTTAAAACCATTTTGTTTAGTTTATGAATTCTTGTGGCAAGCCAGTTTGTGTTGTTATCTGGTGGGTTAAGGTTTAATATGTTTCTGTAGAAGAAGCAGCTTTGGCAACATGTAAAAACATTTGATCCAGTTTACACTTCAGGGATTTTTTTTTCTTCTTCAAATTAATTTTTTGGTACTATTTTTATAATACGTATGGATGGAATGCATGAAATCAAAGTTTTGTGACTGTGCATCTAAGCCCATCTCATCTTCTTCTGATCATGACATTGTTATCCTCATACATAACTCTGGCAGTTACTATTTCATGTTAGTGTGATGTATTTTCTGAAACCCTGGTTTTGGAGACAGGTGCAGGCTTTCAGAATGGGTCTAACCCCATGCACTCATCTAACATAGAAAATTTATCACAGCAAAGAGATTTTTTTGTTGCAAACAATTGGAGACTGTTCTTGGGGATCTGGTCAAACTTGGTCCCATGCAGGACAACAGGAAGATTCAGAGCTGAGTTCCTACATGTGTGCAGAAACCCAAATGCACCTTTCACCCCAGAATCAGAGACAATCATCACTGCTCTGTCACTGAGGCACACCACAGAATGACTCTGGCTGTATTTTGGTTGGAGTGTTCTCATGCCTTGGGTGATTTGATTATTGTGTTCTTCAAATCAGAGGAACACAAAGAGCTGATGAGTTCCTTCTCCACCAACAGGCTAAGATGCCTTTTGATGCCAACAAGCTGTACTGCAGTGAGGTGCTGGCCATTCTGCTGCAGAATAACGATGGTGAGACGTGCCCTGGGGATCCATGTGTTTTGGGGCAGGATCCAGGCTTTTCTCAGATCACAACAGCACCTTCTGCCTTTGCCTTCCCTTTGCCTGTGCTTTCTCTCCCACACGTGTCCTCTCTCGTGCACATGTGCCCTCTCTTTCTCTGCACCTTTTGTACTCTGTCAAGCCATATTGATTTTGTTTGCTGATGTATTGGTGTTAGATGGCTGTAAAATCTGACAGTTAGCTTCATTTTTCTCTCTCTTCTCCCCCTTCCCCCCACCTCTGTCTAGACAACAGAGAATTGCTCGGGGAGCTGGATGGGATCGATGTGCTGCTTCAGCAGTTATCTGTGAGTAATTCATGTGCACATCAGGAGAGGGGCAGGCTGGGTGTGGGGAGGTGGGACATGTTCTGGCTGTAGGTCTCTCCTAGCCATCTGTAGGTACTGGTGCACAGCAGGACTTCGTGTTTGGTGGTGGCACAGTCCCTGAATAACTTCCACACAAGTTTTTCACCTGTGGCAAGTGAGGTTCATCCCTGTTTTACAGATGTTAATGTAGGGGTACACAGAAGTTAAATTATTTTGTTATAGTTATGTGGCAAGTTGGAGAAATGCAGGGTTAGGATTTGGCCATCTTCAGCCTTCTGCTCTCCAAGCACTGGGCTGCATTGTGCCTACATCTGAGTAGCTGGAAGTAATGTGCTCTGAGCTCAGGTATGGTTCCTGAGGCAGAACCACCAGTGGGCTGGGGTGACCTGTGCAGTCAGTGAGTTCACCTTCTCCTTGGAGGTCCCGTGTTGTCCAGCAGCTCATTTGTTGGTGCACCATCAGGGTAGTGAAAGGGCAGCAGAGCTGCAGGAGGGAAGGTGTCAGTGAGGTGTCTGGTGCTGCTCTGACACTGCAGGCTTCACCCGTGTCGGATGCTGAAGGCTCATGGTGTAAAATGCTCACACGTACCCTACAAAATGTGTGGACTGAACTGAGCCCTCCTCCTGGACTAATGCTGTTTTCCTTGTCATGCAGGTGTTCAAACGACACAACCCCAGTACAGCAGAAGAACAGGAGATGATGGAGAACCTGTTTGACTCCCTCTGCTCCTGCCTAATGCTCAGTTCCAATCGCGATCGCTTCCTGAAAGGCGAGGGTCTGCAGCTGATGAACCTGATGCTTAGGTACCAATGTAACTCTCATTTTCTCACCTGCCTTTGATGTATCAGCACACCTTCTGGCTAGATAACTGCTTATAAAATTTTTGTGTTAGCATATTTGTCCATTTCCTGTTTCTTTTTTCCAGCATCTATGTTAACCATCTCAGGTACATGAACTCCGCTCTTTGTCTTTGTTTCCTAAGAAATGGGGTTACTGCAGTAGCTGCTGGGAGGTAACAGTGCAGATGTGTGTAGCTGACACCCAGATGAGAGAGTGCTCTAGGTCAGACTGCTAATCCTCTGTGATTTTACAAGACCCATGGGAGAGTAAGAGAGACCCTTTGGATGTCTCTAGGGAGAAGGTTTTCCTTTTTGTTCCACATTTCAAGCTTCCCTATATTGTGTGTCCTGTGAGCTGGTGAAGTTTTGTGGACGTTGATACAAAAATGGCTTTTGTGAAATGGGCATAAGTGCATTTCTTCATGTGACATGTTTTATCACACTGTGAATCTCCAGGGCTTCTCTGCTCTCTCTTCACTTTTGTTTTCTACTCTGTCCCCAAGCTGCCCAGCTGCCTCAGAGCAGGGTTCTGGCTGACCCTGATGTCCCTGGTGGCACAGCTCTGGCTGTTCCTGGTGGCACAGCTCTGGCTGTCCCTGCTGTCCCGGGCTGCCTGCAGTGTCCAGTCAGCAAACACCAACAAGAGATGGTGTATTCCTGCAGCATGGCTGGGTAATGTGCAGCAGAAGGGAACTGAATAAATAACCAAACACGGATTATTCAGATAGGAACACTGGGTTTTCTTGTGGCTAATTAAAGAAAAGCTCCAAAACTAAGAAGGAGAGGGAAGCCTCCCTCTGCCTCCAGTACTGAGCTGCTAAGCCAGCCTTGCAGAACTAATTACTTGGAGTTCTTTTGCCATATGGGTGGGACTCAGTGTTTAGATTTTTAATAGTTTTCTTCCTTATTTTTGGACTCTTCTGTTTATGACTCTGTATCAGGATCCCAGTTGGAGAATTATGACGAGGAAAATTTCTTCCTGGATGCATTTCCCCCCCAGCTGTTATGAAGGGGCTAGAGGGGACTTGACTGCCAGCAGCAGCTCTGTCTAACAGAAGGGGCTTCCAAGACCTCAGTCTTTTGATGCTTATGAACTTGGCTTACCCTGCAGTCTGAAGGGGGTTGGGGAAGTGACAGTGGACAGAAGTAACAATTCACAGAATATTTTCTAGAAGCTTGTATCACTGCTGTCCATAGCATAGACTATACCAGCAGTTGATTTTTCTATTTTTTCAAAAACTCTTCTGATCTAGTTCAGATAAGTAGAGAAGCTGAAATTCTTCTTGCCTCACTGTTTACACTAGGCAATTATGTGAGTTGATGGTTGACTGGGTCTTGTCTCCAGACTGTGCTGAGTTTTTCTTCACTGCCTCAGTACCCACAGTCTAGTGTTGGAAACAGGGAGTGAACCTTCATAGCTGTGATCTAGAGAGCTGCATGGGAGGGTAACACTTCTGTGTCTTCTTGATACCATCATGATAAACAACAGATAGAAGTGCCACTCAGTTGTGATTGACCACCTTGCCCACAAACAGGGCAGAATATTTTTCTCTCCTGACGGTGTCCTCTGGAGGGGGGGAGAAAGCTGTTATTTTTGTTTTGCCTTTGACAGTGGTTAATCATTGTACCATGGGCTGCGTGGATGAAAGGACAAATAAGCAAAGTTGAAAGTTTATTGACATGATGTGAGATAGATAAGCTGTGTGAGAATAAAGATATCAGGCTTGAATCTCCATTACTGTCTTAGAGAACACAGCATTCTGTATCCAGTGCTGCCCCATACATCTGGCTGAGCTGTTCTGTTAATAACAGGCATGCACACAGACCTGCAGAGGAGTGCAGCATCCTTCAGCTGAGTGTTTAACATGCTTGAGAGATTCCTGTAGACAGGACTGCTTTCTGTTCTGCTTGGCCTTAGCCAACAGAGGAAGGTGGTGGTGTTTCATGTGAATTTCTGCTAGTTTATGGTGAGGTCATGGTGACACCTGAAAATGAGCATGATGCAGCTGGTGGGCTTGAAGTGCATGTCCTTAGCAAGCTGTGCCCTGGACCTGGGGTTGTCTCAGGCTTTCAGTGCCCAGGGGGAATTGCTGTTGGGCACTGGGAGTGGAGCTGCACCAAGCCAGTACATGGGAGGTGATCAAAGGGGTCTGGGAGAAGAGCAGATTGAGGGGCATTGATCATGTGACAGCAGAAATGAAGCAGACAGTTTAGAAGTAGGAGCAGAGCGTGGGTATGCAGAATTATTTGATTTGCATCTCTGCAGCAATGAGGCTTATTTATTCTATGGAGTGTCTCTATCAAAAATAAGGTAGTTTTCAAGGTGGTAGCCACCAGTTTATAGATGTCACATGGAATTAAATTCAATTATTTTTTTAGGTTGGGGAGCACTTTTTAGTACACAGTCCCTCAGCCTTACCTTGGTAACCTAAATGCAGTTTACCTTACAAAGCCAAAAGAGAGAAAAACAGGCTTGTAATGTCAGTTCCCTGGCACACACTGACAGGAAGCTTATTGCTTTTGCTGTAAAATTGTGTTAAGGTTTGGAGGAGATTCAGCCACTGGTTCCCAGGGGATGTGTCAAGAAGATTCTCTGTTGCATAGGAAAAATGACATGTGGCTTTCCCAGTTATTAGGCAGGAGTGTGTGTGTTTGCACATGGACAAGGGCAGCTGATGGGAATGGGCCTCACTTGGGCAGCACGAGCCCAGTTCTGCAGCTGGTCAGTGGGGTCTCTGGGCACTCTGAAAACATTTCCTCTTATACAGCAAGAGCAAGATGAAAATGGGCAACTCTGTATGTCTCCCCAAAGCTTGACTATAGCTATTTCAGGGTATATTTTTTATGATTATTAAAATCCTGTTATGTTTTCTTGTCCTGCTGTTCCTAATGACCCCGTGGAAACTTAGACTGTCTCTTTACTAAATCTTCTGGTTAACTAAATGGAACTATTTTATGCTACACTTTGCCAGGAAACCTAGTACTCTGCTTTTGCTAGTAATTTGAAAAGTGAGAGATTGTGTTACATGAATATGGAAAGTCCAAATTATGTTAGCACCTATTCTTTTTGAAATAATAAAGATACCAAACCAGTTCTTTTGGGTGTAATGGCATAAAAAGAAGGAAAATAATGGTTAGCAAATAAAGTTGTAATTCAGAGTTTTCCCTGAAGGCTGAGGTCACTCCCTATTTGGTGGTACTCACATATGCTTGTCTTTGAATTAGTGTTCAGCTAAAAGTTCCCTCAATAAGCACAGATGAGACTAAGACAAACTGCTTGCCCTCTAGCAGAATAAATATTTCAAATAAAATCAACTCTAGACAGTCCAGTCAAGCAGCTATTGATCTCTAAAAGCCTGAACTTAAACCCAATGAATATTCCAGAGATCAGCTCTGTGCAACCTTCCTAAATGCTGATCAATATGCAATTACTTCCCCTGAAACATTTCTTATATTGTCTGGCCCAAGAAGTCCTTTATTTTTAGCTCCCTGTAGAGGGGAGGTGTGGTATGGAGCCACCCACTTCACTCGTGGGCAGAAATTGCTGCTGCACCAGATCCTGTTGGTGTTTTGTGTTGGTGGTTTGATCCTTATTCCAGCTCCACAGCAATCCCTGAGCACCTTATGGTCACGCAGAGCAACCAGTGTGTGCCCAAGGAGAATGGTTCTCTTGTGGTCTCTGCAGGCACAGCTTGTTTCTGGGGTGATTTATTTTTATGTGTGCATGAAGCTGTGTATTTGTTAGAGAGCAAGTTCCCTTGGAGAAGAGGAAATCAGAGGAGATTGCCATGGATTTGGGGTGGAAGGTGGTGGGGCTTGTGGCCCTCCCAGCCTGGGGCAATGTCCTTTGGGACACTGGGGGCTCGTGTTCTTCAGCTCACATCAGCTCCCAGTGATGTTTACCTGCTCTGCTGGTTTTATGGGCTATATTTGTGATGCCTTTCCAGTTCGTGTTTCACAAGATATTTTAAATTTTCCCCTGGATGAATTATAAATTCCTGTGTTTCTGGTCTGAGAGGTTTTGGAGACCATCATTTTCAGACCATCTGTGTGCTATCTGTGTGAGTGACCATCATCAGCATTCTGGACTCGCATTGCAGCAGAATAGCCCAGAATCTCTCTGCATCCTTCAACTGTGATTTCTGGAGCTGGGATTTTATTCATTATAGCTGACCACCAAGATATGCTTACCAAACTTGCTCCTTTATTAAATTGAATTATTGCTAGATCTAAATCCTGATCTTCTTGGTGTGACAGTATTTGCCTTGTGTACCCAGCCCAGTCTCCCCTGCTGTTTTGTGCTAGTGTTTATATGGTGGTGAAGAAATAGCTTTTTTAATAGCTGAGAAATAAAAAATAAGAAAATAAAACCATAACGGTAAAATCTATAAAATGAAATAAAAAGAAAATAGAAAAGAAATATAAATAAAAGACATTAAAAAAGAAATAACCAAGAGCATATTCTCAAGCTGTTTTGAAAAGAGTATTTGTTGAGAAAATGTTCTGGCTTCTTGAAGAACATCTTGCTTAGAGCTTGTGCTCAGACTCTCCATATTTTCCTCATCATATTAATTTCCTATTTCATGCTGTCTCTTTTAAATTAGTATGGTGCAACGTTCCACATGTCCCTGAAAAGTTTAACTTGCATCTTTCTTCCTACAGAGAAAAGAAGATTTCTCGCAGCAGTGCCCTCAAGGTTCTGGACCACGCCATGATTGGACCTGAGGGCACAGACAACTGCCACAAGTTTGTTGACATTCTTGGTCTGAGGACAATCTTCCCACTCTTCATGAAATCACCCAAAAAGATAAAGAAAGTTGGAACAACTGAAAAAGAACATGAAGGTAGGTGTGCTTCCCAAATCCTTCTGATTGTGGTGGAGGATGTGGATGGAAGGCAAGTGTCTGAAAAGTGCCTGCAGGAGGGAGGGGATGGGACCTCCCCGGGTTGTTCAGCTCCTCCTGCAGCTTGCTGGCCCAGGCAGCCTCTGGCTCTGGTGGGCAGGCTCTGGATGACACACTTGCCCTGCTTGTTTTGGTATCAGCAGTTCCTGGCAATTCCATTTCATGTGCTGTTAATAAGTTATTTTACTCCTGTAGGGTCTGTTGTTTGAAGCTCTGACTCTTTGATGCAAAACTCTTTTGAAAAGAGTAATGAGGCAACTGCAAATGTCACCTCAAAAGCAGTGTTTTCATGGCTCTGAGCACTGAAGTGTGACTCGATGAACATCAGGCATTGCAGAAATAAGCTGCATGCTTTTGAAGTTGCCTTTTTTTCCCCTCCCCTGGAAAACTCTGCTTTAACAGAAATCTGCTGTGAAGTATTACTGAGGACCTTATGCTGAACTGAATCTGGGGTCATTCCCTCCTGCTTCTGGTACCATTACCTTTTCCATTTTGTTAATAATTGCCTATGTCTTATAAGAAACTTTAAATACTGCCAGTGATGCTTGAGGTTTTGTGCCAGTTCATTACTCCTCTCAGTTCTAGAAAAGGTGAATGTTGTCCAAGGCTTGAAGAGGTATGAGTGGGTCTCAGGCTTGCCTGGTATCCATCCTCAACTCCTGCAGCAAACTGGGGTGAAGCAGAAGGACACAGCAACAAAATGGGAGCTCTAAGCCCAAATGCTTTGCTTTGTCCTGTCCACACACAGGCTGCCAGCTCCAGCTGTTGTGTCTTGTGTTGCTTGTCTCAGGTAGATAGCAGTGAGGAGGAAATGCTGTCATGTATTCTGGGGTTTCTGTAATAAAATTGCAGAGAGCACAGTTTTGCATAAATGATGGATTTAGGGGATGCTTTGAAATCTTCATCTGCAGTGTGAAAATAAGGTTGTTTAATTCTCACTGAGAAAGCTCAGGCTAGAATGCAAGTGTTTCAGAAGAGGGATCTGGGACTTTGGCTTATGTCATTGACTTAATTTTTCAGTTTGAGAAAGTAAGTTAATCTCTGCCTCATCTGCTTCATCTTGAGACTGCAGATGACATCTGTGCAGTCTTGGCTACTGTGAGGATTAGGTGGCAGTCTGGAGAGCCCTAAAGGGGTCAGTTCCAAAATATTTCTGTGATAGGAAAAAAAGCAAATCTGCCCTCAGGAAAATGGAGTCATGCTTGCAAGCAGCCTTCCTATCCTGCCTCCATCTCATTAATATTCAGAAGAAATGGAGGACATTAAGATGAGTCCAGAAATCAGTTTTCTTTATAATAAACTCTCCCTAAAACACTGCGGTAGGAAGTCCAATTTTCTTTGTTTTGCATCGCTGGGCAGGTGAGTTACTGAGTTTCTAACAATGGGAGTTAATTGAGATGTTTAACAGGGTTCCCTTGGAGCCTGTCACAGCCATTGTCCTGACACGTGTATATGCAGCACAGTATATGTTTTTACTTGGCCAAATGTTGCACCAGCAATGCAGTAATTGCTCTGTGCTTGGGGGCACTGCGGGCGGGTGTTTGGCTCCTGCGAGCTGCTGGCTGAGCCAGGGCCATGCACAGACCCCTGGGTGCCTGATGGGTTGGCAGGGCTGGTGTGATGGGGAATCAGTGCCCTCTGTGCTGTGCTGATCCGGGGAGCATGCTGCACATCTTTTTGTTTATTTATCAAAAAGAACGCTAGCGTTTCGTCTTGTCATCTTTTCCTGTAAAAACTTTCTCCTGTGTTCAAACTGTTAAAAAAAAAAAAAAATTAAATATTAATTGGAGCAAACCTCCTCTGCTTGGAGAGCATTCACATATGTGTCAAATGGAGGAACACACTCCTTTAAAGGATTAACTGGAATGGTTTGTAGCAGAGGCATCAGTGTTTGTTCAGCAGCAGTTCTCAGGAGCTGGGCTGCCAGCGTGCTCTCTGTAATGCCATTGAGATGGTGTCAGGACAGACACTGGTGGGTAAGCTGCTAGATATGAACTCCTTAATGGGCTGTTAACCCTGGACCCTAATTACAGCTGCTTAAAGGATGACCCTGTTACAATGCTTCAGTGCTGGCTGAGGTACCCCCAGCCCAGCCAGAAGGTTTGTCCCTGCACTGCCTCTCCTGAGCATCCCTTTGTCTGCAGCCCATGGGCTCTGGCAGCCTGAGCTGTAGTTAGCAGCAGAGATTCTTCTCATCCAGCATCTGATGCTCCAGCTTCAGAGCACAAAATCTTTCAAAAGTGTCTGGTGGTGGTAGGAAAGTACTTCTGTCTTGATTTTATCGTAGTGTTGCTTTTTACAAAGGAGATAGTCCATAAAATAATGTTTATTTTATGGTCTTGAAGGCAATGTTCTGAATGTGACAAAATAATAAATACCCTAGTGAAAAATATCAGTGTGATTGGTGAGCTTTTATTTATTACTGAAATTTATAATCCAAATTAAATTTGATAAAAATAACTTTTCTGTAATGTATTTCTCTCTTTTATTAAAAGCTAGCATAAAGGTGCCAGTGCTGGTTAGCTGCATTTTAAACACTGTCAGTGTTTAGAAATTATATTACTCTAGGAAGCCTGTGAACAATTTAAATCCAAACTGTGCATATTTATGCTTTATATACACTATGTAATTAGGAAAAAAGAAAGAGAAAATTTCTTAACCATCTTTATGGATTATCTGAGCCTGAAGATTTGGCTGGTGGTGTCTGACTGTTGTTACCTACACTTGGATTTTGTCCAACTTTGTACAGATTGTGATGCGCTTTTGAGGGCATTATGTTTGGGAGAGAAATCTCATTTGAAGCAGTTTCCCTTTTTCTGAGGTAGTGAAGCAACTCAAAACAAAAATTTCCCAGCTGAAGACAGAAGTGGCCTGGAGTTTTCCTGTGTCTGTGGTGTCAGAGTCCTGGTGTGTACCCAGCTGGGCTGGCCAGCTGTGATGAGGAGTCACTGCCTGTCACTGTGGGAAGCAGCATGTCTTGGAGAGGGGTTTGTGTGAGATTGTTGTGTGGCTTTGGTGGCGTTCCCCAGGATGCTGCTTGGCATTGGTGGAGCAGGTGGAAAGGTGGAAGAGGCTGGTCACAGGAGAGAGAGACTTAATGAGAAGTCTTACAGCAGAAATGCATTTAATTCCAGTAGATGATCTGTGTTTTTGTCATTGACTGCTCCCTTCCTTAAGGATTGTGGTTCCTCTAGAAGTGTAATGCAGACACTTCTACACTTCTTGGTGGCATCTTGGCATAAATATAGGTAAGATTTGAAAGAATGCTTCTGCATTATGAATCCTGTCAGGTGGGGAGGCTGTACAAGTGTCTGTGTCTCAGAATCTCTTCTGTTGCAGAGCTGAGGGTCAGCTTGTCTTCACTCTCTGGCAGGGTGCAAGAAGGTCTCTTGGTACTGGGGGTTCCTGCAGCAGCAACTGAATCAAAGTGTTAGATGTAACTTGAAAATCTTGAACAGTCTCAGTGAGCTAAAAATGGAGAAAACACAAATTCCTTCTGAATTAGAGAGTCAGCAGCCAAGCAATCATAACTCGCTTGATAGGCTGTATATTCTCCTGCTCTTTCTCAGGACAGTTATTTGCAGTCTAGTTTTGCTCACCTGGAGACTCTAATGAACTATAAAAGGATGTTTGTCCAATTCATCTTCATTTAAATGCTGTCTCTTGACTTAGATGTCAGTTTTACTTAGGAATGCTTAATTTGATAACTTGAGAATTAGTGCAGCCAATTTCCAAATGAGAATTCCTGTCACTGTGGGGTTTTGCCTGTTCAGCCTCTAACAGTAAGGAAACCTCCTTTGGAGATGTTTAGAAAACAACAGCAAAACCCATTTTCTTAGTAAATCTGTTCCTATTCCCTTGTGCCGTGCAGTAAAAGGTAGCAAAGCCCTTGGCATGAATTCCTGCTGCAGAACTAAGTTCCCTGGGCATGGAAAAGTGAAAAGGCAGCAACAGAAAAATGACCTCAGTATCCTTAGTAACTGAACATCTGCCAGCCAGCAGAAAATGTTTTTCATGTGGTGGTCTTCTGAAGTGAATTCCTAGGGAAGACATCAGTCTGTTTAAACAGAACTTTATTATGCCAATTTGTTATTTTGCCATCATCCCTCCAGCATACAACAGGAATCTGTTACTTGAATGAGCCATGATGCTAGTACCGAGTTGAATTTATCTCAATTAAAGTTAGCATTCTCTGTCAGAAGAACATCACAGAAATAAACTTTCTCAATTGATAGAATTTTGTTTTCCTTTCAGTGTGATGCTTGGATTCCAGCTCACCAGGGGCATTAGGTGTGGAGCTTTCTCTGACCTTTCCAGGCCCCACTTTGCCAATCAGTAAAATCAGTATTCCTTACTGTTGTCAGGATTTTAAGATAAGATTCTTGTTGGCAAAGTATTTTGAGACACTTGAGCAGGTTACTCTCTGAAATGGCAGAGTGTTGATACATGTGAAAACAGGTAAGCTTGTTGGATGATGGAAAAGCACATCCCTGGTTCCAGCTGTGGTTCTGTAAGGGACAAGCACATCCCTGGTTCCAGCTGTGGTTCTGTTGGGGACTCTGCTCTCCTGGAGTCAGTCTGTCCCATCTGTAGAAGCATTTCCCAGGAGTAAGGTGTGGGTGTGAAGCTGGGGAGTTTTGTGTAGAGCCAGGGTATGTGTTTCCACAAGAGGTAGCTTTTTTTTTTTTCCTGGTACTTTCCTGCTCCTAATTAGAAACCACAGTTTATCTTAAGACTTCCTTAGAAGACAGAAGGCTCTGAATTGTATCTGCTGGGTTCACCAGGACACCCTGCACCTAGTGGGTGCTCCCTCCCACACCCAGTACCACTGAGGATGTTCACCTCCTCTGTGTCTGTGCACAGGGGAGTGTATGGGACCTCCCTCCCCTGCTAGGCAGATGTCCCTTATAATGAAATGTAAGAAAAAAAAGGGGAGGGGAGTAATAAAGGGAGAGGAGTGTAATGTTAGGAGTTGATTTGACAGGACCTCCTGCTGCTGCAGCTGCCAGTGCCAGCCATGGAATAGATTAATCTGTATTCCAACACGCCACAGCTGAAGTCAAGATCGATCTAATTAGGGTGTTTTAAACACTGCTTGCATGCTGAAGTCTTCGTGCCTGTCTGGAGAGGGAAGGGCTCTGGAGAGGACTGGGTACAGGGGGGGCACACACGGTGTGACCTGCACAGGAGCTGAGACAGGGCTGGCACGGGGCAGGGGGGAGCAGGGAGCTGGCTGGTGGACAGAGAACAGGGTTATCTGCTCATCACAGAGACACTTCTGCCTTCCCATAGCCATGGCTTGGTGAGATTTTGGGATCTGTATATGAAAACCAGAAGTTGTTTTTGGTGCATGCTAGGTGTCAGCTGGTGGCTGTTACTCCTCTAGGGGAATCATTGGTGGTGCTCACATTGGTGTTTGCTTTTCAGAGGAAATATATTCAGTTGTTCTTAGAAATGGGGGCTAAGCAGCAACTTCTGCCACTGGCCTTGCCTGTTGCCTTCCTTGGAAGTGACTCTGTGCAGGGGCTGTGGGCTCTGGCTGAGCATTGGGTTGTTGAGCATCTCCTGGGTGGGACTGCTTTAATCCACTGAAGGATGGATGCAGCCACTTACCCCATGGCACTTCTCTCACCCCAGGTTTGTCCATGCACATGGATGTTGGTGTTTATTGGACCAGAAGTTGCATTACAACATAATTAGGATTTTGGAGGGGGGGGTGCATGAAACACATTAGCACGTTTTTTGAGGAAGCTGATGAAGAAAAAGGCTTAGATGGTCCAGAAGTATTTCTGTGCAATATTTTTTTTGACATTTCAAGCAGGCTACTAGATATTTCCTGGATTTTCTGGAGTGATAGGTTGAAAGAATAACTTCATTCTTAAAAAAAACCTGTGTCAGCTTCTTCAGACTTTTCAGTAGTTCTAAAGATTTTATTGATAAAATGGATAAGCATCTGTGTATGAACACCAAAGCAAAAATGATGGCTAAAATACATTTCCTAGTAAAGGAGTGTTGAGAAACAGCCATGAACATATATCATTGCTGAGAATATTACTACTAAAATACTGTGTCAACACTCCTAAACACTTCCAAAAAAAGAAGGTTTGGGGAAAAGCAGTGTGAAATATAGAATGTTGGCTTCTTTCTACACCAGCAGAGCATCTGTTGGGATGTATTTAAAAAAAAAAAAAAAAGGTCTTAATTTTTGTAATTTTTTTTCACCTTAAGAAAGCATGAGCTTGCAAGGTCTTTGGAGGCATTTGCATTATTTTTAATGTAGACACCTAATTTGGTGTGGTGTTTTTGTGTAGTAAGTGTTTGTCTGCAGCAGGAGGGTGCCCTGCCAGCCCCAGAGCCATCCCTCTCCCCCTTATCCTGTCCAAATGACGGAGCAGCCGCGGCGCCGGCCGCACGATAAACCTGTTATCAGTCCTGCTCCTCCTGCCAGCAGCTCTCCCAATCTCTTTGGTACATGAAAAATTGACACCACCTCGGGCAGAAATCTGTTTCTTAGGAAGCTACATTTATAAGTAGCTAATGGAACGGGGGTGTGGGTGCCTGTGTGCAGGCTCTTCTCGCTGCTGCCCTGGCGCAGTGTGCAGATAAGGGGTGCTGCGGGGGGGCAGACACAACTTGGAGGAGCTGTCTGCCTTCTCCTTCCTGCCAGGGGTGGGTGCAGCAGCTCCCTGCAAACACATCAGTGCTGCTTGTTCTTTGTGGGCTGCTGCAATCGATCATGGCTCCTTGTGGCTCCAGGCTAGGCAGCGCCGTGGAAATGCATGTTAAAATGGTTTGGTGGTAATAAGATGATGATCCCTTTCCTCAGCACCTTGCATTTTCCTCTCTGACAATAACAAGGCTTGGCACCCCTTCTCCTCTCCCCACCGCTGTGGGTGAGGGAATGTTTATGGCCATTATTGTTCATCAGTCTTAATCAGCAAGATTACATCGAGGACATCTTGGAGAAGTTACAGTTTTGAATAGATGGAGCTATGTCAGACAGAAGGTCTGTGCTTAGGCAGAAGTGATACCAGATGATCTGGCAAGAGAGAAACTCCTGCCTCTCTCATTTATTTGTGCCTTTGTGCTTGGTTTTATTTTCCCGTATTAAAACCACATTCTCCCTGATACTGCCAACATCATTCCTGGTGCTGGCATACCTTGTGCAAGTGATTTGCATCTCTGCATCTCCTGTGACACTGGGGGTGCATGAGCATGGTGTGTGGATGCTCTGCTTCCCTTTCACAAGAGGAGGAAGGCAGATGCCTCCCCTGGGCTCCTTCCCTTGATTCACACAGGCTCCTGGGGTGAGTTGGTTCCTCCACTCTGGGAAGTGTTCATGGGCAAAATGAGAGAGCCAGAGCAGGAGAGTTGTCACCTGAGAGCTTGCCTTGAGGTGTTTCAAACCCAGTATGAGTTTAAATGTAGATTGTATATAAATTGCACATAAAAGTGGTGAATCCTTCTGAAGAAACAAGGACACAGGGAAGCACTTGCTTTTGTGCTTCAGTGACATCTGGTGCAGCCAAGTATTGGTGATTAAAGAAAGCATAAGGCACCCTGCCTGAAAAAGTGCTTTTGGAGAAGGTCATGTGGGTCCTGTCCCTGGAGGACCCAAGAACTCAAGGCCCTATTCTGAGCTAGTGTGTTGATGGACACAGAGCCTGGTGCCCCTTGGTGCCTCCTGTGGTGGTGCCCCCCAAGGGACACCCGTGTCCCTGCAGAACCACTCCTCCAGAGGCCAGCCCTGGGCTCGGGGCACTCAGTCAGTCTCCTTTCCAAGGGAAGCTGTGGTTGGACATTCACACTGACTTTGTCTCTTGGGTGCTTTCAGCATCAACTCTTCACTTGGTTTCAAAGTCTGTGCTGTAAAATATGACCCCCAGGCCCAATTTGGAAGAGTGTAGAACATGCTTATTTGATCACTTCTGGTTTGTTGGAGCACATTTGTACTCAGTCCACAGGTTTTCTGGAAATGATTGTGCTTGGTTTGAGGATTCTTCCCTCTAGCTAACACCAGTTCCATCTACAGTTGTTCCTGTTGCAATACCCACTCCCTCTTTGGTAGCTTCAGGGTCATTTGTGTGGCAGTGCCAGGGTTGCCCTTGGCCCCAAGGAAGGAGGCAGCAGTGCCTTTAGCTGGGGTGGAGGAGCCCAGGGAGGGAAACAGGAGCAGAACTTGGGCTTTACATGAGACACTTTTCCCAGGTGACTGAGGGGAAGAGGGAGCAGAGCATCAGAGCCAGAGGGGACCTGGCTGGCTGGGCTGTGATGGGCAAGGAGGTGTCTGTGCTCCCTGCCAACACAGCTCACTGCTCTCCCCAGCACTGGGAGGGAAACAGGGCTCCTCTTACCAACAGTGACACACAGGAGTGCTAGGAGTAGAATTAATGGCATGTTACAGAGAAAATAAGCTCCTGTTCCTGATCTCAGCATGCAGTTTTCATTTTGTACCCCCAGAACATGTCTGTTCCATCCTGGCCTCCCTCCTGCGAAACCTGAGAGGGCAGCAGAGGACACGGTTACTGAATAAATTCACAGAGAACGACAGTGAGAAGGTGAGTGCTGAATGTGTGCCTGCAGTTCTGGGCTGCCAGGCTGGGAGGGTGCTGGGTACCAGCAGGGTGCCTGCACGAGCTCCCTGAGCAACTGAGAAGCTGTTACTGAAGCAGCTAGAGAGACTCTCCCAGCCATTCTTTGCTCACACATGTTATCTACAAACTGGAGAGTGTGTCACATTAGTGGTGTTTACTCTGGGAAATTCTTTCCAAAATATTTACATGGTGGTGGATAGATCAAACAGCTGTGAAACAGAAACAGCAGCTTTTGCAAACCAGTGATTGCCAAGGGATTTGTAAATTCCACCACTGGGGAGATACTAGTTCCTTAGTATTCCTCATTAGTGATCTTAAAGGTGTTTTTCATAACCTGTTCTACCCACTGCAGAAAATTTCCCATTAGTAGATGGGCTTCCAGTTGCCTGGTAGTGTTCAGAGGGGAGCAGGGGAGCTGTGACATGTCTGACACCTTTAACTTAAGCTTGGCCACATACAGCAGAGAGAGAGAGGTCTGTTAAGGAAACCAGGGGAACTGGAGAACCACATCTCAGGAGAGCAAGCCACAGACATGTGTCTATTTGCTGCCTCTTAGCTGGAGCTGACGAGACCATGTTGTGATGTGGGATTACACTCAAATGCCTGCAGACTCAGCGTGTTCATCTGACCACACTTGTACTGTCCTTGTGTAATGCATTCTTTCCTGGGAGTGACAGAGTCGCCTGCTACTCTGTGCAGACTGCAGCTGGGAGGAAAACAACATAGCATGAAGGATTAAAGATGATTGCATTGCTCTTTTTTCTTGCTTAGGTCTTTCTCTTCTGCCCTTGCAGGTTGATAGGCTGATGGAACTGTATTTTAAGTACCTGGATGCCATGCAGGCGGCTGATAAGAAGATTGATGGAGAGAAACATGTATGTATGTCTCAAGTTTTGCCAGCTCATGTCTGCAGTCCCTCTGCATGTTGTCTGCATATAACTTTGGGCTCAGCCAGGTCACTCTTCTGAGCTGTGCCCTCATACCTCTGCTGTTACCTCCTTGCTCTTACTGTCCTGCTCTCCAGCTTCCAGTTAACTGCAAGTGAAATGGGCTGAGAACATTAGAGGTGGTGCTTCTAGTGTTTCCTCAAAGTGAATTTTACTGGGAGCTTAAATTTGCCTTTGCTTTTACTTGGCTGCAATCTTGCGTGGTTTGGCAGATGGAGAGTAAGTGAAATGCAGAGAGACAATTACATGATAATGCACGAGGCCTCCTACCCTGGTCTTCAGAGTTCTGATCGGCTGTGCGGAAGCGTCTATTTTGATTAGTGAGCTGGGGCTGCAGCCAAAGGCTGCTGAGCTCCCTGCACACCAGCAGTGAATCGTTTTGAATGACATGAGCCTTGGTACCACACAGTACTTCCTTGGAATTGAAGCTGGAACAGACTTTTTGAAAGGGAATGAGCTGCTGGAGTCAGGTAGCAGCTTGCAGAGCTGTTAGCGAGCTTGGCTGGCTTCCCACAAGATTATCTGTATCACACTGAAGAGGGTGTGAGATTGATCAGCACTGACAGAGAGTAATGACCACAGCCACTGTCCCTGCACACGGTCTAGCTCGGTGTGCCACGGCCACAGCCCCTGCCAGGACCAGCACACAGCTGGCTGCCCGCTGGCACAGCCACTCTGCTGGGCACCAGTGAACATTCTGAGGGCAGTGGGGCTCACGGTGCTGCTGCTGCTGCTGCTGCTGCTGAGAAGGGCACAGGGGTGAGTGATGGATGGAGGTGCTGCTGCTGCCAACCTCCAGGCTCCATATGGACAGGGGCAGCTCCAGAAATGATTGGTGGCCTGAAGAACAGCCTTCACCCTTTCTTGCTATCCCTTCCAGGCTTCATTCATCCTCGGAACAGGGGAAGGAATTATTTATTCTTTACATTTCAGTCTTGGTGTGTATTTTAGAACTCAAAACACAGAATGGATTTTCCTGACTGAAGCCTTGTGGTGTCTGGGCAGCTGCTGTACAGCGCCTTGACATGCAGCATGCAGAGCAGAGGTGTATGCCCTTTATTCAAAAAGGTCCTGAAGCAGCCTGCAAATGTTAACACCTGTAGCAAGCAGCCAGCAAGAAGCAGGGGTGGAGGGAATTTGAGCATGAAGTAGTTTGTGTAGATGTTCTTTAATTAATATTAACCTCTTTGTGTTTACTGATGCACAAGAGAAACGAAACCCAAGGGCCATTTTTTTTTCTCCTGTATTCAGAGGCCACTGTGCTCTTGCCCTGCTGCAGGCTCTGTGGGCTGGAATGGCTAGGGTAAGGGTGCCTCAGTTCTTCACCCCTATTAGAGCTAGGAGTAGGATTTGGCAGAAACATCTTGTATATTGGGCACAATGCATATGAAATCCAGTGCTGAGGTTCGTTCATAGCTTGGAACACCCTTGGAATTATTGTTTGCTTTGTTCTGTAGCATCTTCAAATGGTCAGTGGGAAAGAGTCTGCTGAAAGCTGAAGTGGCTGAAGCATTTTCCCCATGCAGAAGTAGGCTGAAGCCATCACTCTGTCCATCAAATCACGGTGTTGTCTGGCTATGACAGGTTTTATGGAGCACTTTCATGTTTCTAGCTGTGGCACATGAATCACTGAAGTGGATGGTGTGAATTGGTCCTTTAGAAACTGTGCTGTGTCACTTGGGGGCTTTTGACCTTCCTCTTGCAGTACAGGACATAGTATCCCTCAAATCTGGTGTACAGATCCTCGCCTTTCCCCCTGTTCCAAAGAAGAACAATACCTGATGCAATTTTACAGGTTCAGCCTGTGCTGATAGTGGGATCCAAGCCTGATGGACAGAGCATCTTGCTGGAAGTCTTGCATTACAAGAGGAGAAACCCTGATTATACAATGAATGACTGAGTGTATCATAGCTGTTTTATCTTTAGCAGTGCAGCTGGCATACGAAGGTCCTGGTCTTGCAGTTATCTTCTTTTTTTTTTTCTTTTTTTTTTTTTTCTTTTAGCTTGTCTTAATTTAGTGATTTGGTTTGTAGCCCAGCCCTCCAGCCTGTGGCAGTGAAGGTGTGGGAATTGCTGAGAACAGAAGGGAGGGTAGGAATTTCTGAAGCTAGCTGTTTCTGAGGCAGAGTGGTTGTAATGAAATTGCACCCTTAATCTGGATGGTGAAACAGGATGAGGTCCAGTAAGGCCCTTCTCAGTGTTGCCGTTTGTTTGCTTCTGTGGAATCGGTTCAGAAGGGATCAGAGGTGATAACTTTAATGATTACCCTAACTACCATGTGAAACCATGAAGTAAAGTCCATGTGAGCATTTGTTTCCAACACCTGATGCCTGTCTTAGCATTTTTTTCTGAGTTTTTAGTTAATGACACCTAGAAAATATCTTGTTTTCCCTCATATTCTTTAATTCTTCTGTAGGAAATGGTGCACAGTCCTATGAACTCCCTCTGAAGTGAGGTGTAATGACAGGAGGCAGCAATAGCCTTAATGATCTCTAAAGAAAGCAGGCAGAGGCAGGAGATGGTTTGATATTTTTATAGTTCCGCAGAAAATTATGTTCAGCAGGTTTATTTGATAAAATATTCTCACCAGACACTTTGTGCTATAATGACTTACAAATTACATGCTAATTGTGCTACGGTTAAGTCATTCCATCCTTGAAAGGCAGAGGTGGAACTCCTAGCACAAGAGCAGTGTCTGCAGATTCAGGTAACTGTAAAGGATTTGTCCCAGCCCATCCTTCACTTTGGTTTAGACAGAGTGAGGAGCCTGGAGTGGTACCCAGGGCAGGACGTAGCCTTAAACCTTGAGTTGGCTGTTAGCTGGTCTGAAAGCACATCCTGAGCACGGCTTCCTCAGTGACACAGACAGAAAGTGGGGGGAGTGCTTGTGTAGGAGACTGTGTTAGTTATTTTCCTGCAGGGCCATTCAGAGCCTTCCCCTCTCTGGTGACCTGGGCTGGCCTCACCATCCCACCTGGCAGGGGAGTGAAACCAGGATCCTGCAGAGCATCTTATTCCTGACCAGCACCCATCCCTCCTGCTCTGCCCCACTGTGTGCTGGGGGTGGAGGCAGGAGCAGGACATGGAGGATTTTAGGGGCCTTAATCCAGTGACCATGTGGAGCCCATGTGATCTTTCATACAGCAGATCCATTGTGCCTTTAGGTTTCCAACCTCTGCTTGACACCCTGAGGCTTGTCAGTCCTGCCTCATTAGTGTGAGAGAAGCTCATTTTAGCTTCACAGAAGCCCATCTTACTGCTGTCTTCTCCCATCAGCAAGGGGCATCTCAGTACATATTGTTGGCAGATTCGAAATGGCACCTGAGTGCTCATTTGGAGGTTAGTGACTTGACAGCTTTGAAAGAGAGACAAAGTGGAAAGGTGGCTGTTTGGTACTGTACTGGGAGGCAGATTAGCATTTAAAGGGTGGCTGTGGTTCTAAAAAAATAAAAAAGACTGTGAAAAGGCTCCTTAAAACTATACTTGTCTTCTAATTCACATCTGCTTAATTTACTGGCAGAAAATAATCTTGCTTCTCTGTTGAGAGGGGCTGTTGTAAGTGCTGCCTCCTCTGTGTAATCAAGACAGCAGTTACCTGGATCGGCTCCTGTGATGGCCGTGCTTGGATCAGAATGCAGAACAGACATGGCCTTTGTTTCCTGCTCTGGAGATTCAGAACCCTGGCCTGTTCTTATTTTTCTGTTCAGGAATTTAGCACTGTTGAGAAGAGCAGCCAATAAGCCTGTGTGCAGCGAGGAGGGGAAGCAGCAGTTCAGGAGCTGCCATCTCTCTGGGATGGGGTGTTTGATATTTCAGTCGATGCTCCTGCTCTCTGATGAGCCCGACTCAGCACTGTTTAGTTTAGAGACCAGATTCCTGCAGTTTGGCACGGATGTAAGGCGAGGAAAGTCACTCTGCACAAAATTGGCTTTTTCTTTTTGCTGGCAGGAGCTTGTGTGCAGGTGTTGCCCGGTCCTGCCTGTGATTTTTGGGAACCTGAACCACAGCTGTGCAGGTTCTGGAGTCCCTGGGTTCTGCTGCCGGTGAATCCTGCAGTGTGGCCACAGTGCTGACCTGACAGCACAGGCAGCTGGGCATTGGGTTTTAAACTTAACATTTTCTTTCACTGGCAGGCCAGATTTCTAGAAGGAGAGAAGTGTTTCATCACCAGAGCTTTCCTCTCACTTTCTGGGGACAGTGGTGAACAGCCATGCTTCAGAATCCCTGCATCTGTTGTCTGTGTGCTGAGCACCCCCTGCGTGCTTTCCAGTGAGAAGCTCCTTGTGTTCATTTTCCTTCTTGTGCCCAAAAGACTCTGCCTATAATTAGGTATGAGGCCTTGGCTTGACAGAAGATTTCCTAGCCCAACTCAGCTTTGGTGCTGGTGACCTTGCATGTGCTTGCCAGGAGGCTGCGTGCCCCGGGGCAGCGGTCCTTGCCGAGCTGACAGCGCGGTGCTCCGGCTGCTGATGGCTCTAATGAGAAAATATTGCTCTGCTGGTGTGTGCCCACCTGCCAGCCAGCAGCATCATAAATCACAAGAGCTGCAGCGAGCTGGCGGGGGCTGACAAGCTGCTTCCTTTATTTAAGAACAAAACCAAAAAAACAAACCCCAGGATGCAAAAGGTCACCCATGGCATCGGTTATTTTTTGGCCTGTCGGTTGCCATGAAAAGGGATGGCAGGCTGAGGGGTGGACATGGCCTCCCTCTCGGGGGGGACCTGCTCTGAGCCTGCTGCCAGGGCTTTGAGGAAGATGCTCTGTCTGACCAAGACAAATGGGACCTGTTTGGGCAGATCTGACTGGTGAAATGCTGTATGTGAGGAGGAAGAGTGAGCTGGATGCCGGTGGTCTTCTACTGACAGCCCCCAGCAGGGCTTGGCCCCGTCAGTGCCCCAACAAAGGAAGCTGGAGGAGCAAGGCTGGGCATGGTGAAGCTGGGCTCATGCCCAAATGTTGGACCCATTTTCTCATTCCTCAACCAATAATGAACCTGGAAGTCTGGAAGGTCTTAGAGTCCACTGGAGTCATGTTCTGCACTGCTTAACAGCACCCTCAAATGGCCAATAAAAGAGTAGGCTCTATGTTCCATTTTGACAAAGACTTTATAAATAATAGACACACTGGCTTGTTCCATATTCACAGTCCCCAATAACTCAATTGAGAAATGTGATTTGTATGTTTAAATTAAAATTTTCATTTGCAGATGGACACACTTCACAACCAGCAAAGGCAAAGCCTTGTTCAAAACTGAATGAGGCGTTTTGTGAATTTCAGTGAATTATTAGAAATACTTCTTTGATGAGAAATGTATGGATGTTAACATTTTGGGGAACAAAGCAGTTCTTTAAAAACCTGGAAATATCACCACCATTTTGCTGCTACTAATGGGAGGTACTTTGAGAGTCAGCCATCACACCTTTTCTTGGTGCTGCTTTACAGGACATGGTGCGTCGGGGGGAGATAATAGACGATGACATGGAGGATGAATTCTATCTGCGGCGCCTGGATGCTGGTCTCTTTGTTCTGCAGCTCATTTGTTACATCATGGCAGAGATCTGTAATGCCAATGTTCCCCAGGTAAAGCTATATACAAGGTTGGCAGATCATCTGTGTTTCCATCCATGATACAAACAAGACTCTAAATCCTTGCAGGTGCTGCCTCACTGAATAATCTTCTCTTTAATTCCCTTTTTGGGAGGGAACATCCTGCTTATTGCACTTGTGTCTGTACAGCTCCATCAAATTATTGCAGTTGGGAGGGGGTTAGTGGGAACAGCAGCTGATGATTGTCACAGAATTCATACCAGCTGTACTGAGCAAGGTCACGGGTTGAAATGGAAGGCCTTGTTGGCATCACTGCTGAGGGAGCAGTGGAAGGGGGGACATTGTCAGGAGGTCTCACAAAGGCACAGACTACAGCAGGTAACTTTTCTTGATCTGTGCAAAATACTGCATCTCTGCTGGTGTGACTACACTGGGGTTTGTGAATGTGCTCTTTGGTTCCTCCTACCTGAAACTTCCAAAATATTGGTGCTCTGGGACTGTGGACTTGCAAAGCTCAGTTGGGTTTTGGGGATGCTCAGGATTTCTACTCTTTCCTCAAAGTGGGGTTAGGCATGGCTTTGTGTTGTACTGATTTCTTTCTTCTCTTTCCTATCCCTGTCAGATTCGTCAGAGGGTTCATCAGATTCTGAACATGAGAGGCAGCTCCATTAAAATCGTTCGACACATCCTAAAGGGTGAGTGGGGATATTCCTCTGCATGTGTCCTCTCCCTGCCAGGGACAGCCTGCTGGTCACTTTGTAGTGTGAGCCTTTTAATGTAACACTCCTTGACTTCCTGAGCATCTCCAGGCAGCAGTCGAGTGGTGTTCAGAGGTCTGGGCATGGTGGGAATCTCCCTGCTTTGGGCATGCTTTGCCCTGGATTTAGGAGCCTTGCTGTCATGGAACAGCACATCTCTTCATGGAGCCATCAGCTAGAGACTGGCTGGAACTCACTGCTGACATTAACACTAGAGTAAATATTTAAGGGAAGTGTGTGTGTGCATGCTGGAGGGAAGAACAGTGGAGTCTCATCTTTCATTAACATGGCCCTGCACTTTACCATCTACACCATATTAGTATCTGTGGTGTGTTTGTCTTGTTCTTAGTGTCAGATTAATATGGATTATAGTATTAAAGTATCCTCCATTGCTTTAAAATGTAGCTGTTGTGATTTGCAATCCCAGTTTTAAAGAACTGCTTGTTATTTTTAATGCTTATGTTGAATTAGAGCAAGGCTTGTTTGAGCTCTTGTCTGTAGCCTGCTTGTCCTTCAGCAGAGGTGCAGGGCAGGACAGGGACTCCCCCCACAGCCCCTCCGAGGCTGAGCTGGGGATGCTGCCCACAGGAGGTGCCTCTGTGTTGGCTGTGCAGGACATGTCTGCTCCTGACAAGAGGCTCTGTGGTTTTTGGTTGAGGTGAGGAGTCTCTCCTGGGGAGAAAGGAAGGTTGACAGCATCTCCAGGGGAATGGGGCTGTGGGCTGGGTTGTTTCGGTGTCTCTGCTTTCTTTAGGAATAACAATTATGTTCTCCTGGCCTTTTCCTCAACCCCCTTCTCAACACTGGCAGGTACAGGCAGCTTTTTTCTTGTAATTTTTCTCCCTTCCTATATGCAGGAAGGAAGGGGATCAGGAGGGTGGCTGGTATGATGAAATTAAGAGTGATTTTCTGACAGTGTGAGATTACCTGCAGCTATAGGCAATCTCTCTGGCCCTTGTCCTTTGCCAGCAAGTGCAAGTTAATGCCTGCTGATGAACAGAGAGAACTGGAGAAGATGTCTTTCTGCTGTTATTTGTGGCATTTGACAGTCCCTGTCTCCAAATTGTCCATTCCCAACACAGGGCATGGTTCATATCTGTGTTCAGTTTCCCACCCCTGACCTGGGCTGCAGGTGTCCAGGGGATTTTCCTGCAAATCCAGTGATTACACACTTCACATTCATGTCTTTGGTGTGCTGATTCACATGCTCAGCTGAATTGGAGGGCAGCTGCATTAAAATTTCATCTGACTCTTTCCCAGATGGTGACTTGCATTGTGAAACTTTTTCAGTGGTTTTGTCAGGTCTTGTGAGCTGTGGGTTGTGCAGCAGGCTGTGTGCTCAGCAGGGATGTGTCCTCTGCCTGAAGAGGCCACAAACAGCGTGGTGGTAACACAGGTGATGGGTGCAGTGTTTAGGGCTCTGTCTTCCCTCCCCCCAAATCTTGTGCCTATGGGATTGAGAGACATGTGCCACCACAGTTGTCAGGGGCCTGAAATTTTTTGGTGGGCCCTTTTGAAATGCTGGAACACAGGGCTCAGAGGATCCCTGCCAGGTGGGAGCAGCACAGAGCTGGTCTGCAAGCTGGGCTAGTGAGATGTCAGGTTTTTGGCAGTTCCTGAGCTGTGTTGGTGCAGATTCACCAGCTGTTAACACAGGTGACACCATGGAGCAGTCCCTGCCTCTCCAGAGGAGCTGGTTCCTTGGGCACAGCTTGCCTCTTGGAGCAGTTTAGTTTGTTGTGGACCCCAGAAGCTGCCTCCCGGGGGCTGGGGGGACAATGAGGGATTTCCAACACTCAGTTGGTGTCTGAGCTGTACAGCTCAATCCCCGTGACCCTGAGGTTGGGACCCTGAGCCTTGGCTGCAGCATTTCCAACTTGCTCTCAGGACAGATGAGGGCTGGTTTAGTTTTACTTTTTGTTCAGTGTTTTGCTCTTGTTCAGTTTTTATTTTCTATTTTTGCATACTAATTAGGTGCTTGGTTTTTAGTTTGATTTTTATGGCCTACATACTCTCCATGTTTCTCTGGCAACCTGACAGCTGATGGATCCCTAGGGGTTGCTCAGAATTACTTGTGATGCAAGTAAGGAAGCAAGACTGGTTTCTTGGGGTAGGGCTTTCAAGGGGGAGGAGTGGGCAGGGAATAACTGAGGGCTCATTAAATGTATTTCTACAGGCTGACCAGTCCTCCCACAGTTCCTTTTGTATTAAGTTCAAACATTACTTGCAACAGTACAGTTGGTTTACCCTTTGGAGGAGAATGTCTGAGTGGAGCATGCCCTGGCAGGGCTGGTGTTCTGGGAGTGGTTCCTGGTCTTATCTCTCTCGTTGGGAATGGAGGGGGGCACAGATCTCTGGGCAGACAGAGGGAGGGCACCTCACCCCTCAGAGCAGCCCCTGGTACCTGCTGGAGAGGAGCTGTGGGGAGGCAGGAGCAGAGCTGCCTCCCCAGCAGCACCACGGGGGCTGCTCCTGGTGGTGTTGGGGAAGGCACCCCAGGGAGCCAGGATGGTGGATTGCCTCCTGAATGTTAGAGACCAAACCTGTTAGCATGGGTAATCAAAGAGAAAATGTAGGAGTGCTATGAGGACTGTGCTAAATTTGGCCTGTGCTCCCTCAGTATGTGCAGGCTTTATGGCTTCCAATATCCATTACAAGCTTCAATATTTCCCTATTGATTTTTACTGTTCTGTAACCATTGTATTTTGTCTAATGAAGCAGAAACCAATCTTAGGTCCTTTCCCTTTGTGTAGCTACAGCTGTGTGTAAGCTCTGTTTAACTGTTTGGCAGAGGGAGCTTGCATGTGATGTTTTTGCTGTCTCACTGAACTGATGGAATTTTAAACATAAAAGTAAATACATAAAACCACAGTGAGAGAATGGGTTTCTTGTTTTCTTATTTTTTTAAGCCTGGTTCTGAAGCTTTTATCTGGTCTCTTCAAATTAACATTAGCAACTGTTGGTAACCCAGTAAACACCCTGGGAGCCACTGGAATTTTAGTCTTGGGAAGCTTAAATATTTACTAAGAAAAAAGCTGAGCTTTTGGGGAGGATTAGAGGAATGTGTGGCTTGCTTTGGTCTGAGTGCTTTCACTGGGACAGTGAAGGGACAGAGTGACTGGTGGCACTCAGCTGTTTTCCTGCTTGTCCAAGTACCCAAAGCAGGACTGCCACAGGGCTTTGTTCCCTGTGCCATCCCCCTTCTCCAGGACACCACAGGCTCAGTGTTCCCCCCTGCTCTTGTTACAGGTATGGGAGTAGTTCATAAATATTAAAAGGATTTCTCCCAGAGCCCCTGGAAAGGAAATCTGCTGCTTGTACACGGAGAGAGAGAGAGTGCACACAGGAGGGAAGACTCCCACATCCGCTAACTTCTCCCTGTCCTCATGCTTTTCAGTGCTCTTATAATAAAGGCTTTGATAGAGCTCAGAAACATGTAGCAGTGCTGAACGTATAAATATTAAAGCAAACTTTCTAGAGCAACTTACCATTCAGATGCTGAATACAAGCTGTTGTGTTTGTTTAGGAAGAAGGGAAAGAATGCGAGAAGGCGGAGGCTGGAAAACAGTCTAACCAGGCAGGCTGCTCCTGATTCCCTGGGATTTGTTCAGCCCCTTGCTTTCACAGCTCACAACCTGCCTTTCATTTTTTCTTTTTAAACCATCTTTGAATATGCAGGTTCTGGTGGCAGGAAGGAGAGAGCTAGTACAGGGACAAGAGCTGCCAGCTTTAAATGAGCATCAGGAAGGAGAGCTGCAGAGGAAATGTTTAGTTCCACAGTGTTTGGCTGTGGGCATGGGTGGACAAGACCTTGATCAGGGTCTGGTATCCTCTGCCTGCAGACAAGGAGCTTCATAGTTAAATCTGGTGGATTTTCTTCTGTATGGGTTAAAGGCTGGTGTGGTGTAGGCTGGGGAACTGGTCCCCACTTGACAAAAATCCTCATTCAGGATGTTTGGACATCTGTGGTCTGCAGTCACTGCAAAAGCTTCTACTGAGGGGTCAGTAGGTGTTTATTGTGCAAAGCTTTGACCCTGGGAGTGAGGAGGAGAACATCTGTGCTCCTTGCATAAATTCCCACTCAGTTTTTTCAGGGGATGTAGGTTCAGATTCTGCTGTGGTATCTGCAGGAGACTTTGCCCATGGTTTGTTAGTGTCTCACTCAGAGCCTGTTGTCTGTTTGCTTTCTCCCCTGCAGAGTACGCGGAGAACATCGGGGATGGGAAGAACCAGGAGTTCCGGGAGAGCGAGCAGAAACGGATCTTGGACCTGCTGGAGAACTTCTGAGGGCTTGGGGTGAATTCTGTGTCTGCCCACGAAGTCCTGGCATCTGGTTCTCCCTCTTTCTGCTGCCCTTCTCCTACTGATTGCACCGTAACAGTGATGTTTCTATGAAACTGCTTCTAAATGAGATTTTGGACATATTAAAGACAGTTTGCTTTTTTTTTAAATTCCTCATCTGTTGTTTCAGTAGTCTGCTGTGGGTGGGATTGCAGCCACACACCCTGCAGTTGGGCAGCTCAAGATTTTTCCTTTTTTTAAATCTCTTTTTTTTCCCAGAAGTCCAATGCAGCAGTTGGTGTGAAACGATGGGAGTGTGTGTTGGAGGGAGGGTAAAGAGGAAGCCCAGGGGGCTCAAGAGATTGTTAGAAAGTTACTGCAGTCTAATTCATTAATGAAAATTTACAACCCAGTGTCCTGCCGTGATGTGGGGAGGCTGAGGCCTTGGTACATGTCCAGGTAAGCTGTCCTTCAGGGGCAGAAGGAAACCAGGAATTCCCACATCAGGCATTCCTACTGAACCTTCCTGAGGGTGTCAGGGTTGAAGGCAGGTGTTGGCACAGCCCATCAGCTGTCACCCCTCCTGGAGGGGACAGTGGAGCTTGTGCAGGTTGTACTCAAAACCAAGAAGGAGGGTAATCTATTAAATGCCCAAAATCCAGTGACTTCCCTTTGCAGTTGGCTTTAGGTCCTGCCTGTTCTGTAGGAAATCAAGGTTCTGATTCCCGAGCAGGGAGCCTGGCTGTTTGCAGCAGCCATGAGTTGGCTGATCAGAGAGAAACCCCCATTGGTGTGGCCTTTGGTGCCCTGGCAGCTGCAGCAGGATTTGCTCTGACTGTCTGACTGTTTGCAGTGGAGCAGCACTGCTGCTGCCCCTCAGCCCCGGGGGTGCAATCCCACTGTCAGTGTCCAAACCCCAACACTTCCCAGCACCAACTCCCAGCTGGAACCAGGAGGAGCTGAGAATATTTCCTACATCCTCTTCTGCTAAAGTTAATGACTGTCATCACAAAACATCGCAGCTCCAGCAAGCTGGGCCTTGCCTAATTTAGAGAGATTTGCATGCTGGCAGCATTCATTTTTTATCTCCAAGAAAAATGCATTGTCAGGGAAGCTTAAAGGCTCCCTTCAATCATGACTGTGTCAGCACTGCTGGCCCGGGTGCTATCTAATGCTGCTATTCAGGGGATCAACATGGAAGTTGTGGCTTCCGCAGGCTCAGAAAGCTGCAAAAATACATTTTGGGTGCAGAACTTGTTCAAATTTTGTTTCTTTCTTTCTGTTTTCAACCCATTTTCTTAAAGGTGTTTTTTCCTTTATCTTTCAGATGTATTTAGTGCTTTACATTACTGGACAGTTCTGCTTTGGTCGGGGCTTTGCCTTTTGTCATTTATTAGTGCTTCAGAGCACTTCACCAAACTCTTCCAGTCTCTGGGTAGCTCGGTGCCAAGAACTGGTGCTGAAGCAGCAGAGTCTGGACGTGGTGTCTGGGTCTGCTGCCTCTGCTGGAGCCCATCACCGTGGGAGTGGGTGTTTGGAGCTGGAAACCAGCCCGAGCTCCAGTGACTCCCACCAGGCAGTTTCTGGGAGGTTTCTTCTGGGATTCTGCATTTGCTGGTCCCTGCCACAGGGGTTGTGCCAGTGAATGGGTTCTGGGAGCATTGGTGTCGATGGGGTGAAGGCACCAAGGGCTCAGTGCTGTGGTGTGTGGAAGGAGGGACACCTTGGAGAAGTGTTTTTCCTTCCTTTTTCTTCCTGACCCAAAGGAGATGTCTGTGGGCAGTGCCTGCCCCAGCACAGCCACCATGTCTCTGACAGATGAGGATGTTCCAGATGTTGCTGAGGAATTAGCACAGAGCTCATTAACTGTGAGCTGGGTTTGAACACGACAGGTGATGAATTATTCTTTCCTCCTCATTTCTCAGCTTCTTCAGAGGGAGGAACCCCCTTGCACAGGGGATCCTTGGTGTACCTGAGGGACTGGAAGCAGCTCCCAGCCCTGTCTGGGACACGTGAAACCCCTTACCTGGGACAAACCCCTGGTAAAGCACAAAAAACCCTTTAGTGTCTCGAGGCTGGCGTCCTGGCTGCTGGTGACCCCAGGTGCCATGGTGGGCTCTGGTTCTCCAGAACCCCAGCACCACTCCAGCACAGCTGTGAGGTCAGAGCTCCTCCTGCCTGGGTCAGCTCTGGGCTTGTGTTGCTGCTCCAGAGGTTCTGCCTGGAGAAATCCCTGCTCCATTAATATTTTCAGCAGATAAATAATGAATATGATGAGGAGAGGGAGATGCACTGAGAGAGGGTGATTGATCAATAAGTCATGATCTTGGTTTGGGCTGGGGGGGCTGAGCTGCTCCCCAGAGCAGGGAGTGGGGCTGTTGGAGCCTCTGGCACCCATCCCCACCGTGCACCTGGACCCCAGCCCTGAGCTCTGCTGCTGGGGAGACCCCAGCCCTCACTGTGCTCCTTGGGATGCCCACCTCGGCCCACTGTTAAATTAATTAAGGTAATTATTCAGCTTAATGTGCTGCTGCAGGCCAGCTCATTTTTGCTGTCATGCACAGAAGAGCCTCAGAGGTAGGAGGACAGCACCGTTGTAATTGGGGGAGAATTAAAGAGTTGAGTCAATAACAGATTTTCTTAATAAAGCATTTGTAGGTGGTGGGCAGTGGGTTTTAACCCCTTCTGAGGTTCTGACCTTGGCTCGAAGTCCAGGGGCAGCAGCAGCACTGGAGGCTTTAGGCTCAGCGTGGGTTTGGGGTGAAGGAGTGGCAGGGGGCAGAGCTGGGGTGTGGGGCAGACCCTGGGTGTGGGGCAGGGCAGGGGCTGTTCCCCCTCCTGCCTCCACTCTTGGGACCTGGGCTGGGCTGCTCAGGAGGCAGTGGAGCGTGTGGGGAGAGACCAATCTTCATCCCAGCTCTCGATGGGCTGTGTTTTCTTGTCTCTGATTGTAAACAGATTTGACTAAAGAGGTAAATTAGAAGTTAATTAGAGGGAACATGATTGATGAGGCACTCTGGTGATGGGGAGGCAGGAAACCTGAGCTCCAGGAGAAGGGTAAGGGAGGGTGTTCTGCAGGAGTGCTGCCCTTGGCCCCCACGCTCCCCCCTGCTCTCTGCAGAGGGACCCTGGGACCCTCTGCTCCCCTGGGGGTGCCCGAGGCTGTAGCAGTGGGAGGGGGTGGGAGCTCAGCACCTGGGTGCCTGGGGTCTCCCAGTGCAGGAAGGAGGGTGGCCCAGGGATGGTCACACCAGCCCTGCAGTGGGTGACACGGGGGCAGCTCTGGTGCAGGTGGCTGATGGCACTGGGGAAGTGTCAGGTCCCAGCTGGGAATGTGCTGGTTTCCACCTGGAGTGGGATCTGGTGGCACTTCCCAGTGGCCACAGGAGAGCAGCACCAGCCTCACTGCGTGGCCGCATCCATCTTCAGCTCCACTCCCAGCTGAGCCTCTAAATGAGGAGAAATGAGTGCAAATCATGGCTGAGGAATATCTCCTGACATCCTGGTAGAGAGGCCCAGGCTGCACTAAATACAAAGAGACACTGTCAGAATTGTGAAACAAACCTTCTGCAGCACAAATAAGTCACTTATATATATGTAAAAAATCAATAGTTTAATTTTTTTTTTTAAGACCTGAGTTTCAGGGAAGGCCTTTCTCTTATGGCAGTAAATAATCAGGAGGGGGAGGAGGTGGCGGTTTTGGGGCTTTGTTTTTTTGTTGGGGGTTTTTTTTTTGTTGTTTGGTTTGGTTTTTGTGGGGTTTTTTGTTTTTGTTTTTTTGTCCTTAAAACAATAGTTTGGAAAGAGGGAATTGTTGTGGAAATGATTGACACCTTTGTTAGAGCTTCTCTCCGTTGGGAACTTGATGGTGGGTTCTGCAGAGGGGTAAGGAGTTAATGGACTGGAAATGGGCATGGATTGTTCTCTAAAGAAATAATTCTTTCTGAGTTATTCTTTTTCTGAATTGTATGCTTTGGATAACCTTGCCTGGCCTGGGGGCTGCTCTGGACTCCTGAAGCTCCATGTGCTGGGTGTGGGGTTCCCACCACCTCCCCCCCCACCAGACTGGGACCCCTGGGGCTCCCCAGCCCAGGGACACTGGGCAGGGGGACAGAGCCTCTGGGTTTCCATGTCCTGGGGATGCTCCCCCCTCTCCGGGGGTCTCCCAGCCTGGGAGGGGGGAGCTGCAGGAAGGGTGGTGCTGGGGGGGGTGCTGGGGTCCCTAGGGCAGGGTTCCCTCCCTCTATACCAGACCCTCTCCTGGCCTTCCCCCTTGATTTAATTTTTAAAATTGTTGTTGCAGTGTGGTTTGCTGTGTTTGCTCACCTGAGCCCCCCCCTCACCACCCCACGCCAGGGGTCTCAGGCGGGCGCTGTCGCTGTGGCTCATTGCCCCTGGGATGATTTGTGGAGGAGGAGGTTGTCGTGTTGGATGTTGGTAGTGTTGTTTTCCTGCGGCACACGCAGACCTTTGCAAATAATCTAATAATGCAGGAATGTCAAACTTCAGCTGTGGAAGGAAATCCTTTTATACAGGGATTGTCAAGTCTCTAAACAAGTATCAGAAATGAGCTCGGTATCAAAGCAGAGGGTGTTTACTCTGCCCGTCAGAGAGATGAACAACCCAATCCACTCACCCCGGCCCCCAGGGAGATGAATCTTGGCTCAGGGGCCTCGGGATTGCTCTGTGCACAGCCCCACAGCTCCTGGGGATGTGGGACCAGCTGACCCTGGGGGGGAGCCAGGGGACAGAGTGGCTGCAGGCAGGGGGCAGGGACAGGACATCAAACACCCTGCCATGCCCCAGAGTGGGGGTGTTGAGCCTCAGGGTGCTCCCACATAAACCCTTAAAAAAATGAATTTCAAAATAAAGCCTGAGGCACTCCCTCAGGCCGGGAACTGGGGTAGATGTGTTTTGGGGTTTTTTTTTTTTTCCTTGGCTTCTTTTTCCTCCCCTGGATGCTTTATGCTGGAGATGCAGTTGGTGGGTCTCTAGGCTTAGATGTGTCAGAATGATGGTGAGAAGCATTTGGTTGCCAACAGGAATGTCTGACCCCTCTTGGTTTGGTGCTGGGCCAGGGCTGTGTCACCAGGGGATGGTCCCTGCACCCTGCTGAGGGGATGCTCTCCAGCAGATTGTCCCTGATACTCTGTGGGGTCCAGGTCCTGCCCATCATTGGGGCAATCCCCAGGAGATGCCACTGCTGTGCCTGGGTCCCCCCTATCCTCCCAACCTCTTTCCCAGCTCTTCAGAGATTTGCTGCAACCTCCAGCTCCGTGGGCTCACCTTTTCCAGCCTGGCAGATGGGAATCCCAAATGGGCAAACCTCACAGGTGCAGGAGTGGGATCACAGGGGATGTGGTGCCACCGGGGTCTTTGCAGTGTCACCATGTGGGAACAGCCTCAGAATTCCCTCGTGCTGCAGGTGTCTGCCCCGAGTAGATACCTGGCACAGGCACAGTGAAAGGGTTGGCAGAAACCTGGAGCTAACAGAGATAAAGAGCATTTCATCCTCCAGAGCAAGTCCCTGGGCAGGTTCAAGGGAGGCACCAGCTCCCCCAGAGCAGCAGCGGATTGCAGGTAAGGGACCTCATTACTGGGCCAGCACCAGCACCTGTCTGGCCCAGGAGCCTCTGTGAGTGACCTCCCCCTTCTATCCCTGTCAGGCACGGGGGGGTTCATCAGTGCTGTGAGGCTGAGAGCAGCTGCTCTGGGCCTGTTCACTGATGAATTAACATTGAGAAGGAAAATGAGACCTTCCAAGTGCTCCTGAGACGTGCAGGCACTCGGCTCTTCCCCTCTGCTGGGCCCCGGCACAGCCCCGGTGCCCGTGTGTCATCTGCTGCCGTGGCAGAAAATCAGCTGGAAATGGGACTTAATTCAGGCTCTGCTTCTGGAGGCGTTCCCAGCTCCAGAGGAATTGATGCTCACTTTGCTTCCTTGTGGCATGATTTAAATATTTGTGGTGCTGCACTGGAGGATGCTGGCAGGGTTCAGCCCTTGAGGTGCAGTTCCAGCACTCACTGTCCCAGCTGCTGGGGTAGGGGACAGGGACCCCTGCCCTGTGGGCCCACTGGTGATGTCCCTGGCTCCAGCAGCACCCACGGGTGGGTGCTTCACCAAGTGGTGGTGTTGGGTGTGGGGGGGGCTGTTTGCAGGTGCTGTTCCAGCATGGGTTCACTCCAGACCCTTCACCTCGAGGGGCAGAGGAAAGGACCTGGGAACTGCTCAACCTGGGACTCACTCATGCTTTCATCATGGCCCTCCCAGAGCCTGGTGCTGGCCTGAGGAAAGGGTCTGCTCAGAACTCAGGGTCTGTCCCTGGGACCCCGTGGTGGGACATGGGGACAGCACCTCGTGACTCCTGAGCTCCTCCAGCATCTCCTCCTGCTCCTTCCCAGCACCACGCAGCTGCTGACAGATCCAGGGAGTTTCCCTTCGGGAAGCCTGGAGCCCCTGACTGCTGCTTCCCCTGCCCCAAAGAGGGAACCCCTGAACCCAACCATTCCCACGGTTCCCCTCCCCTCAGCTCTAGAGGGAGTCATGAGCTTGGGCAGAGCCAAATGCTCCCTGCCCTGCTCTGGGCTTTATCATGACCTGCAGCAAACTCTGCAGAAGACACAACTTTTTCAAACTTGATTTGTGGCACAGGAGCTCTCCCCAGCACCCTGCCTGGCAGGGCGGTGATGGGGAAAGCACTTCTGCTCCTTCTGCTGGAAGAATCCTGCTGAGGGAAGGGCAAGGAAATACCATTTGTGTTTTCACTGCCAATTTAAAGAATCTCTTTGTGGCAAGCATCTGTCATCTCATGGCAGAAGACACCTGAAATAATCTGATTTTTACTGTTTAGCTAGAGAGCAAATATCCTTCAGACTGCCGTGTAGCACACAGATAATGTTGAGTGAGTGAAAGCTGCATCTGTGTCTTCCCTCCAGCGAGGAAGTGGTGTTCAGGGGGGTGAGAAATACAACAGCCTTCGGGCCCCCTCGTACCATTTTAGACTTTTCAAAATAGTGTGTGAATGGTGCAGGTCCTGGGGCTGTGGTTCTGTCTGCGGCAAGGGGCAGGGAGGGGTAAGGCTGGTGCTCCCGGGGGGGTCTGGCCTCAGGGTTTGCCCAGCTGGAGGAATTCAGGTGCCTCAACCCCCCCGGCTCCTGGTTTTGCAGTTTGCACCATCTGGGGCGGTGATCCCTGACACACGCGGACGATTGCGCCCTTGCTTCCACTAATGTTTTTTTTTAAAAAAAAAAAAAAAAAGCATCAAAACACCGCAGTCGCCCCATGTCCCTCCTCTGCAGGGGCCACGGAGGGTCCAGCTCCTGTTCCCCCCTCCCAAGGCTGCAGCTGGGGTGGGTGCAGGAGCCCGGGTGCTGTCCCCTCGGTGTTTGATCCTCTTCGTTCTCTTAAATAATTTATTTTCCTGGCGGGAGGGGCGAGGGGCCCAGGGAGTGCAATGGGGAGGCGGGCACCGCACCGCGGGGTCGGTACCGGGCGGGGCTGCGGGCACTGTCCCTGGTGCTGAAGTCTACCCCGCCAGAACCGCGTGTGCGGCGGTACCGGGGGGTCTCGGTGGGGCGGTGTGGGGGGTCTCCGGTGGGCGCGGCGGTACTGGGGGATCGCACCGGGGAGGTACCGGGGGTCTGCGGTGGGCGCGGTGGTACCGGAGGGTCCCGGTGGGGTGGTGCGGGGGTCTCCGGTGGGATACCGAGGGGTTCAGGTGGGGTGGTACCGGGGTTCTTCGGTGGGTGCGCTGGGCCCGGCCCCGCCCCGCGCAGTTTAAGAATGAACCGTGGGAAAAACTTTGGGGGTGTGCGTGGGGACGGGATCCCTCCGCCGGGCGGGGGAGGCTCCGGGCGAGCCGCGGCACCTCCTCGCCGTGCGGCGCCCTCCGCGAGAGGGAAGAGTTCCGCAGCGCGGCGGCGCCGGGACCGCGGCGCAGCCCCGGGGACAGGGCTCGGCCCGGCGGCGCCGCCGCCCCCGGGACGGACGCGCCCGCGGCAAAATGGGCGCCCTGGGCCTGGCCCTGGGGATTTTCCACTACCTGGGGTTCTACCTGCAGCTCGGCGCCGCCTCCCGGCACCCCCCGTGGGACGCCCCGGCGGTGGGCAGCGGTGAGCGCGGGCGGCGGGGCGGGGGTCCGGGGCTCCGGCGGCGGCAGCGCGGGGCGGGGGGCGGCCGGGCTCGGAGCGCTCCCTTTGCTCGGTTCCCCCCGGTGCCGGTCTCCGGCGGTCTCGGTCCCCGCGCGGGGCTGGAGGCGGGTCGGGGCGGCCCCGGGACGGGTTTGGGGGGGGATCCCGGTGCCCGTGGCAGAGCTGGGCTCCGCCGGCGCGGGCAGCAGTGAGTGGCGGTCCGTCGCCCCGGCGGCTCCAGGGAAGCGGGACGGGGGGAACGGCCCGGCCGAACCGGGGCTGGGTTCTGCCGCTCCCATCTCCGGCGGGCGGCCTCCGCCTCCCCTGCTGGGCTGCCGAACCAGGGGGGCTCCGCGTGGTGCGTCTCTGTGATCATGCCCGCGCAAATCTGCACCTCCAGGCACATCCCCGCGCAAGTGTGCGTCCCCTGCGCACACCGTGTGCCGGGCACCCCCGGGCACGCCCCAGTGCATCGCTGTAGGCTCCTGCACGCCGGCGGCAGCGGGAGCGACCCTCCCGTCTCACGTTCCCCGCTGCCCTGGCCTCGGTGCCGGCCCCGGTGCCCGGGGGTGCTGCCAAACCCGGCCGGGTCCAGCCGGGGGCTGAGGAAGGGGAACCTATTTCTGCAGCCCCCTGCCAAAAGGTTTGTTCTGTCTCTGGGGATAGGTAACAGGGGACAGAGCCCCCCCAGAGGAGAGGGCCGAGACCTCCCCTGCTCTTTGCGGGGTGACACGGGCGCATTTAAATCTGATCTCGAGGAGTGACGGCGGGGCGTGTGCTGGGTGCCCGGCGGTGCCCGGCCCAGAGCCGCCCCCCTCGGACAGCTCCGGAGCTGCCGGCACATGGAGCGGAGCCGCTCTCCGGCTCGAGGAGCCTCCAGGCAGGGGAAGCCTCGGGACCAGCGTGGGCAGGGACGATCTGCCTTGGCCTGGGGTCACGGCTGGAGGTTTCCGGAGGTTTTCCAGCCTGGAGTGCCGGAAGGAGCTGTGGGCAAAGAGCCTCCATTAGCCGCCGCCCCCCTCAGAAATTCAGCAGTAGCCAAATAAATGGTGAAATGGTCGCTGTGAGGGAGCAGGGAGCCAAGGAGAAGAAATATCCTGGGAGGGCGAGTGCACTTTGGAGCCACATTACAGCTTGCTACTACGAGCAGTTCTGCAGCAACTCACTTAATCACAACAGAAACCTTTATTAACGACACTGAAAAGCAGTGAATAAGTGGGTCATGTATAATAAGCCATTTGTGTTCAGTAGGTGAATACCAATTTGATAAAAGCTTGCGTGTGCTGAAAACCTGTATAAATCGCTGTTTAGCAGATCGGAGATTGATCGTTTCATTACTGTCTGGAACAGCCTCCCCTCCACACCACCAGTGCCCGACGGGCCGGAGCACGAAGTGGGAGAGGGGCCCTGGGCTGTGGGACGGGTTCAGCTGTGGCCGGTGGGAACGGGCAGGTCCTGCAGGCTCTGCCCACAGCAGGCATTGGCCGGAGCTTGCCGCCATCTCTGCCCGGTGCGGGCAGCCTGGAGGAACCTTGGCTGCACCACGAGGGTCTGGCACAGCCCGGGAGCACGTTTGCTGTTGTCTTTAACTTCTCCACAGTGGTTGCAGCGAGGGAGAGTGGGGTGTGCTCCAGGCATGGAGGGGGGGCTGTGAGTATGCCTCAGAGGGTGCGTGGCCCCCACCCTGCTAGTGTGAGCGATGTGCCTCCATTGCACGGCAGCCAGGGCTGCTGGGGAGGGAAACGTCTCCTGCAAAGAAAGTCCTTCCCCTGTCCCACAGCAAAGGCTCAGTCTGGAGCCAGGATGGAGCCAGAATGGGTTCCCACTGCCCCCAGGAGAGTTCTGGAGCCGCAGGATCCTTCCCCGCCATCGCTTCCCTCCCCACAGCGCTACCTCTCTCCTCCTCTCTCTCCTCTCAGGCTGGTGCCTTCAATTATTCATGCCCCCCGTTGCAGACAGCCTGTGCACGCTGTGCTGGTGCCAGCGGCTTTCACACCGGCGCCGGCTGGGAAGCTCCAGCTCCTTCCCAGGCTGCCGGAGCAGGGCAGCGAGAGCCGCTCGGTGAGCAGCTTCCCTTCCCGGGAAGGAGAAGCCGAGCTCCTTCCTTTGGCTCTCAAGCTCTGGTGTCTCACCGTCAATAAAGCCGCTGCTGGAGGGCTGGAGGCAGCGGTGCCCCCGCTCCCCGGGGTGCTGCCCTGCTCCTTTCTCGCACACCCCGATGATTATTCTATCAATTACTTTCATAAGCACTTTGCATTCTGCCGTATTTTTTCATACTTCCTGATGGGAATTCTCCACCCGATGTGTTTTTCCTGCTGCTGTTCGTGCAGTCATTCAAGGCAATTACTTCTGACACTTCTCCTCATCAAATGTCTGTGCTTTCTTTTCCCTTGAAGAAGCTGACAGACGAGGGGCCAGACACTGGGAATTATTACGTTAGGACAGTGACAGCTAATTTTAATCACAGCGTTCCCTGCGAGGGAGGCAGCAAATCAAACCCTCGGTCAGTGTGGCAGCGACACCGTGGTCAAGCAGTAGGGCTGGGAGGGGGCAGTAGGGACCCGGAGAGGTTTGGGGGGCTGGGGGCTCCGCTTTGCTTCCCCTTCAGCAGGTGCCAGGCAGCACTCAGCTGGGTGCTCTCCCTGTCGTGGGTGCTCTGTGATTTTGGTTCACAGGGTGTGAAGCACTGGTGCGCATTGGTACAGACGGCCCTTCCTGGGCCCTTCTGCTTGTGTCCAGCTCTCCCATGGCCATGTCCCCTGGCTCTGGGGTTTTCTTGCCTCGGTGCAGGGCTGGGCACTGGGGTGTCACGGGGCTCGGTCGTGCCAGGTGTGTTGGTGCCTTGCAGTAGGTGCTTGGCCTGGAGCTGCTGTGGGACGAGCCCAGCGGTCCCTGGGCAGGCAGAGCCAGGCAGGGGGTGCTGTGCCTGCAAGCACTTGGTGCTGTGGGGTGGGCACCAGCACCGTGTGTGGTTTGGGCAGCTCTCTGCAGCGGCTGCCAGTACCAGGTGCTTGTGTTTTGGGTGCTGGGTGTGAGACCAGGGTGCTGATCTCCAGTGGAGCAGAGCTCCTGTCTGCCTCATGCTGCTTCTTGCCTGCTGCCCAGCGCCCTGCCTGTGGGAATCATCCCACGCCTGCTGGGAATCACCCGTGGTGTGGCAGTGCTAAGGGTCCTGATGGGAGCTGTCGTAATGGTCCATTTTAGGGTTTCACTACTTATGCTGTCGAAGAACTGCTCTTCCTCTCTTCACTTGGAGGGAATTGTCTGAGATTCACAACTCCCCAGAGCAAGCTGGGAGCAGCAAGTCCTTTCGCTGGGGAAAGCTCCTTCTACCAGGGCCAGTGTCTCTGCCGTGGTGGCAAACTCCGGGGCAAGGGGGCTGCTGGTGGCACCCAGCTGGGGTGGGTCACTGCTGGAATACTCACAGGATTCAAGGTTAATTCCAGCTCCCTGGTGAGGTGAGCTCTGGCTTGAGCGCAAGCACAGCAGCAACTGGATTTCTTTTGTTTTTAATTTATGCTGCAAATTTGAGTTAATTCTACTGCTAATGTGACAGTAAATAGGGGCAGAGAAATGGCACTGCCGTCCCCGGTGTGCTGGCAGGAGCCCTCCTGTCCCAGGTTGGCATCTGTGGCTCCAGCCTGGGGCTGCCCTTGGGAGGAGCAGTTGCAGGGTTGCTGGAGGAGAGCAGCGTTCCTGTGGAACTGTGACCAGCACCTGCCAGCAGAACCAGGACCTGGCTGAGTGGATCTGTGTCCGGATCCACCCGGGCTCCAGCCCTGGCCCTGTGGCCCATTCACCACCCAATCCTTTGTCCCGGCCCAGCTGCTGGAGCCAGATCTGCCCGCTGAGCTCCCACCGGTGACCCCGGACACGGCCATCATGTTCTTGAGCTGTTTTGTGGCTGTGCTGTGTTGTTGGTGACCCGGGGCCAGCATCCCTGCCCGCAGGCGTGCCGGGAGGAAATGTGTTCACAGATGTCACTGGGCAGATGGGAAGAGGAGGGAGGGTTCAGCCTGACCTGCACCGCTCAGGCCAGCAGCCTGCGGGGACAACGTGGGCCTGGCACAGCCCCCATAATGGGGCAGCTTCTGCTTCGGGTGCATCCCAGGGGATGCCTCCAGCACCTTATGATCTCCCGGGGTGACTCCTGCAGGGACAGCCCGCACCGAGGGCTGGAGGGGCCCTGTGGCACCGAGGAGGGGCCCATCCTTCCCGGTGCATGTGCTCGGATGCACTTGTGGTACCAGATGGACTCCTGCCACCGCCAGCTGCTTTCTCTTGCCTCTTCCTTTACCCCGGGGACGGGGGCTACGATGGACTCTGCGTCGGGAGCTGCCGGAGGCAGGGAGTCGGTGTGAGAGCAGTGCAGCCCCCGGTGCAGCCTCTGGTGCCGGTGATGGCAGCACCGATGTGCTGGTGTCCTTGGCAGGTCCGGGTGCTGTCGGGGACCAGCTCGCCAGGGTGCTGGGAAGGGGCTGCTGGCACCACACAGAGTCAGGGTTTGTCAGAGCTGCCACGACCAACGGCGTCAGGGACCCAGGGCCTCGGTGGCCACGTCCGGAGCTGGTTCTGATCCAGCCCCGTCTCACGGCACAGTCCTGCTGGTGGGGGGTAATGGGGAGGCTGCCGGGGGAGCAGATGCCAGGAGTGCAGGGCTGAGGCAGCAATTAGTGCTGAGTGTCTTGAGTCACCCAGGCAGAACAAAGCCAGAGCGATGACCTGGAGCTTTGTGAAGGGGAGAAGGGGCCGCACTCCACCGCATCCCCGGCACAATGGGGACAGCAGGAGGGAGGGACAAGGGGCGGCAGAGGCTGCTCCGGTTTCTGCACCCGCCTGCCCAGGGCCTCCTGCTCCCCGGGTTGGGGGGCTTCCCACTCCCCAGCTCCTGACCCTGCCTTGCGGCCTGGCTGCAGCTCTGCCCAGGGCCTTCTGCTCGGTTCGGCAGGAGCGGGCAGGGGGAGGGGGCCCCGGAAGGGGGAGGGGGTCCTGCGAGTCGTTGCCAGGAGCCCGGAGCAATGCACGAGCTGTCATTGGGGGTCTGGGGGTGGCCCCCCCTTCCCCTCCTGCCCGTGCCGGGCGCGGCAGCCCTTACATCTCAGGTTTATGAGAGCACCAAGCTGTCCCAGCAGGCGTTTTCAATTCCGTTTATCTGTCTTTCCCCATTGAGTTCATTTTATTTCCCCTGATTTTTGTTTCCTGGAAGATTTATTGATCCCGATTTTCTCAGTTTATGACAGGTAGCAGGCTATAAAGCACCGGGAGCTACCAGCCCCCTCTCCTGCAATGGGAGGACGTGGTATCAATGTCAGCGTGGTGAGAGGGGACAGTGGTGGGTGCTGGGGGTGTCGGGGGGGGGGGGGGGGGGGGCAAGAGGAGGCTGGGGCACCGATGGGCTCTGGCAGCCTCGTCCTGTGTCCCCCCACATTGCCCCTACCCGGGCAGTCGGGGCACACGGTGTCCATTAGGGGGGTTGGTGCTCAGGAGTGACGGGGAGTGGCCCCTCTGTTCCCCCCGAGAGGTGTCCCCATGGTGCCTGGGGTCTGAGGGGGCTCTGCAGACCCACAGTGGGTTGGGGGGGGGGGGGCAGCACAGCCCAGTACCCCAAGAACACGAGCTGTGCAGGCACCCCTTGGCCCTGGGGTCCCTGCAGCCCCCTCCCTGCAGAGGGACAACGGGGGGGGGCGGAGGGGGAAGGGGGCCGAGCCGGGGGTTAATTGGTACACACGCTTCCCAATTAAGATCTGAAACAAAGAAGGTGCTTGATCCAATCAACCCGTTTCTCAGCTCATCTGCCAAATTCCTGTCTGTGGGAGCGGATTTTAATTGTGTTTGCAGTAATTTGGGCACAGCTGAAGCCCCGGCCATCGTCCCCGCCGCTGCTTCAAGTGTCGAGGGGTTCCGGGGGGCGGCGAGGGCTCTGCCAGGATCCTCTGGCTTCGGCCATCGCCCTCGCCAGCAGGAGCCTCCTGGGGGAAAACCCGATGCGGGAGGTGAGGGGTGTACCGGCACCGGTACCGTGAGCCCCGGGCAGCCCCGGACTCTCCTGCTCTCCGGGGCAGCCCCCGGGGTCCCGGGCGATCGGGCGGGCCGGAGCCGGGAGCGTCCTCCTTTTGCTGGGTATTTCCCTCAGCTCCCCTGCTGAGATGGATTAGAGGAAAGTGATAAGTATATGGGATTTCCATGCTTCCGGAGGGACGAGGAGATAGTAAAGGTATTAACTTTTCCGTCTGGGCTGATAGTAATTTGTTTTCAGAGGGGATCAGGGCTCGGCGAGGAGCCCCGCGGAGCTGCGCGCTGCTCCCGGCAGGACGCGTGTCCCTGGGGGCTCCGGTGACACCAGGGAGACCCTCGTGGTGGCTGTGAGATGGGAGCACGAGGTGGCTGGCGAAGACGGGAGGGCACAGGGCACCCGGCACAGACACATCGGGGCCCCCTCCCGCCCCGGGCCCGGCCGTGCTGGCCTGGGGTGGGCTCAGCCCCCGTCCTCGTGTTGTGCTGGGAAGAAGCCACCACAGATTGTTACAATAACATTTGCTGGTGACCTGCGCGCCGGGGCTGTCTTTACAGAGGAACAATAATCTCTCCAGAGGAGATGAAAAGAATTCTAATTACATCTCCCAACAATATTTGTTTTGAGCGAGGAAAGCAAACCATATGGCATGTGGGAGACTGTTTGGGGGCCGCATTAAGCAAGGATTTTTCATTCATGCGCTAATCTAAGCGGAGATGGATCAGGCTTTATTGATTTATTACATCTCGGAGGTGCAGGGATCCCATTCCTGCTCCAGGGCTTCGGGTCCAGGGGTGTGACATGGGACTCGGGGGCCTGTGCCCTCCCGCTGCTCTTTGCAAAATGCTGGGGGCTGGGGAGGGGCAAATGGGGCAGGCGAGGGTCAGCTGGGGACAGAAGGGATCCACCTGCCTGGAAGGGACTTGTCACCTCCTCTCAAGGTGCCAGCTTTGTTTGGCGGGGAGGCGTCTGGGCTCTCCTGCTTGCATGGCCAGCGGCATCGCCCCTTGCTGGAGTGGTGGAATCATTCCTTGGCACAGCTGTGGCGTTGTCCTTTGCTGGGCAGTGGCACGTCCCCGCAGGCTCCCGCAGCCCTGGCTCTGTCTCCCACAGCCCTCTTCACCGAGACCCCCCACGACATGACGGCGCGGGCAGGCGAGGACGTGGAGATGGCTTGTTCCTTCCGAGGCAGCGGCTCCCCCTCCTACTCCCTTGAGATTCAGTGGTGGTACGTCCGCAACCACAGGGACTGGACGGACAAACAGACGTGGGCTTCCAACCAGGTAATGCCCCTCATCCCAACCCCTCCAGCAGCAAGAGGAGGCAGAGCCCCGGGGTTCCCTCCTGGCCTCAACGGGTCCCCATCCCACCACGGGTCCCTAGCCCTGTCCCCTCCTCCCCTGGCAGTCAGTGGGCACTCGTCCCCCCCTCTCTGTGCTCAGGGCCCGGGGCTCCCGCGGGTGTGGGGCCGTGCCAGGGCTGCTCCGGGGTGTGTGGCCAGCAGCTGGGCTGTCCTGGCTCCCCTCCTCAATTAGCCACACGGGATTTGTGCTTGTGCCTTGTCATGCCCCATCACAGACTCGTCCCTCTGCATCCATCCCCGCAGCCCCCCCGGCCCTCCCTTGTTTTCCCCGTGTCCCTGCGCATCGGGCTCAGCAAACAGCTGTCTCTGTGCTTCTCTTTCTGTTCACATAGCGATAAGGGCCAAATAATGGGAAGGCAGCTTTGGGTATTTTAATGAGCCTTTATTATTGTGTCTTTGGCAGAGCTGCTGCTGGTATTACCATTAATTGAGAAAAGCACCAGGGCAGGGCTGCTCCTCACTGGGGAGCAGAGGAGGTTGTGGGGTGAGGGGCACAGGGGTGCTGGGCGTGGGGAGTGGGCATGGGAAGGGGCTGCGTGGCACAGTGGGAACACCAGATGCTCAGGCCCTGGTGCTGCCGGTGGCTGCTGGTGAGGACCCAGGGGTGCTGGAGAGACCCAGGGTGCTACTCAGCTCCCTGGCTGGGTCAGGAATATCGATGGTAACCGCGGCTCCAGCTGCCCCAGTCTGCAGGGGCTGGGCAGCCCCTTCCTCCTCTTCCTCCTTGCTCGGGGCAGCTGTCCCCTGCCACCCCCTGCCACTCCCCAAGGTGAGCAGGGATCCGGTGGGCTCCTGCCTCCCCCCAGCCGAGCTGACGGTCTCTCTCCCCTCTCTGGTCCCCCTCCTCTTCCCACCAGCTGGACCCATCACTGCAGGAGGAGCCGGGGAAGGAGGCAACAAAAATAAGCGTGAGTTTGGCTGAAGACTCTTGCAGGGGCCTCGGCCGAGGGCTGGGGGGCGATGCTGGCGCTGCCCAGAGCTGGGGGGGAGGAAAGGGGGCGGGCTGGGAAATCTCCTGGGGTTTGTGTCCTGAGTCAGGCTGGCTGCCCTGGACCGGGAGTCCCAGGGGGTGGGAGCTGCACTCTTCCCTCCCCATGAGGGGGGCTGGCAGTGCCAGGGTGAGGGGGCTGGATCCACCTCAGCATTGGCGCTGGGAACAGCCATGGTGAGGGGCAGCTCCCCTGTTTCCCCCTTCCACCCGGTTCCTGTTGGCATCTGGGAGACATTTACACTGAGAAAATAATCTAATTTTATCACTGGATTAGCATCCCAAGCCATTTAGGCTCACGTGAACAGAATGAGGAGACATTAATCACTTAAATAAACTGAATGCTCTCAGCCTCCCGATGTCAGGCACACGCCCCTCCCCCCCCCCTTGACTGCCCCGCTGTCTCTCCCCATCCTGGGGGTCTCTGCCTTTTAGGTGCACAGAAATGGAGCAGTATCTGAAAGTGCTGCCCACCCCTGCCCTGCCCCTGCAGCCTCCTCTGGCTCTGTGCTTGTCCCTCCCTAAGGCAGCGGGGGGGGAGGGGGCTTGCCAGGCACCCACTGCCCCTCGGGGCCAGGGGTCCCTGTGCCCAGAATCAGTCCCTCAGCCCCAGGAGGTGACAGAGCCACAGCAGTGTCATGACAAAGAGCCACATGACAGAGGCCACAGCCTCTGATTGCCCCCCCGTGGGGATCAGTGCCCACTGATTGTCCTGACGGTGACAAGTGCCCCGCAGGGACCTTCACCTTGTGGCTCCCCCAGGTTTGTTCCAGCCCTGTTTGCCACCGGTCCCATGATGGACACCACAATATGCCCACAATCCATGTCCAGAGCCTCTGGGTCTGGGGTCTGTCCTGCGACAGGGTGCTGTGGCTGCAAAGCCATCTTGGGGCCCACGCTTCTGCTCAGCCGGGGCATTTTTCAGCATAATTAGGCAGTTAATTGCACTCTAGAATGTAATCAATGCGTGTGCCTCTGTAACCAGGATTTATTTCGAAGTGCTCAAGGTGCAGCACTTCTGCCATCCCCTCCTGGTCATGCCAGCAGGGAGAGGCTTGACTTTTAAACCTTTTTTTTTTTTTTTTTTTTTTTTTTTTTTTTTTTTTTTTTTGTTATTTTGAATGTCCTTGATCATAAAGCATTTACAGAATGGAGGAGATGAATGAACACGGGCAAGACACCCCCACGAACAGTTCTGATAAAATGTGCATTGCAGGCACAGAGGCAATTGACTGAGAACAAACAGCAGCGTCAAACAACGCGAGACGATGTAAACCACCCTCTTGGCCATTTTTTATCCACCAAAACATCCTGGTGCTGGTGCTGGCTCTGCCTGGACCCCCTGCACTTGTCAGGGATGCTCAGAGGGGAACTGCAGCTGCTCTTTCCCATGTAGTAGCAAACCCAATGGCTCTGGAGTTATTTCTTCCCCTCTTTTACAAAACTCACTGTGTTGCCACTGAGCAGTGGCACAGTGCAGGGCTGAGCTGGGGCTGGGCCATCTGTCTGTCCCATCTCCCTCGTTCCCATGGGCTGGCACTGTCCTGCTCATGCCAATGAAGCCCTGAGCATTACAACTGCCCATAAAATTCTCCCTCCTGTAGCCGAGCTGTGGGCTGAGGCTCAGTGACCTGCTGGGCAGCTGCCGGTGGCACCAGCAAATTGGGGTTTTCTTTCATTAGTTCTACGTTTCCCAGCCATTAATTTCAGTAAGTGGCTCCTTGCTCTTCCAACACCAAGAGGATTTTTTTTTGAAGCTCCTTTTTGAAGCTGTGATGGCCTCAGCACCCTGGCAGGCTCGCTCAGGGGCTGGCAGCTCCCCTCCCTCCCAAAGCACAGTCCTCACAGCCTCCTGCCCCATCTCAGGGACTATTTGGAGCCTGCCTTGTCCTGTCCCCTCACCTGTGCTCATGTATGCTCACATGTGCTCACATGTGCAGGCACTGGCTGCCCCTGCAGCTCAACCCATGGGATGGGCTGGTGGTAAACTACCCCCTCCCGATGCTGCTGCCCACATTTTGGTGCTGCCTCCTTTGCCTTTTGGACCGGGAGTTCGCAGCTCTCTGGTTGTGGCTCCCAGCCCCATTTCTAAACACCATAAAATCTTCAGCTAACAAATGCAGAGGCAAGTAGAAAAATGGCCTTTGCCATCCAGTGTGATTATAGGGAGCAGAGCCAGGGGCCTTGGGGCGGGTTATAAATCTGATTTATTGACCCAGCCCAATAGCAGCCATGGCTCTGGCTACTGAGTAAGTCTTAAATTTCACTGGGTGATAAATACTGAGAGCGAATCAATTTGGTAGGAAAGCTAATTAGCCAGCGTGGTTCTGCATTGATCTCCGAACCCAGAGCTGCCGGGTGCGCACCGGGGGCTCCATCATCCCAGGGCTGGGGTTCCCCAGGCCGACTGCCTTGCTGCCACCATGTCCTCCCCAGCACCTCCCTGGGGCACAGGCTGGTGGCACGTGGCCAGGGGTGCCACTTACTCCGGTGTCCGGGGGCCGTGGGGGTCCCGAGTGCCCCCTGACCCCCCGCCCGCCCCCCTGCAGGTGGTGAAGGTGGTCGGCAGCAACATCTCCCACAAGCTGCGGCTGTCGCGGGTGAAGCCGTCGGACGAGGGGACCTACGAGTGCCGGGTGATCGACTCCAGCGACGGCAACGCGCGGCACCACAAGGTGAAGGCTTACCTGCGGGTGGAGGCGGTGGGGGCCGGGGGGCACCCCCAGGACACCCAGCTGCAGGGGGCCCCGCTGCCTGACCCCGCCGCACCGGGCCCGGCCCACGCACACCCCCACCCCCACAAAGCCGGCAAGGAGCTGAAGAAGCGCTCGGCGGACGCCTCCTGCCTGCTGTAGGCAGGCGGTGCCGGGGGGGGTGCCATAGCCCCCCGACGCCCCGGACTCAGTGGAGCCGGTGAGGGTCCCGTGCCCCCCGCCAGGGACCGGCCCCCCCGCCCCACCTCACGCACCGGCCCCACCACCGGGTTCCCGCGGGCTCGGTGTCCTCCCCAGCCCTGCGACGCGGTGGTGCTGGGGCTCGGTGCCGGAGCGGGACCACAGCCGTGCCGGGGGCCGTCACTGGGACCACGCCTGGGGCCCGGGGCACGGTGGTCCCTGTCCCCCACCCCCTGCTTGCTGCCCCCCGCGGTGCCACGGGCCACGTTGTGACCCAGCTCTGGGTGCCTGGCAGAGGCCCCTCTGCCCGCGGGACCCCCCTGCCCTGTGCTTTGCAGACCCCCCCAGACCCTCCCCAGGAGCCCCAGGTCCGTCGCTCTCCCCCATCCCGGCAGCACCGCTCGGTTCCAGTATCCGTGTCACAGCCCCTGGGAATCGCCTCCCCCTGCCCCATCGCCCCCCAGCACGTCGAGGCCTCAGCTCGGCAGAGGTGGCCCGGTCCGGCCCGGCCCGGCCCGCTCCCGGCCCAGGTGTGTCCGGGGAGCTGTGCTGCCGGAGCGGGACCCCTGTCCCCCGTGGTGTTCCATGTGCGGGGGGGGCTCGGCCGTCTCCCTGCCAGGGTGGCTCTCAGCCCCTGCTCCCGGCCCAGCTCCCCTTCCTCCTGTGCCGCAGCACCGGCACAGCCAGGACCGGGCCAGGACCGGGCCAGGATCTGGTCACGGCTCCCATGTCCCGTGGCAAATGGCAGAGCCGGGCTCGGTGCTGAGGATGGGCTCCTGGGGAGGGAGAGGGGGGGTCCTGGGTCTCCCCATCTGGGTGCTGCTCCCCCACCACCACTCACCCCCCGCCACGCCTGCTGCCACCAGCCCCGCTGCAGCTAATAAAGCGATTTAAACAAAGCCTCTGCAGTCTCTGTCCCTGGCACTGGGAGAGGAGGGGGCTTTGGCACTGCCATGGCTAAAATGGGGCTCGGCTGGGGCTGCCCTGGGGCTGCAGGGCTGGGGATGGTGGGGATGGGGATGGGATGGGCATCATCACCTGCAGCTGAGACCTCAGAGCATTTAAAAGGTGCAGCTGGGCAGGAGTTCACATCCTTCCAGGAGTGGGGTGCTGGTCCCAGGTAAGCAGGGGTTGCTCTGCCTGGTGGTTACAGGATGCTGGGTGGGCTTCTGGATGGGAGCCATGGGCTACTATGCAATAAAAAATGTCCTCCAGAGTAGGAAAAGGAAGGGCTGAAGCTAGTTTGGGGGTGGTAAAAAGCTGCAAATCACCTCAAATCGAGAGAAAACAAGTTTCTGTGTGATGTAGTAATTTGCAAAACCTAGAGGCGAGCTTTAAAAATAACAAGTTTTATTAGAAGATATTAATTTTACTGAGTTTATATGAAATCTTGGAAGCTGGTGTGGTAGCAGAGGACCTGCTGGACCCTGCAGCCCTGTGCAGTGCCCGACCCTGAGGGGCTGTGTGTGGGGCTGTGTCCCCACCCTGGCTGTGGGGTCTCCCCATGTTCTTGGCTGGGTTTGTGCAGGAGGAGGTGGCTGGAGGGAGGTTCCTCTGCTCCCCATCCCCCAGAAGGGGTGGTTGGGTCAGGGTGGGTTGGACCCAGGCACCCCTTTATGTTATATATGCTGGGTCCTAAACCCAGCAGGTTTTGGGGTGCTCTGGTGCCACCCAGAGAGGGGGTGTGGGAGGAACCAGGGAAGCCCCCGGGTTCACTTGTCTGAGCTTAACATGCGGGTCACTGCTGGGGAGGAACCTGCCTCATGAAAATGCCATTTCCATGCAGTCACTCTTCTGGCCATTATCCTGCTCCAGACAAAAGCAATTTACTCTGCCTGTAATAAAGCAGGGGTGGTAACGAAGCTGAGAAGAGCTGTGACAGGCGGCTGCGAGGCTGAGACAGGGCAGCATGTCCCCACCCCCCCCTGGGGACAGGAGCCGTGGGGACCAACGCGGGGAGAGCCCCGGGAGGAACCGGAGCTGGGCCGGGGTGCAGATGGTGGGGATGGGGATGGGGTTGTTCCCGGGCATGGGACACACTCCGGGGCAGTGACCAGCACCATGCTGAATGCCACAGATGTTGTTCAGTTTTATGCTTTTCCTTTCAGGAAGGTAACTTTATTCTAAGGAAATAAAGAAGAGCTAGAACAAAGGGGTTTGTTTGTTTGTTTGTTTCTTTCAGCTTGCCTGGCCTGGGCAGAAGGGGATCCAGCAAGGCCGGGCAGTCCTTGCTTCCTGGGGTGCCCAACCACACACAGGGGCAAATCCCTTCTCCATCTGCAGGTGAGGAAGCCCGAGGAGGCTTTGGGGCTGGTACCACACTGCAGGAAGGTGGCAGGGGTTTCCCATGGGAATGCTTCCCTTGAACAGCCCTGTGCTGCAGGGGGGCTCAGGGGTGCAGAGGGTTTGGGCAGGAGCCTGGGACACCCTCAGGGTGCTGCTGCTGCTGCCTCACGTGTGAGCTCCAGGCAGCACTGAAGGAGAGGCAGAGAGGGGCTGGATGTGGTGTCTGCACCTGATGGATGAGTTTTATCAAGTGCTACAACAACCCAGAAAACTCTGCACCAACCCCACGGGTGCTTTGGAGACCAAAGGTAATATTTCACCTTTCTCCCTGGCCTGTCTTCCCTGTCAGATCAGCTCTGAAAGGTTCCATTGTACTAAACCCAACACAGTGCTAAGCACTGAATATATATTAAAAAAAAAAAGGCAGTAAAAAGTAAAATCTGAACTGCAGATCTGTCCTACCTGGTAAAAAGCCACTGACTTATGGTTTCCTTGGAGAAGCAACCAGTACTAAAGCCTGAACAAAACCATGGAGTCAAGAGGAGGTAACCTCAGCAGAGGGGTGCATGGGCAGCACCTGAAAGCCAGGATGGGCTTTGGGCACTGCCCGGGCCCCCAGTGACACACAGACCCTGCTCTGACTGCAATAAACAGTTTATTGCTTTGGTTTTTGCACTTCTGAGCTTGTTCCAAATTTACAGTCAAGGCCTGTCCCCGTGCCTCTCCAGCTCTCAGCAGCGTCTGTCGGGAGGCAGCTGACTGCCAGAAATCATGCTGGGGGGAGCTGATGGATCCAGGAGCTGCCAGGGCCTGGGAGCAGCCAAGTAAAACAGCACCTGTGGGTTGTCCCTGGGGATGGAGCTGGGAGCCAGCAGGAGAGCCCAAAGCCTTGTGGTCCTCTCTGCTGTGCTGGGCTCTACCTGCTCAAGCAAAGCCTGGCACTGCTGTGGTGACACTGTGATCACACCTAATGTCACCCCCCTGCATCATCACAGCCACAGGAACACAGGTAGGTGATTCATCTTCTTGTCACTGGGGTGGGTGCTAAAAATCAGAGGTGCAGGCAATGGTCTGTGGGCAGCCTGGTGCTGAAGAGCCTTAAATCACTCCAAGTGGGGGCTGTAAATGGGGGCTGGCTGGTTTCCTAAAGAATTTTTCCCAAAGAATCTCTGTCAGCTCAGTGGAGGGAGTGGGGAGCACACTGGGCCAGTCCCAGCAAACTGAAAAGTGTAAGGAACAGCCCTGATGTTGTTCTTCCCAGTGAGGAATTTATTGGAAAGGCATCCAAACTTTTCCTGATAGTAACCCCTGATAATAACCCCAACCAGGGTGCTCTCCTTGGGAAGGGTTATGGCCAGAAAAAGCCTGGTTTAAGTTGGCAGCCCTGGAAAATTACTCTGTTCTGTATGGGAGAACTTGGAATAGATGTGCTCTGCCCCTTGGACTGCTCTCCAGCACCATGTGCAGGAAAGCTCCATCCTGGAGACATGGGGCAATGTACCCACCAAATCCTCAAACACTGCTTAAAAAATCCATAAATATCAAAGTCCTACCCATGGGGAGGGTGTCTTGGCCACTACCCCAGGGTGGACAATCCTTCCTTTGTCCCTGGAACCATCTGGGGGATGGATGATGGGATTTTTCCAGGTGAGCTCTATCCCAGTGGTTCTTCTTTTTCCTCCCAGCTGCTGTGTTGGTCTGTGTTGTGGTCTGTCTCCTGGGTGCCAGCCCGTGGTGTGGTGTTCTCCTGCTGCTGCAGCCTCTCCAGCAGGAGCAGAATGTTGTCTGTGAACTCGTTCCGCTGCCTCCCCATCCCACGGAGCTCCAGGGGCTGCAGGCTGGCGTGGGGGGGTTGGTACCCATGAGGGCACCAGACCTCGTTCAGCAGGAGCCAAGTGCTGTCAGGGTCCATGTGCATTAAGTGGTGGAAAACGCTTTGGGAAACAGTGAGAAGAAAAGAAAAAACAGTAAGGAAAAGGCCTTGGGACTGGCACCCAACAGTGTCACCACTACAGAATTTTGATGATGTCTGCCACCTCTGACAGACCTGGAGGGCCTTTAGAGCCATTAAGATGGCTCCAGTGCCCAAGAGAAGACATCTCAGTGGTTTCACATCTACCAGCAAGTGAGAGAGAAAAAAAATAGTTATTATGCTACACAGTGAGTTACCAACATCAGACAAACAGCTGGTGAGTAACTGCCCCAGGCTTTGGTCTCTGCTGCACAGGCTGCTGCTGACAAAAGCCCAGAAGTGTCCCAGGCACTGTGAGGTGATGCAGAGCACTGCGTGTGCTACTCATCTGCTGAGCTCTGAAGAGCTCTTAAAAGAAGCAGTGAATGTTCACCACCTGCTCTGGGTTCTGGGGAGTGAGGGGTTCCAACTCATCTGGACTTCTGTCCCTTTTCAGAGGTGGTAAGGCCAGGGGTGTTTCTGGACAGCTGTCCAGGCTGGGCCATCTCCCCTCACCCCTGGTCCGGGTCTGTACTGCCTGCCTCATGTTTTCTCTCATCTGAGCAGCACCTTTCACAAAGCAGTTTTGTTTCAGAAAACAAAACCAAACAAGCAACACAAATCTTCATTAACAAGAGAAAGGGAGAGGAATGTCAGCTTCCTCTAATGCTCTGCTGCATTGATGGTTCTCACTTGTAATTTCAATAGTCCAGGTAAGGTGGGGGTTTGACTTTTAAGTATGCACTTCACACTTCTGACTCCAGCTGTGAGCAGCTGGAACAAAGATGCTGTGGACAGTCCTGCTGGAGAGCAGGAAGCTCCTGGGAGCAGGGGAGCAAATGGCTCCATGGATTTCCATGATCCACTTATTCATTTCCTCCTGCCCCATCTCACCCTTGGTAACCTTTGTCTGGGCCAGGTCTGTGTCAGGGCTGCACTGGTATTAATTTCTCTGTCTGTGCCAAGTACATAAAACCCCCAGAATTTGCAGGGTGCCCTCCAGCATGGGGCAGAGCTCTGTGTGAGCACCCAGGGTGTGCTGGGCTTGCCAGGGCCCCAGTAAGTGCCCAGGTATGCAGCTCTCTGGGTTCTACTGAAATCGTGAGAACCACAGCTGAATGAGGTGACTTGGAGAGGAGGTGCAGGGTAAGTCTGTCTCTGTTGCCCCAGGAAGCAGAGGACAGAATTCCCTCTGCTAAATCAAAGATCTCCTGCAAAAGCCACACAAAACGCAGACCCCATTCTGTCAAAACTGCTCCCTGAAGAACCTTCATCCCCAAAGTGAGGTTGGTTCCAGCTGTAAAGCAGGGAGCTCTCCTCTGGAAGTGAGTACGGTACCTCAAAGAGCCCAGAAATGGGACAGAGGCACCAGAAAGCTCCCTCAGCTCTTCACAACAAACTCGTGGCTCCGTTACTCGGCAGCCTCTGGGCAGCCCAAGCTGTGGGTGTTGCCTGTCTGCCACTAACCCCCTGTTTTTCACTAACCCCTTGTCTGCCACTAACCCCCTGTTTGCCACTAACCCCCTGCCTGTCTGGGTGCAGTGCTCTGAACCATGACAAGGGACAGCGTTGTGGCTCTGTCCCCTCCTATCTGCCTGCTCCAGAGGAACCTGCTTCCAAGTGACAGCAACAGCACCCCAGCACCCTGCCTGCTGCTGGGGGACACAGGTGAGCAGGGGGGGCTCCCCTGGCTTTGTCACTGCTGGCAGAAGAAGGCAGCACTGTCCCCAGCAAGTGCCAGCCCTGTGTGTCCCCTGCTGCCACCACCCTGGTGCTCCCTTGGCCCTGCCAGCACATCCCAGCAGCTTCCCCTGGCCTCGGGGGGGCTGCTCGGGTGGGCAGCTGCAGAGAAATAATCCTCACAGCTGGGTTGGATCAGAATGAGCAAGAGATGAGACACCGGGAAGTGAGGAATGGAGCAGGGAATGCTGCTCCCAGCTGGCTCCTGCCTCTCCAGCACAGGCACAACTTTACCTCTCACACTGGCAGGAAAGGTCCCTGCGCCCCAACCCCTTCACAATCAGCTGCTCCGGAGAGAGCAGCTCTCAAGAGATTAGTTGGTCCCTGGAGAACTCCACCTCCTCCTGTGCCCGTGGTGGCCTCGGGGTGTGATTATCTCCTGATTCCGGGAGTGCTCTGCGGCTTCAAGAACAACTTGACTTCTACCTTTTCAAACCAACTCTGGGGTAGTTTCTAAGCAACCTGTTTCCATGGCAAAGAATCCTGGGGTTAATCCAGGTTTGTTTTCTGTTGCTTTTTATTTTTTTTTTTCTTTTTTTTAAACTTAAGACATAATTTTATTGAGTTTTGCCTTGTGCAGGTGCCTGTTGTGGTGTCCTTCAGCCCAGGCTGGGAATGACAGCTGCCAACACCTATCCAGCACCCCACACCATCAAACCAAGAGGTACCCGGCATAATCATCTTTGGCATCTAAACAGGTACAAAAATAGCTCATATTTGTTACAATTGTGCTAAACAAACCTATTCTACCAGTGCAGAGCATAGTTTGGCACTCCTGTTGCATTGTCTTTTCCCAAGCCTTGGCTCAGTGATCTGGCTGGGAAAAGGACAAATGTTTCTGGCTTTTGCATCTCTGCAACTAGATACAGATAGCTCACCACAGGCTTCAGTAAGAGCTGGGGAATTTATTTCTGCATCCTAAAAATAAACCAATTCCTACTCAGACTGTTGACCAAAAGGTCAGATGATAAACTTCACAAGCTGTAAACATTTATTAGGAATTAAGTGTAAATTTCAAACCAGTTACTTCAAACTGAAAAAATGCTGAATTATTTTGTGAAGTGTTGACATAAGCCAATGACATTTTTTTAATCTTTTCCTTCAAACTGTGGGGTTTTTTTTTTCCCCCTGAAGTGAAAAGCTTGTCAGAGATGATTCAATTTAAGAAATTGATGGGAAACTCAGATTTACATATTGTGACTTTGTTTACACCACTGTGACCCCACACAACACCCCGTAACTGCTCGGGTGTTTCTGGTTGCTTCACCCACAGCTGCACTGGCTTATTTTCAATGAAAGCAAAGGTGCAGTCAGTGTTCCCTACGCCCTACCAAACTCCTTTTCAGTATTTTGTTTTCCAAGCTTTGCATAATATTCCTCCCCTGGAATACTCCCAGCAGCCCTCTCATAATAAAGCCTATTGTTCCATTTTTTCTTCCTCAGACACGCTGGAGTTCTTTTTCTTCCCAGTGTCTATTATTGCCTGTTGAGTATTGCATGAAGCTGCAGTTACAAAATCCACTTACTCCCACTGGTTCATCTAATAAAACCACAGGGTCCCATCAGTGGCATTAAGCAGCCTCCCTGGGGCGTGATGACATCCCTGGATGGCAGCCAAAACTCCCCCCTTTTTTGTTTTGTTTTGTGGCTTTACCTCGTCCAAAAATTCCTGCTTAGCCCTTCGCATACCTGCAGATCCCTCACTGAGTCAGTGCAGGGAGCTACTGGAGCTACAGCTGACTCTGTAAGACCTGACCTTGCTCTTGGCAGGCCACAACTCATGAGTTGAGTAAGAATCCAAAAAGCTGAGCAAGGGCCAGTTAGTATAAATCAATATGGCAAGCTGATTCCAAACATCTTTTTACCTTGTATGATTTCTGCAGTGATAAAGCTGAGTTATGTGACGTATGTTGGCACTCGTGCAGTAGCTAAGATTAGTTCTGGTCTGCCTGTTTTTAGAAGCATTTAAAATGCAGAATTTTTCATGTAGCAGGCTGATAACGTTGCCCTTGCCTGGATGGAAAGGGCCTTACATGTGACAACCTGTGTCAGTTTGCAGGATTGCTTCCAGGGAGATGGAGAGCAAGGAAAAGGACTGGAGCTCACAGGAATCTGGTGTCTGAGCAGCTGGAGAAGGGGAGCTGAAGTGTGGCTGGGAAAGGGAAGCTTTTCTTCTGCAGCTGATTGTTATGGTACAAACTAATTCTGACTTTTCCATGATGAAACCTCTTGCTGTGGGTACTACATCTGACAGTGATGGTGAGGGGTTTAACTCTGATCCATCCAGGCTCTGGAACCAGGGATCAGACTGAACTAAGCTAGAAGCACAAGTAGGGTACAATATGCCTGGTTAGTATCAGGCCAGAGACAATCCATGTCTCAGTGCATGTTTTTCTGGCCAGCAGAGCTTCACTTGAAGTAGCTGTTCATGGAAAACTTTGCTTTGTCCAGAGAAATATGCATGAATGGTGAATCACAGGCATGGGGGAGCAGTGTAATGTGGCATTTTTTTCTTAAAATAGAATAAAAACAATATACAGGAGGAAATGTTACTTGCCCTGATCTTGACTGCTCTTTTTCTCCAACGACCATGCTTTACAAAATAGCTTCTAATGACCCTGTTACATCATGGGGCTAATTCAGTATTTCCCCTGCCCCTGCTGCGGGGGGAAATTGCACAGCTTTTCAGGCTGCTTTGTTAATGATTTAAAAGCTTAAGGTTCCAAATATGTAGATAAATCCTGGTGTTCTGCTTTCTATTCCAGCACTGCTTACACAGAGAACACTTTATTGTATTAAGGGTATGCAAGAAGCCCACAGCACAGAGCCCCTCTGCAGAACAAATGCTGCTGGAGCCTGCTGTGGTGCCATAAAAGCCACCAAGGTAAAAATAAACCTCCTCTCCCCAGTGCAGGAATACAAATAAAGGTACAGCTACAGCCTCTGAGCGTGCTCCCTCTGAACTGCTGCCCAGCCACACAAAAGCCCTTCCCTGGCACCCTGCAGCCCCGAGGGAACCGGCAGCACCTCCCTCTCCAGCAGCCCCAGCTCCTGCTGATCCTGCTCCCCGGGGAGGGGAAGGCTTTGGCCCCTGTCCTTCCCCAGAGACAGAGGTGTGGGGCTTCCTCCTCTGCTCTGCATGCTCTGTAACAGGGCTTGGTTTGTCTGCTGAAATCTCTGGCCCCGTTTCCAGGTGGTGACATCTGACAACAGCGATTTCTTATCCTGACAGCAGGAACATGCTGAGCAGGATTTTGAACACCAGGCAGTGAAGTGTTTGTCTGTCAACATGCCACAGAGCTGGTGTGTGTTCACCTAAACTGTTTTTGCTCTTATAACCTCTCCCAGCCTTCTCGAAGCAGGACTGGTGCCAAGACTGACTGACAGCTTCCCAAAAAAACTCCACTCCACCTGGCAGAGCCTGGGCTGACGCCACCACAGGAGCCCAGGGAAAAGGGGAGGATAAGAGAAGTAAATCCCCCAGCCTGCAGAAGGTATTAAGGGATAAAATAGATGGGAATGTCTGGCACATCCTCTCTCAGACCTGTCTTCCCCTCTGTGGTTTTATGGGGGCCAAGAGCCCCAGGCACTGCAGCACAGCATCTCTCCTGTCCCCAGTGGTCATCTGAACCTGCAGCCTGTGGGTAAGTTAACCTCTCCAGCTCACTCTGGGTACTAACTAACCAGAGAAACAAGTTAACTAAGTTAACTTCCCCAACAAGACTCTTGTACAGGACTCAAACTTGCCAGAGGGAGGAATGGGAAAGGTGCAAAAGGAAAGGGGACCTTGTTCCCTCTGTCCCCAACACTCGTACACCTGATACACCTGCATTTAAGAGACATTACCTCTGGGCAGCTTCCTGCAACTTCACGGGCTGCTTGGCACTGAGGTAAACCAGGCAGGCATCTGCCACTTTATTCAGGTCACTCTCGCCTGCAGAAATGGAACAGAAAAGAAGGGTAGGAGGTAACCAGCTCTGCTGTGCTGCTGCCTAACAGAATCAGCTCTAAATTGGCAGCAAGAGGCTTCCGAGCCTTTGAACTGTTTGACCCAGAGCTCTTCTGACCTCACCTCTTAAGCATCTTGCTGCAAAGCTAGGAAAGCAATCAAGGGCATTGAGAGAGGAAAAAAGCAACTATCCAGCAAACCCTCTCCCTCATCAAAGTAATCTCCAGAAATTTAACCTAGGAGAATTTCAGAGAGTTTCATTCAGTAGAAGAATGTGATGTGCTGCATTTGAAGGGTGACCCAGAGAGATGCACAAAAATGGAGCCAGTCAGCTTAGCCAGAAGTCTTATCTGGGCTCCAGCTCTCCAGTTAATTGGGAACAAAGCATGGCCCAAGAGGCCTGGCTGCAGCATCTCAGGCACTCCACTTTACACCCACTTCTCATGCACAAGTGAGATGAGCAGTCAGGTTCTGCAAGGTGCTGGGAATCTTCTCTGCCATTTGTCTCTGGGGAAGAGCAAACACAGAGCTCCCAAAGAGGATGGAACAAGGCCCAGCAGAACCTGGATGGGATGAGGCTGGAGAAGCTCAGCCAAGCAAACCCCTGGGGCAGCAGAAGGATGAGAGGCAAGTGCAGGTCTGGTCAGCTGAGATGAGAGGAGGTAAGTCTGGCAGAGATCTCCCTCACACAGCCTGTACTTTCCCAGGTACTCACCCATGTCCAGCTTCTCACAGAGAGAACCCAGTCCCTGCAGCACAGCCAGCTGCAGCTTGAAGGCAAGAGTGTGGTGGTACACAGGCCCAGCTCTGGCACTTGCTGGGGCTTGGCTGAGGAGGGAACTGGTCAGCTTAGGTAAGACATCTCTGGAGAATCTCTGCCTCAGAAAGTCCCCACATGTTTGAGCCAGGGTACACAGCACCTAGAGAAGAAACACCAGCTGGTGGAGGAAATGCACACACAGGTCTGGGAGGAGCTCAGCCACCCCACCACAGCAGGGGAGGAGGAGGCATTCATTCTCATTTGGTAATTTTCTGTGCAGTTGAGAGCAGTGTGACCACACCTGCATGGACTGGAATGCTGATTATGTTGTATTTGACCTGAGACTTCCAGTCTCATGATTTGGGAAGACACCCCCAGGGGCTTCTTATAATAAAACCCAAACTCAGTCCTAACTCAAATAATTACTTAAAGTTTTCAGGAGTTAATTAGTGTTTGTGTAGCAATCCTTCCCTTCTTTTAGGGCAGGCACGTGTGAAGTATGGTTACCAATTCTTGTGCATGGCTTCTTGAATTTGGGGAAATCAAAACTCTCCTTTATTCACACTGAAGGACTCAAAAATGAATCTCACCCTGCACAGCAGTGGAAGCCCTGGGGCTGGCAACCTCTGGAAACATGCTTTATTGTCCAGCTGGTGAGTCAGGGAGAGAATGCAGTCAGTTGACATAGTCAGGAGCTCTTTAATAGTGTTGTCATGAGGCCAACACTCTCTGCCTAACCTCTCCCCACACTGCCAGTGCCCCAACTGTGAAACAATCTCTTCAGTCTCAGGCCTCCAAAGGGGGTGTGTGTGCTGAGACTGTGGCTCCAGCAAGGGCAAGTTGTGCTGCACTGTGCCTCTGACAGCTGCTCAGGCTGCAGAAGAACATTTTTCCTCTTCCCTGCAGTAACCACCAGTGTGGCTGTTTCCCCAGGAACAGGGTAAAGGTTTTGTCTGAGGACAAGCTGCAGTGGGAGTGGAACAAGCCCACCCACCACAGGGGTGGTGACCCCATGTTCCAAGCCACGTTCAAAATAACTCAGTGCTTCTCTCCTGGGCCACAGCAATGCCTTCTAAGCACCAGCTTGAAGGCTGCTGGCAGAGGTTTGCTGCTGTACCTTGAAGGCTCTGAGCACTGCCAGAGGGTCATCACTAATCAGACGGGTGACGAGAGCTGGCCAGACACGGTGAGCCATGGGAAGCAGATGGTTTCCATGAGGATGCAGCACAGTCACACAGAGCTCCAGCACGTCAAGGACCTGGGCAGGAGGGGCAGGTAACACACATTCAGAGTGCTGTAGTGCCAGCAGCACTGGGGATTCCAGCAGATCCTCCCCAGAGCCATCCCAGGGAGCTGGGAGAAACTGGGGGTTCATAGGAAAGGGGATGGTTTGACCCCAGCATGAACTGGGATAACTGAGCAATGCATGAGCCTGCTCAGAAAGGGACACATAGCAGAGGGACATGGGCCACAGAGCTGGGCTGTGCCAGGGGTGTGATTCCCAGCTGGATGCTGCAGGCTGAGCTGTGGCACAGCAGCAGGATCACCTGGTGGGGCTGGGGCAAGAATCTGGGTTATGTCTGACTGCTGCGCTTCCTGCTTCGCTTTGCAGTTTAAAAGGAGGCCACCTTCAAAGGATTTTCATAATTAAAAAAAAGCACAGGCTTTTAGCCCTGCTTATCACCACCCCAGTGACTTCAGAAACGTTCATCAGTCTGAGGAAGGGGGATGGGAGGCCCAGATGTGAGAAAGATGACTCTGCTCCCTCCAGAAATGGCTGGGGCACAGGATGCGGCAACCACGAGTGCCCCAGCAGCGTGCCTGATAAGCAACCCCCCTCCAGATTCTGTCCAGCTTGGCTGTGACATTCCTAAACCAGGCTGTGCCCAGAAAAAACTCTCTCCCTTTCTCTTGCCAGCACTTGGAGGGTCTGTCTGGACCCTCTGTGCAGCCCACGATGAACTCGAGTCCCCTCCCAGCTGCTGCCTGCTCACCTGCAGCCTCACGTGGAGTTTGCCATCAGCCAGGAGGTGGATGCACCTCTCCATCACCTCCCTGGCCAGCTGGGCATGGCTGGGCAGTGCAGCTTCTCCTTCTGGGTCAGAGTTGTTTGGCTCCAGCTTAGGAAGTGGGGGAACCTCATCTAAAAACCAAAACCATTAGTGAAGCTGTGAAAACTGCCAGGGAGCTGTGGGAGATCACAACACCCACCCACAACTACTCTGCAGATTCCCAAGTGAGGGAATTTTAAGGTATTCAGGTACAAGTCTGTGCTTGAGTTCTGTGAGGTAAGCATGAAAGTCAGAGTGTGGGACTAGGGAAGGTTTGCTTTCTTTACTGGACAGTGCAGTTGGTCTGACATTTGCAGACTCTTCTCACCATGGACTTATTTCCCATTGATTTTTATTAAAAACAGAAAGCCTGGGTATTTAAAGGTGAAGTATTTAAAGGTCAGGATTGCAGCACAGCCCAGTAAGGACTAAAAGGTTCCCTCTGAATGTCTGCAGGGCCTTCCAAAGCCAGGTGAGAAGGGAGTGGTGGCATCACTAGCCAGGAGAGAAAAGGGACCAGGGATTACCAAGGGAGGGGGGGGAAATGCAACAGGATCCTGGAAATAGGGAAACCAGGTCCTGAACCCAAAACACTGTGTGTCTGTGTGTGTGTGTCTGTGTGTGTCTGTGTGTGTGTCTGTGTGTGTGTGTGTGTGTGTGTCTGTGTCTGTGTGTCTGTGTCTGTGTCTGTGTGTGTGTGTGTGTGTGTGTGTGTGTGTGTCTGTGTGTGTGTGTCTGTGTCTGTGTGTGTGTGTCTGTGTCTGTGTGTGTCTGTGTGTGTGTGTGTCTGTGTGTGTGTGTGTGTGTGTGTGTCTGTGTGTGTCTGTGTGTGTGTGTCTGTGTGTCTGTGTGTGTGTGTGTGTGTCTGTGTGTGTCTGTGTGTGTGTGTGTCTGTGTGTGTGTGTGTCTGTGTGTGTGTGTGTGTGTCTGTGTCTGTGTCTGTGTGTCTGTGTGTGTGTCTGTGTGTGTGTGTCTGTGTGTGTGTGTCTGTGTGTGTGTGTCTGTGTGTCTGTGTGTCTGTGTGTCTGTGTGTGTGTGTGTCTGTGTCTGTGTGTGTCTGTGTGTGTGTGTCTGTGTGTCTGTGTGTCTGTGTGTCTGTCTGTCTGTCTGTGTGTGTGTCTGTGTGTGTGTCTGTGTGTGTGTGTCTGTGTGTGTGTGTGTGTGTGTGTGTCCCACCACCCCAGCAGCCAGGGCTGTGCCACGAAGCAGCTCATCACTGCTCTGTGAGCTGAACAGACCCCTCTGCAGGCGTGCACAGAACTGACCTGTCTCCTCCTCTCCTGGCTCAGGGAGGTTGCCCTCTGAGATCTGCTTCTGCCTCACATAGTCAAGGAAGAATTGCTCCATTTCTTGCCTCGTCAGCACCTGCTGCCCCTCAGCAGGCTGTCTCTGCTGGTGCTCCTCACCACAGGATGAGCCAAACCACTGCACTACAAAACAAAACAGAACAAAGAAGCTGGAATGCCTCAGCACCCAGGTCAGAGAGGTGCCACAGAGTCCTTGAGAGACAAACCTGGGTCTCTGGTCTCACGGGACTGACCTGGAGAGCCAGGCACCTGCTGCCACATCACTGACACCTCCCTGATGGTGTGAGAAGGATGAAACCCTGACACAAACAGGAAAACACCCTGGGTGCTTCTACAGAACATTTATGGGAGCAGTGGCTCCTTTCCCAGCCACCACAGGCCACGTTTCTGCAGGTTTGCAGGGCAGACAAACAGAATCTGGCTGTGCAGAGGGAAGGCTGCTGCTGATCTGCACTGGAGAGCTGGATGGCCAAGCCAGCTGAGGCTGCCACCAGCTACTTGAAACCCCCCCTGGGAAGCCCAGAGGCCACAGCCAAGCTGACAGTGAGACCCAAGTGCACAGAGTGAAGGTCACAGAGATACCTAAAGCTGTCATCACTGAGTGGAGGACCCTGAGGAAAGTGGAAGCCTGGTGATCATAAGACTGATCCAGTGCAGACAGGACATCTTGGATCACATCTTCCACCAGTGGCAGCAAGCTGGCATCTGAATGTCTCAGCATGGTGTCCAGGACCTGGGCAGCACGTGGCTGGTGTGCCAGCTGGTGCAGGCCCAGGGAAATCCCATTGACCAGGTAATCAGAGTTCTCATTAATCAAACACTGCACTGAGTCATAACCACAGGCCTCACAGATGTCCACCAGTGTCCCCAGTGCTGTCTCACTGATGAGCAGAGTGCTGTCCCCAGCCTTCTCCAGCACTGGGTAGAGAGCTGACAGCAGAAGCCCCCGGAACTCCTGCCCAAGGACAGCAGCAAAGCAGCCCACGCCCTCCAGCTGGATGCAGATCTGCCAGATGTTGCTGTTGATGGTGTGGGCCGTGGGGTGAGGCTCTGGGGAGGGGAGCAGAAAGCTCCTGCACGTCCCTCCCGGGCAGGCAGAGAGCCCCGGAGGTGTCACAGAGTGCTCTGGGGCTGCTGCTTCTGCCTGGACGCTGGTGACCAGGTGCCAGTTGTCCTGCTCCGTGTACTCCTCGAGAATGGAGGTTACGGAGCCCCTGAGCTCCTCCCTGCTGGGTGGGGTTTCCCTCTGCCGCAGGACATCCACGCCCAGCCCGGCAGCCCCTGCCAGCAGCTCGTTGAGCACCAGGGCCGCCTGCTTGCGGTGCGCGGCGGAGGCGCGGTACAGCCCCGAGAAGTGATCCACCAGCAGGAGGAGGTGCCCGTGGTACCCCAGGACACGGCACACCTGCTGCAGGAGCTGGAAAACCCGCTCCTCCCGGAAAAAACGGAAATATTTCTTCTGCCCCCCTCCCCTCTGCAGGCCGGGCCCCGGGGAGCCCCAGGAGGTGCTGCAGCCCCAGGCTCTGTGCTCCACGATCTTCACCTCTGCCACATCCATCTCCAGCACCTGCAGCAGAGCTCTGGAGAGGCGCTGCAGGTGGGACACGGAGCTGAGGACCACGTTGATCTTGGGGCCCAGCAGCTTCAGGTAGCCCAGCAACAAGGTGAGGGTGGAAACCTTGCCAGAATCATCCTGAGAGCTCATCAGGCGAGGCAGAGCTGTGGCGAGGGCATGGAGGTTCTCAGAGAGCACATCAGCCAGAGCCCTGTTCTGAGCCACCACCCCCTGCTCTGCAGTGCCCTGCAGCACCTCCGTGCACCTCCTCTGCACATCACTGTTCTCATCGTTCACCAGCCCAACCAAGGCCTTCAAGAGGTGGCTGAATGACTCCACCAGAGAGCCACTGCAGTTCCTCAGCAAGTGGTGCACCAGTTCCACCAGCTCCAGCCTCACCTTCCAGTGGGGGTGGACTGAAGAGAACTCGACCACTTTATGCAGGAGGAGGCCAAGTTTTTCAGCAGTGCTTTTAGTCCAGTCAGGCCCCCTGTGGACCATTAGTTCCGATATCCTGCTTTGTTCCACTGGTGTCTTTTCTTTATTCTTTGGTACTCTGGCAAGCTGCTCATCAGCCATTACAAAGCCAACAATCTGATAAAAGAGTCTGATGGCAGAAACGGTGGTTTTGTGACCTTGTTTCATGTCTCCAGTGATAACCCGAGACAGCGTGATGGAAATCCCAGGGAGAAAAGAAGCAAACAAATCCCCACATTTCTGTGCCTCCTCTGCACCTAGGGGTCGGTGCTCCTGGCACTCACACTGCAGCACCAGGACCTGCAGGCACTCCAAAGCAGAGATCTTAACTTGCCTTGCTCTTTCTCGCTCTGCCAGGCCCAGCAGCAAGGATACAGCAAATCCCAGGAGAGGAAGGGTGGAAGGCTGGTACAGAGACCAGAGAGCATCCCCGTCAGCTGAATGCATCAGGGTGTGGAGTGCCTGGATCACGGCCAGCTTCAACTCCTCTGACTGCTGGGGGGGTTTGTTGGAGCTGGACGGGGGAGAGAGGCACGAGCAGAGCTCAGAGAAAAGCTCCTGCAGGAGCTGCTGCTTCTCCACGCGTGTTGCTGCCAGGACGGAGGAGATGCACTGCACCACGCTCTGCACCACCCGCTGCTGCCTGGGCCCCGGCACCTTCAGGGCGAAGCGCAGGGGGAAGAGGACGTATTCCTGCAGGGCCTGCAGGGCCGGGGCGCTGACGGCTGCCAGCAGGGCCTGCAGGCCGGACACGTTCTGCAGGGTCTGTGCCCGGGTCAGCTGCACGCAGGCGGGGCGCAGGGCCCCGAACGCCTCCTGGGGGGTGTCGAAAACGGCCATGGCTGGGGGACGGCCCGCGGCCTGCACCCGGGGCGGCCTCACGGGATCGGTGCCGGTGCCGCCGGGCCTACCTGCTCCCGCGGCGGGACGGCCGCCTGCCGGAAGTGACCCGCGGGAACCGGGACCGCTCAGCGCCACAAAGAGCCCGGGGCAGGGCAGCGGGGAGCGCGGCGTGAGAAAGGTCCCGGCCGACCGCAACGCGCATGCGCCCCCCGCTCCTGCTCCTCTGGCGGGCTCCGGCAGCGCGGCCGCGCATGCGCCGTAGCACCCGCCCCGTCCGGAGCGGCTCTTCCCGTCTCCCTCCCGCGACCCGTACGGTGCCGCCCCTTGACCCCTGGCGCGGGGTCAGAGGTCGCGCGGCCATCTTGTGGCGGCGGCAGTCGGTGAGGCGGCGGCGCGGCCTCCCCCGCGGGCGGAGCGGCCCCGGGCGGCACGGGACTGCCGAGGCCATGTCCTCCTTCTCGGAGTCGGCGCTGGAGAAGAAGCTGTCGGAGCTGAGCAACTCCCAGCAGAGCGTGCAGACGCTCTCGCTCTGGCTCATCCACCACCGCAAGCACGCAGGGCCCATCGTCTCCGTCTGGCACCGGGAGCTCCGCAAAGGTGGGCGCGCCCGGCGGGTTTGTCCTTTGGCCGCTGCGTTTCCGCTCCAGAGGGCACCGGGGTCCGGACCCTCCTCCCGTGACCCGGGAGGGGCGGCCCCGCGGGGGTCAGAGCGGGGTCAGGCACCGGAGCGCTGGGGGTGCTCGGCGGGAGCATCCCCGGGGGTGCCCGGGAGGGGCCCCGTGGGCTGCTGAGCCTCCAGAGCTTGTGTGGGAATCTTGGGTTGGGATGGGCAGTGCTCCCCCGCTGTGGGATCGCCCTGAGGTGCCGGGAGATGAGCCAAGAAAAAGCGCTGTAGGGGGGGTTGGGGGTCTGGGGGTGCCACCCAGAAATCGTTTGTGCTTTTTGTTTCCCTTGCGGATTAACTCAAACTGAACTTCTGGCAAGGGGTGCCTGAGGGGGCTGCAGGAAAAGTGGAACCGGACTTTTTTTCAAGGGAGTGTAGCGATAGGATGAAAGGAAACAGTTTCAAAGTGGAAAAAGAGCGGGTTCAGATCTTAGCAACAAGTTCTTTGTTGTGAGGGTGGGAGCCCCTGGCTGCCCCCTCCCTGGCAGTGCTGGGGGTGGGATGGGTGGGATGGGTGGGATGCTGGGGGGTCCCTCCCAGCCCTCTCCAGAGAGCCTGGCTGCAGTGAAACAGGAACTGATGGTGTCAAGGTGAGAAAAGGGGGGTGTGGCAGGAATTCAACCTTGCTGTGGCTCAGCATTGTCTGGAGAAACATTTTGAGTCTCCACAGTAGCTTTCTCCTGCAGTTTTGCTCTGTGCTGAGTGAAGTGGTTCAGTACAAAGCTTTTTCCCTGTTGTTACATGGTTTGTTGTAGCTTGTAGCAGCTTCTTTCAACCACGTGCTTAAACTTTATTTTGTACACATCTTTCCCCAGAGCAGGGGTGGCACTGGATTCAGGAAGTATTCAGCTGGTGGTTGCTTTATAAATTAGTTAGAAAAAATCTGAGCAGAGTAAGGAGAGTAAGAACTCCTTGACTGGAAGGAGCCTGGCTTGCCTTGGTGACAGGGAAATGTGTTTTTAGGCTAAGAAGCCATAAGCACTTTTGGAAACCATGTTGAGGATTCCAGGTGAAAGAAGCAATAAATAAATAAATGCAACTTCTGTTTGTCTTCTTCCTTACCCAGCAAAATCCAGTAGGAAACTCACTTTCCTGTATTTAGCAAACGATGTCATCCAGAACAGCAAGAGGAAAGGTCCTGAGTTTACCAGGGAATTTGAGTCTGTTCTTGTGGATGCTTTTTCCCATGTTGCCAGGTATGTTCCTGTGTTATGTGTGGCTTCAACTTCTCCCTCTAGAGATTGGCATTCTTGTTGGAGTTGAATTCAGTTGGATTTGGGATATTCTGGTTGATCTTGCTGAAGCCTTAGAGAGATGCTGGTGCCCTCTCCCTAGCAGAGGTTGGATTTTTACCACTTTGTGGCTGGGAGCTGGTTGCAGCTCCTGTTTGTGTGTGAGCCACCCCCTCACAGCTTTCTGCATTTATTCTCTGCATGCAGCTCCAGTGCACTTCGTGCAGTTGTTACCAGAGGATCCTTCAGCTCTGCTCCTGGGGAGTGGAACTGAAGAGTTGTTTGTGTTTATTAAAGCCCCATAAGGAACGTCCCTTCCCCACTCTCAGAAAACTTTCAGAGCTGGCAGTTTGGGCCCCCAGAGTCTCTTCAGTCTTCTGGTTTGAGCAGGGTTCCTTTTTGCACTGCTTTTTTAAACAGTTATCTGATTGTTGGCCTCCTTGTGAGGAGGAGAAAGTGTCTTGCACGTAAAAAGGAAGAAGTGATGCAGCTGCCATCCTATAAAAATGGAGTATCAGTTAGTTAAGTTTTTCTTTAAATAGCAAAGTATTTCCTGTTACCTCAACAGCTGCAGTGCTCTGGGTGTTCAGGGGAGGTGGCTCTCTGGCTTTCAGCACTCTGTATGAGTGCACTTAAATGCCTAATGACCCAATCAGCCTGCTTTTTAATTGGGATGTTATTGACTGAAACAACTGTTTAAAGCTAATACTGTAAAGATACCAACAGGGGGTATTTTATAACTCCTCTTGCAAATTCTGAACGAGAGGATATTTCTCCTTCAAACCATTCCCTGCTTTTACCTTGGGGTGGGAACGTGGGGCACGTTCAGGCAATTCTTGGTTCCAAAAAAGTGGAAAATTGGCCCCAAGTGTGTTTTGCAGGGTTTGTCTTGGACAGTATGAGGAAGGTTCTCTCCAAATGTGCAAATCTTGCAGTGGGTGCAGCTGCTCGTTTGGAAGATGCTCTCTCACAACCCAGAGAATGTTTTTCAGCTAAATTACAATTATTTACTAATCTTTGAACAGAGAAGCAGATGAGGGCTGCAAAAAGCCCCTGGAACGATTGCTCAACATCTGGCAAGAGAGGAGTGTGTATGGCAGTGAGTTCATACAGCAACTGAAACTCTCCATGGAGGACTCCAACAGCCCCCAGACAAAAGGTAACTGCAAACTGGGTTTGTTTTGTGCTTTATTTCACTGGAAGTGCTGCCAGGAGTTGAGCTCTGGGCTCAGGAGTTGGGTTGGTCATGGAGGTTGCTCAGGATTGTCATCAGAGCTCTGATTTTCCTGAAACTTGCAGTTCCAGTTTGCAGGTGTGTTGCCTTGTGACTCCTGGCTGGCAGGAAGCTGGACTTGAGGTGATGTCTGCTTCTGCTGAGGCAGACAAGGTGCCTCAGGGCTGCTTTCTGGTGTGCAGGCAGGGGGCAGGGGGCAGGGAGGTGCTGCAGCCACCTGGAGAGTCAAAATACTGTCCCACCCTGCAGCCCTGAGAGTGCCCAGCTGGGTTGTTCTAATGCTTTATTCAGTGTTGTTAGTGCTTTCCTTGTCATTTTTGTGTTTGTTTGCATGCTGATGTGGTTAATTATGACTCAGCAGAAACTTTAATGACTGAAGGCTGGAATGCATGCCCAGAAGCTGCCCTGCTCTCTTCTTGCAGCACCCAACATCATTTGGGGTGTTGTGGTTTAACCCCAGCATCCTGCTCTGGCTGTGGTTTGTCTGAACTGCTCCTTCAGGCAGGAGCCCTGGGTGGGGCTTCAGCAGCTCAGGGCCCTTCACTGCCCCTGACTCCAGGTGACACCAGGAAGGGATTTCCCTGTGTTCCCCAAAGGCTGGGGCACCCCTGGCCTGAGGGAAGGGGGAGAGGGGAGGTCTCTCTGTGAAAAGCTGGCACTGGGGCTCTGCTGTTGTCTGGGTGGAATGTAGAAAACATCTGTTTGTCATGAAAGCAGAGGATTTACATGCCTGGGTTCCTGCTGAACTCATTTACCAGGGCTCTGAAACTGCCAGAGAAATGTGTCACAAGTGTTCAGCTTTTAATCTAAACAAAATGATTCTGTGTGTCCAAGAATCACATCTGGGGTGTCCTGGGGCACTGGCAATGGCTTCAGCTCAGTGTCCTCCTCCTTTTGGTGGTATCAACCAATCCTGATACTAAGCCTTCTCAAATTAATTTGATTTATATTTGGTTTACACAAAACCAACCCCTCTGAGCAGAGCAGACCTTTGGCTGTGGGAAACAGGATGCAGGAATACACAGCCTGAGAACTGTGTGCTCATCTTCATTTGGGGGTAACTTAGTTTTTGGGTAATGGGAGGTTTTAATGGGGCATCTTTTACTTGAGAGAACAGTTCAGGCCCCTCTGTGAGGGTGAATGTGGCTGCCTGCTTTGTCATTTTGTTGGAAAAAAAGAAACGAAGATTTTTAAGAGAAAAAGAAATTTGAAAAACTTGTCAGAGTTCTCCTCAGACTTTGTTGTGACTGGCTTGCTTTCAAATTATCTTCATCATCAAGAGGCAGCTTGACATGGGAGTTCTGTTGATCTCTAAGATAAACTGGTGTTCATTTGGTGTAAATTGGTCCAGTTTCTGGTCGGTGACTGGAGGAAGGCTTTGTTGTAGTTGCTCTGTTCCATTTTCAAGCAGGTGAACATAAGCAAGATGGACAATAATGCATCATGTTTGACAGATAAAACATTTGTCATAGAAGTGTAAAACCCACTGCTCAGCTCTTGTTTCATTCCTAGCAAGGCCTTGGGTAAAAATGCAGCAGTTCAGACCCAGCCACAGAGCAGGTGATTGCACCAAGAAGGAATGGTTCCCTCCAGAGGGGTGGAGGGGAAGGAGTTCTGTCCCTTTCCAAGTGTTCTGTTCCCTGGCTGTGGCTTCCTCAGTGTTGGAAGCAGCTCTCTGCTTGTCAGTTCCTTAAGGAAATATGTAAATGCATGGAAATGAGCTTTTGAGTGTTGGTATCTTATTGTTTTGAGTCTGAATGTATTCATTAAGCTTGGATTGGTTTTCTCATTAATCTCATTTTGACTGGAATGTTTCTTTTTACAAGCAGTAGAGAAGAATCACCCATTTATCTGAAAGCCTGGGAGAACCAGGTCTGCAGGGGCTTGATTTAAAATCCTTTAGGTAATATATGCAGCTGGTGTTTCCTTTTATCTTTGCAATAAGCAGTTGACAGAAATCCTTGAGTGTCAGACTGTGACAGGACTGAGCTGCCACCTCTGGCTGGGTTGGTATCAGGAATGCTGGTGCAGGAGGTCAGATCTGTGCTGGAAAATGGAGAAAACCAGCAGAGAGCAGAGCAGAGCAGGCAGGGGCCTCCACTCCTGGCTGAAATGAGGACTGGGTGTAATGTTGGAGCAGATCTACTCCAGTTATGCTTGACCTAGGAGAGGCTACCAACAAATGTGTGTTGTAGTGAGAACTTAATTGTGAGTCATCTGCCCATCAAGGAACAGGGGCTGGAGCAGGTGGAGGGTCCATGGGAGCATTGGGTTGTTCTTGTGTTGTCTTCTGGAGGTCTGTGATGGTCTGATGCTTCCCTCAGGAAAGCTGTCTGCTTGTTGTATTCAGTGCTTTGGCCCAAATCACTTTACCAAAGTGTTTTTCATGTAAGTTTACTTGGATCTTGCCCAACTTGCTGAACCCTGGTGCTTGGCACCTAAACCCTATCAAAGTTAAGTGTTAGTTACAGTTGTGAGAGGTGCATTTTGTGTTATGCTGATTGAGGGTGATAGCCCTGCCAACATAAAAAAAAAAAACAAACACTTGAATTCAGCTCATCTGCCTTCCAAGCCAACAGTTGCCTACTGAGCTTGAGGGTCAGAAGCTCTGTCTCACAGGTTTAACCATTATTCCAGAGCTACAGCAGCTTTCAGTGGGGTTTCCTTCCATATTTCCTGCCAACAGGAGCTTCTGCTCATGCAGCTTGTCATACAGGTTTGTGCTTAACTGTCATGTAACTGCTGAGACTGATAAATCCTCACATCAGAGGCAGACTGTTTGGCTTTTAAATTTGAACCCTTTTTGCAGTTTCCTCCAGTGAAATGCATTATTTTTGGGGGGGAGTTCCTGAGTGTGTGATGTGGCTGCTGCTTGAATGAGGAGACGAATGTAACCAATCCCTGTGAGAGAAAGGGATAATTTTATATTGCCTTGAGATAAAAACAAGCAACCAACCCAAACCCCACATAAAGTGACTTTTTAACAGAGCAGAGTTTTAGACTCCTAGTTATGCTTCTGAATGTGTGTACACAGATTCCACAGTTGGTTTCTCTGTTCTGTGTGTAATGTGCCTGGAGTCAAATCAAAGAAACTGCTTTACCTCCAAAATCAGTCACCAGGAGATGAGAACAGGAAGGTGAACAGCTTAGATGGAAAGGTCTCCCATGTTCCCAGCTTACAGGAAAAACCCAGACTTTGTCACTAACATTTTTGATGCCATAAGCTTCTCCAAGCCACCACAGATGGTTTCAAGGATGAAAAGTTGGCAGAGAAATACCTTTCCAAGTCTGTCTGCATGCTGCAGCAGCAAGATAGCAGCCCGGAGCTTCACTGCAAAGCTGTCAGTGCAGAGCTGTCTGTCAGGGTGGAGAAACTGAGTGCTTTGCTTTTTGAATGTTCTGAGGGAAACTGAGCTGTCTCTGAGCTGGGAAGAAGATCCCAGTGAAGCAGGAAAGGTGACTGCATCTCTCCCAGTGTTTCTCTGTCTGTGTCAGGAATGGACTCTTGGCTTTCTTGGCAGAAGCTGTCCATGTTCTGATAGAATTGCTCCCTGCCAGTTTGAATCCCAGTTCTCATTTTGGTTGTCACTGGATGTGTGCTCTGAGGTCACACATTCTTCATGGATTATCTCGTGTTTGTCCTGTGTTAATTACTTTATGATAAGCAAACTCAAATGCTCAATACCAGTGGCACCTTGTCCCAGCTCTGCAGCTGCAGATGCTCTTTGGCCATTTTGTCCTCTGCACATCTCCTGTTCAGCTCAGCTGGTGTCTTGTGCAGACCCCTGGGGACAGCAGCTGTTTCTCTTGTTGATCTGGTACCTTACTTGCTTGGAGTCAGATCCTGAAGCCACTCTGTCACAGCAGTTACATACACACAAAACTGGGACTCTGCCTTTTCCTTCCTGCATAGCTCTGGCATACATCAAAAATGCATTTGGTTTTGGATTACTGAGCTTCTTTGCCTTCCATGAAGTAAATCTGTTTTCTAACAGAGATTCGTTTGTGTCTGCCCCACAAACTGTTCAGCTTTGCCCCACATCAGTAGGATGTGCAGCACCAATGATTTTCCATTAAAATTAGGTTTTGTCAGACATGTCCCACCTCAAAATTCTGCATTTAAGGACAGGGCTCTCTGTTTGCTTCCTCGTTAGAGCTGGGCAGCCTGATTTAATTTTAAGTCAAGAGTGATCTTGGATTTTCCTGTGAATTGAAGTATATACAGGCTCTTCCCTTGAGCTCCATTGTTATCTTGGCAAGAATTGATTCCATTGAAGAGATTTTCTCAAGACTGTGTCCAAAGCTTTCTTATGAATTATCCTGGCTGCTCTTCATTTTGGTGGCAAGTCTGAAGAATAATCTGTCTTCTTCTGAAGGCTCTACCTGGACCTAAGGCTGTATTAAGGCTCCTGACTCATTAAATAATCTCTTCCCTTCCAAGTTAAGGGATGCCACACTAAGGGTCACTGTCCTGCTTTATGAATTCCTTCTCTCTGAAGTGCTGCAGATGGGTTCATGCTCTGCCCAACACTTGTTACTGAGTTTCAGTTTCACAGAGCTGTCCTGAAGTCTGTATTTTGATGGAAAACTGGAAGGTTGGATAACTGGCAGTTATTTAACTGATTGTGGGACTACAGTGTGTTCAGTACATACATCCTGGTACAAAGGGAGAGCTTGAGGTTCTTCTGTCCTCATGTGCCCTGGCATCAGAATCCCAGGAACTGCTGGTGTGAGGATGTATCCTATCTGGCTTGTGTGGGCAAACCCCAGCTTTTATTGCTGAGTGTTTGGGATATGATGCCAACACCAGAGGCCAACTGTGGTCAACCTTCTCTTTAGAGAAGGCTTAATCATCAGAGCATCTGGTAGAGGTTTTCTGAAGCAGGGGTAGTTAAGGTGGGCAGATCCAGCATCCACATGAGTCACTTGTGTGTCTCTCCAGTTGCAGAGGAGAAGAAGTCTTTAAAGAGAACTTTTCAGCAAATACAAGAGGAGGAAGATGATGATTACCCAGGGAGCTACTCACCCCAAGACCCCAGTGCTGGGCCACTGCTGGTAGGTGGGACAGGGTCGTGAGTGGGGGTCCTGGAGCCACCTCGGTGTGCACCAGCCACTGAGAATTGTACTAGCCACAAGGTGGAGCTGCCAACAAGTAAAATGCTCTTAATGGAGCCATTCCCTTGGGGGTTGAGAAGTCCGTGTGGGATGGAGCAGATCCCTTTTTTCATCCTGAAACACTGTGCAGCCTCTGAGTGATTTCTGGTAGTCTTAACCAAGGTGTGAGTAGCACAACCAGTAAAGGGTCTCAAAGGACTGCTGGAGAACAGACCATAAGGAAAATTATTTCCCAGATCAGTGTGTAATCTCTAGAACCCATTATTTTTTGTAGGACATCTCCTCCCATGAGCTGTTCATTACAAAGCTCAGCCTGTGATAGGTGTGTGTGGGGTTGGTTAGGAAAACCAGTTCTGAAGACTTTATTTTGAGGCTGGCATGTTAGTGGTGAGGAAATAGGAATGAAATAGAGGATCATGCTGACCACTTAGGGCTACAAAATGAACATATGTTAAACCATTGTCCATTTGAAAAGGGTAAAAAAATATACAATCCATCTGTTAGGCTGTAAACATTGAAAAATGAAAATAAATAACAGTTGTTAAGGAAATAAGCAAATTGTTGTTTCTGCCTCCAGATTCCTTCCAGCTCATGGTTTGATGAGAATCATTGTTACTGTTGGAAATCGTTAGGAGTTTGCAAAGAAGTTGTAAATATTAGGTAATGGACTTCTTTGTTTTTTAGTTTAAAAAAATATTTATTTAACATTTTTCAGTGTTTTTACTGGTTTCCAAACAACTGAAATGTAGCTTTGTGGTAATGTTTACAGGACCAGTTTCAAAAATCTCCCATGAAAATGCCAGTATTTTTTAAAACAAAGAGGCAAACCCCCACTTTTTTTCTTTCAATTCAGAGAGTCTCTCTTTCTCCTTTTTGTATTTTTTTTGGAGCAGGGAGGAATTATGTTGTGCCAGAGGAGGTCCTGGTAAGGTTATCTTCAATTGAAATCTGGCCAAGTTTTGTTTTCTCCTGTGTCAGAATGCACCTTTAAAACAGAACAAAAAGTGCATGTGTGGTTCTGCTAATCTGAGAGTGTCAGGGATGCTCAGCTGGGGGCAGAGTCCCAGTTTGATGCAGCACTGGGGGCTGGTGGCTGTTTCCCAAACTGGTGTGGTCATCAACTTTTCAGCTTTGTGTTAAAAGATCACTTCTCTGAAGTGGAATGAGAGGTGTTCCACTGCAGAGTCCTGATAAAGATGATCCTGCTGTACTTATGCAAAAGTTCCTGAACACTGGGATTTTGTGAACTTGGTAAAGACTCCCTGTGTTGGGATTCAGCAGTTTGAAAATTCCCTAAAGAAAACATTCCAAGAGCAGTTGTTTGCCAAGTGAGGTGACCTCAGGTGCAGTGGTGCCATCCATGGGCCGTGGCAGGGGTGTTACCTGGTTCTGATGTTAGATAACTTGTCTTGTAGACTGAAGATTTGATCAAAGCCCTGCAAGACCTGGAAAATGCAGCATCAGGAGATGCAACAGTGCGGCAAAAAATTGCCTCTCTGCCTCAGGAAGTTCAGGATGTCTCATTACTGGAGAAAATTACAGGTATGAAATTGGAAGATGAATGAACTTGGGTCTGAAGAATAACTTGGAAACCAAAGGGGTTTTTCTTTAAATAATCACAGTGTATGGGGAAGTGAATTCCTGCTTTTGTGTCCTTGTTCTGCAGCTCTTGGGTAAGCTCTTGTTCCTGGAAGTAGTTTTAATTTGGAACTCATTGTGAACTGTCACTTGTTCAGTCCTTTATAATATACTCTTACAGTGTCTAACTGGGAAGATTTTGTGCAGTTCATGTGTTTGCTTGTATTGCTACCTTGGGAGTTATTCAAGAGAAGAGAATTAAGAAGTGCAGGCTGTGTTTAAACATGAAAACCTCCTGGTGTGGTTAAACTGGGTAATGAAAATACAGCCAAAACTTTTAGTTTAATTAACCTGTCGAGGGGGCTGTCTTCATAGATTCATACCCATCCTCTCCTCCAGTCACTGACATCTCTGTGAGGATAAAAAGCAGTCAGTCATGTCAGTGTCTGAAAAACCCCACCACTTGTGAGCTGCTTGTCCTGCCTCTTCCCTTCCTATCCCCTGTGATAAGAACTCTCATTTCGCTGTCAAGCCAGAAGCCTGTTTATGAATGGATGGCTCCTGGTGAGTTGTAGCCCTGCTGTCAGAGTCTTCAGCTCTGTCCTCTCACTCACCCTCCCCTCTTGCATGCAGACAAAGAGGCAGCCGAGCGTCTCTCCAAGACAGTGGATGAGGCCTGCCTGCTGCTGGCCGAGTACAACGGGCGCCTGGCGGCCGAGCTGGAGGACCGGCGCCAGCTGGCTCGGATGCTGATCGAGTACACCCAGAACCAGAAGGAGGTGCTGACAGAGAAGGAGAAGAAGCTCGAAGTGAGTACTGATGGCACCGGTGCCAGCAAGATGGTTGTCTCACCAGATCCTCCCTGGTCTGTATGGGTCTCTCAAGGGAGGTGACTCCAGGGCTGTGTTTGGAGGAGGAGGGGTAAGGGGCTGAGTGGTGTGAGAAGCCTGGCAGAGGGCAAATCTGTGCTGATGGTCACTCTGGCATGTGGTAGCACACAGGGACATGGATGGCCCAGAACTCCTTAAAGAAAAATAAGCTCACCTCCCAAAGTTCATCAGTTCTACCCTGTTTTTTATGAAGTCTCCATTTATTAAAAAAAAAAAAAAACAAAAAAAAACCAACCAAAAATCAACCTTCCTTTGCCATAATTAGCTGGGGTTTTATTAATTGTTTTCTTTCCAGTTGGGTGCTCTTCATCTGCCTTCCCAGCCCTTACTTGATAAGGGGATGCAGTTTAACCAAAATCTAACAGCCCCTCTTCCCTATGGTTTGGTGGTGCAGTGCAAGTTGGGCTGATACCCCAGAGTGCTGGTTGTGTTTCCTGCCATAGCTCCCTTGGATAAGGAGGGGAGGACACCCTAAAATGTGACCCTGGACCTGAGCCTCAGCTGTACCCCCAGGGCAAGCACAGGGGCTGCTGCAGCCAAGCTTTTATCTGAAAGGTTCTTTTGGGGAGGAAGTTCTTTCAGCACTGCACGTTGGGACTAGTCTGGAGGTTTAATTAATGGCTGTGGTTGTATGTCACTGCCATCTGCTAAATTGCCCCTTGGGGGCACATTAAGGGCTTCCTCACCACTGTCTGCTGCTGGTTATTGTCAACAGCTGCTGCTGGGTGGGACATGACATGCTGCAGAGGACAAAGTCTCCTGGAAGGAGACTGCTGCCTCTGTTCACTGTCACAAGGAGCCTCAGCCTCTGACAAGCAGGCAGCATTGTTCTGGGGGAAAATTCACTTTGAGTGTTTCCTTTGTCATGTGTGTTTATATCAGTGTTTCTCCCTGTCTTGTGACTCTGAACATGCTTCTCTTCCAGAGCAATGTTTTTTCCAAATCGGCCAGACAGGCACTGATTCTGCATTCCATAGTTAATAATTCTGTTGGCTTCTTCAAGGATAGCATCTGTCTTATGCCTGAATCATTAAAAGGCACTTTCAGATGTGGATATGAAAGGTGCTATAAAACAAATCCTGTTTAGCACCTGATTTATTTGTGAGATACGAGTGGAAGTCTTGGGTCAGTTGTTTTTTTTTCACAGCTGAAACAAGGACACCTGTCTAGCAGAAACATATGTAAGTGTGCTGTATCAAAATACATAAAAGACAGACATCTTGCTGTTTACTTTTTTTTTTTTCTTAAGGCAGGGAATAGATAGTAAAATGCTGCACAGCAAGTCCAGAAAAATCTATGCAGTTGGGTCAGTTTGAGACTATGAAATTAAGAAATACACAATGACAACATTAAATGAAAATTTCTAATGCAGTAGCTGAAATGTTGTGACAATTGTATTGGTTTTTTGTTTAGAAAATATCCTTTATGTAGGGAATATTACTTGAAAATTGTAACTCTGGCAGAGGCAGAAACTCAATCCTGAAAATGAAGTTGTTCACTGGCTGAGCTCTTTTGTTAGTAGGAATAATTCAGCTGATGGCAACACAACAGGTTGCTTGCCCACTCTTCAGTGTAAAACACATCCTTTGATATGCTGGAAAGTAAAGAATGATGTTACTGAATATCTGTTTGGGTTAACATCTTTTCATTCTGCCAGAACAAGGTGGCCTCAGCTCTTGGCAGCTGCAGGAAAGGCCCCTCAGTACTTAACATGAAGGAATAGTTGGCATCAAGCCTCAGGTGAGGGGTGTTGCCTGATGAAAGCAGCCCCATTGTCCTGGAGCTGTAGATGGTTAATAAACAGTGGAAGATGATGTTTGCAGATAGGGCAGGACACATCTGCTTATCAGTGTTTGATAGTCTTTGATGTGGGTAAGCCTGCATTTTCCTTTGTAGTGCCAACAGGCGTTTTAATTGCAGGATCTGAAATTCTTGTAGCAATTAAGATTATGTTAAGAAACAAAAACATTTACTCGTGCAAAGTCTGAAATAAGAAAATAACTTAAAACAATCTGATTTTACGTCTCTCCTCATTGTGTGCTTTACTCTTTCAAGGCATCTCCAGAATCTTTGGTGCTGTTTTTTCTCTCATGAAGCTCCTGACTCTCAGCTGAATGGCAATTTTAGGTAGAAAATGGATTGTTCACTATGCTCATGCAGCCAAGGCTGCTCGTTGGGGAGAGGGGTCTGTTGATTCAGGGCTTTGTTTTAAGATGTGGGAATGTCTAGTTTGGAGATAATTTTGGTTATATTTTGTATTTTAGTTATTCATAAAGCAAAGTCCTTAAGCATGATGGCAATGAAAGTAGCTAATCTACATCTTTGGAAAAGCAGCTTTTGCAGTCTAAAGAGCTACAGTTGTTTACTAATCCTATTAATACTGTCCCTCACGAAGCACAGCAAATTCTCAAAACAGACAAACTCAGTGTGTTTATGTCTACTGGACTAATGCTCAAGATACTTGGCAATGTCAAAACCCTGTGACACAGAGCTCTTGTCATCAGGTGCAGAAAAGCTGTTTAATTAAGGGACAATATCCTGAGCAAGGTGGCTGTGGATAATGAATTACACTTCATCTTTGATACAGGATGGTGTGAGCAGGGATTGGAACAGCCAAGCACTGTTGGTTTGAAGGGAGAAAGCTGGCACAAAGCCTGAAGACTGTAACATATGGACAGAGCTCTGCTTTTAGGGCAGAGGATGAAGAAATTGTAGTGTAATATTTAGCATTCCTTTATCCAGAGCAGGGGGAGATTGTGATAATTTGATTGTAGTCTAAAAGCACTTAGCAGGGGAATGTAGAATTCCTTTAATTCTGACACTGCTGCAAAGCAAAATCAGCTGGGATGAAGGTGATGCTGAACAGCCTGTAGCAAGGCATATGTTTTTAGAGGTAAATATTCCTAAGGTTAACTTACTGAAAGCTGTAGTGGATTCAGTAGTTTAACATCTGAACACTGGATTTCTGTTTAATTGGTGCTTCATCTCAGTCAGAAGTGGTGGGCTTGACCCTGCAGCTGCTGCATGGATCTTCCATGGCCTGGCCTGGCCTGGACTTTCAGAGTATCAGGACATAAAATCCATTTCCAGGCATATAAACAAGAACTGTTGTTTCTATAAGAATGAGATAAGGTGTCTTCACACCTCACGAATATTTAGCTTCCAGTTCAAGTTCTCTGCTTTGTGTTGGTTTTGTCCCTGGCTGCACTCTTACAGTCTGGGGAGGGCATTTGTCCTTCAGCACCTGAGTCTGCACAACTTCAAGGGGAAGGATTGTGTTTTGGAGTCTCTCTGCCTGGCAGGCAAGTGGAAAAAATCCAGGGGATCAGTTTGTGTAAAACTGAAGGTCAGGGGGAGATCCCTGGGAGAGCATTGGAGTTCCAGGCAACTGAAAAATGCAGTTGACTGAATAGCTGGGACTAGAGGAACCCCGGGAGAGTAGTGCTAGAAAATGGGAAATTGTGGGGAAGCTTTATGGCTCCCTAAACCAACTACAGACAGGAGAATATTTGGTGTAAGTGGAGGGAGGGTTATTTTAATCTAGTGGGGAGAAGAGATGAAAAGACGAGAAAATGTGCATTTAGAATTTTTGTTGTGATTTGCAGTCAGTTCTTTCCCATGCCCTGCAAATATTTTATGTACCTGTGTTTGTAAAAGGTGACATGAAGAACATGCTACAGTATATAGTGTATGTATTTATAGCACAGAACAACCTTGGGTTTGTTCTTTATTATCCAAGAAAAAAACAAACAAACAAACCCCTTACTGTCCTAATTTTGCTGTGCTGTGTCTCAGTGTTCTGTAGGGATGTAAAGCAAGGCTCTCACGTACTCACTAAGCAGACTTGAATCTCTTTGCTTTAGAAAGCTTTAATTTGGGTAATTTTCTCCCAACACCCTTCATATTGATCATTTCTTATAAATTCATTGCCATTGTGACATTCTTATTCCATCGTGTTTTAATGTGTATGTTTTGAAGGTACTTTACAGAGGTTATGTCAGCAGCAAAAGCTCAGGAATCCTTAATCAGCCTGTTGGATATTTCATGTTTTTAAACAGAGATTTTTACACAACCACATAAACGTGTTGCTGCCAAGCCTCTCACCTCACCACGTTCCCATTCCATATTTCTGTTGAGCCTCTGGTGCTTTTTTTTTTTCCCCCCTGACTTCTGTGGTCTTTTGCTCTCACCCACCTGGCTCAGGCTCAGCAGATCAGACCTGAGGGTGTCTGCCTGCTCTCCCTGCTCTCCCTGCTCTCTTGCTGGGTTCTCAGCTCCGTGTTTCTCAGTGTCTGCAGGTGCTGTCAGGAGTTGCAGTGTGTGACTGCATCTCCCTGGCAGGGATGGAGGTGTCCAGTGCAGTGCTGAGCTGACATCACAGGGAGTCTGTGCTGTGTCACTGGGCAAGGTGAACACAGCAGGGATGGGGGCCCTGGCCTGATGATCTTGTGGCTGCTTTTGAGTGGAAGAGTTCTGGCAGAGCCCCTGGGTGGTGGTTAATTCTGATTGTGCATTTGTGTCAAGGGCTGACTGCCTCGTTCACTTGGCCACTGGGCACGTAAAATGCCTCAGACTGAAAGGGAATTTTGATTAGCAAAAGCATTTCTGTGGCTCAGTGCCAGTGCTTTTTTTCTTGTATCATCCTGAAACTCCTGCTTACAGTAAAAGATCTCATTATTTTGTTAAAAAAAAAAAAAAAAAAAAGGCAAAAAGCCTCCAAATACTATTAATCTTAATGAAAGGCAACTATGCAGCACAGCAATTAGCTAGACACATGGAGTACAAACTCCTACCCAGACAGCAGTGGCTTTTAAGTGCACTTCAGATTTTTTCAGTTATATAGAATGGAACAACATCATCTTTTGCAGAAATCTGCAAGATGCCCAGAGCATGGCATGGGCTACATGAGAAACAGTTGCTTCCTGTAAAACCTGCTTCCAGGGTCCTGCCCTGCAGGATATGGACACAGCTCTGTTTGGGGAAGAAATAAAGCTTTGATCCCAGAGCAGATGGGAAGTGTTTGGGGTGCAGGAGGCAGCTCTCTAACACTGTGTTGTGTAACAAATCTTTCCAGACAGTGTCCATCTCTTCTAGGAAATCTTGGTTCCTGATTACTTCCCTAGAATGTCGTTTACATTCCTAAATTGAGTGATGTTTTTCTGAGCCAGAGTTCTTAATGGTTTCGGGGCTTTTGCTGGCTTTTCCTTGTGGTTTTTTCCTCTTACTTTTTTTTTATTATTATTATTTAACAGGATTTACACCTCACTGCTTTAACAAAAACTTGTGTGGACTAGTTAATGCCTGCATTGACCTGCTGGTAAGAATTGAATTCCTTAGAACTGAACAAATGTGGTTCTCAAAGTTATTTGATTTTTTTTTTTTTTTTTTTTCTTACCATCATATATGCACAGAGGTCTTTGTTCAAACTGAGAAGAATTGGCAAATCAAGTGGTATTTGAGGTATTTTCTTGGCTTAGGTTTGGAATTTGCACCTTCTACCCATTTATCAGAGTCTGAGGACTTGCCAGCTGCCTTGCCCTTATTGATTTTGCACCTTGTGATTCTTGTACCTTTTCCTGAGGGTTTGTTTTTTTTTTCTGTTGTTTTCTAGGCTTGAGAACAGAGCATGTTCTCAAGTTTATGAGGCTGGTAGAGCTCTGATCTCCATTATTTCAGTAGATATTCTATGTGCATTAACAGAGGTGTTTGGTTATGAGGGTGTGTTAACTCACTGAGCCTCATAAAAAGATTTCAGTTTGAAATAGGCTGTTAAAGGACATTCTTATTTGGTGCTGGCAGGAAATTTATGGAATATATTCATAGAGCCATTCCAGGCGTAGGGGTGTTCAGAGCTGTTGCAACTGCTGCTCTCACTGTTCTGATTCAAAGTAATGAAACACAGAGAATGTAAACTCACTGCTTGTAACCCTGCAGGAACTGCTCTGCTTTGATACTGGGAGAAGGTGAAGAGAATTCCCATCATTGAGAAGGTCAGGAAGAATGGATTAAAGTTGTACACTCCTCAGAAAGATGTTTTGATAAAATGTATGCCTAGTTTCATTTGATCTTCAAAGATAAACTTTTGTTCTCTGGTAAACTGTTCTCTTTGCCAAGTAACTAAGAAATGAAAAAGTAAATTAATAATAGAGCTGATGGATGGAAGCCTGTTCTGTGTGTGGTTTTTCTTCAGCTCATTGTTCCTTGCATTCTGGAGATGCCATGAAGACAAGTGCATCCCAAAAGAAATGATGTGTTACTGGGTTTTTTATTACTTCAATATCTGTCTTCTGTGGCTGGTACATCAATGTTTAGAATCACAAGCCTTGCAAATTACATAAACATCAATCTTTAATTGAGAATAGAGAACTGGGGTATGTGCTGGTCTGCTCTAAGTGGCCTTTAAACACAGTTTAACAAGGGTACTGGACTTTCTCTTGGTTTCAGGGTACAAACTCTTCCTCTCTCATTATGAAATACTACTCTCTGTTATCTGGTGTCTTAGTGCAGACTTCTGCAGTTGGATAGATATTTCTTACTGGCCTTTTAATGTTCAATCCAGGCCACATTCTTGGAAAAATTACTTGCAAATTTCCTCTTCAGGGATTTACTGGTTTTTTTCACTTTGTAATAAGTTTCTGAAAAAATTGTTGCCTGTATTCTGTGTGGTTTCAACCCAATATGGATGTGTCTTCCTCTGGTTGAGATGTGCAGATCATACATGTCTGTCTGTGGTGTTGCTGACATTCCTTCCAGTCCTGTGGCACAGCTGCTGTGGTGGTGTGGTCTGAGAGACCTTATTGAACAGACAAAACTTGGTTTTGATTTAATGACTTGAAAATTGGGTTCCCTGAATATTCAAGGCTGATCCAGCTTAAAGAAAATGAGCATTTTAGCAGGATAGCAATAGCTCTGGTGTAGCCTTGTCAGCAGAGGTGTGTGTTGGAGGAAGGCTCTGGCAGTGTTCCTCCCCTGGCAGCCTGGGTGGGAGCAGAGCAGCTGGGCAGTGACTCTGCTCCCAGATATCTGCCAGGCCCCAGGGGGTGCAGGATTGGGGGCATCTGACACAGCTTCTGTTGAAGTAGCAGGGGGCAGGATTGGTGGTTTAGGGATGCCAAAGCCTGTGAGTTCGGGTGTGGATCTGCACCATGCCAGCAGCTGCTCAGAACCAGTGCCTCACCACCTTCACTCAGCATCCTCACCTGGGAAATGCTCCTGGTTTCACTGAAAGCACTGTTAATTAACTTGTGTGTAATGGTCATTCTCTCATCTCTGTCCCTCAGGAATACAAACAGAAACTTGCTCGGGTAACCCAGGTCCGCAAGGAGCTCAAGTCCCACATCCAGAGCCTCCCAGACCTGTCCCTGCTGCCCAATGTCACAGGAGGGCTGGCACCTCTGCCATCTGCTGGTGACCTCTTTTCAACAGACTAGAACAAATGGTGTCCCCCAGTTTCCATTATTACCAGCAGAAGGAAGAAGACTCTGGTATTGACTGGAAATCCAGTCTTCCAAGATCTACAATTGGAAGGAACTTGCAGACCCTGCTTTCAACCTCTTGGCTGCTGATGCTCTCCCTCTCTGGGTACAGTGGCTCATGGGGAGGGAGGGAGAAGAGCGAGGGTGTGAGCTCTGAAGGGAGTGGGGATGGTCTGTCTAGGCAAACTTTTCTCACTTTTTTCCATACTCTTTAGTTGCTGTTTGCTCTTAGCACTTGTTAACCCCACAAAAGTTGTGAGAATCATGTACATACATACCTGGAATGTTTTCAAGGAAAGGTTGACCATATAATGTTTTTTTCTCTGTGAAAGTATTGTATTATTTCTGATTAAGTCTTGTCTGGTTTAGTTGGGTTTCTGAACCTCATCTCTGAGAGCAGTAGAGTGGCTCTGTGGGGATGTGTGTGTGTGCAGGCACTGTGCCATGTCAGTGTGAGGAGGAGGCATCTTCTGAGCAGTGGTACAGAGAAATATTCTTCTTACATCTGCAGTTCCTCACACTGCTGTGGGGCTGACATGAAGATGATTCCTATTTGGCACGTATGTAAATTGAAACTCACCACAGGCAATAAAAATAAGCAGCTTTTCTTTGTGAATTAGAGAGAGCTTCACAATTTACACTCTGCTGAGCAATGCAGAACTGGATATTGCCTAAATGAGAGTGGAAGTAAATTTTGTTCTAGCTACCTTAGATTTATACCACATTTTCCCTCTTCATTATACAAAATTAGATGGTCACAGAAGCTTTGGTTTAATGAGCTGAGAGGTTGGAATGGTGTATTGCAGCAGGTGATATCCTAGTGACAGGCACTGCCTCATCTGCTCTGAGGGTGGGTACATTGCAAATACTATTCTATAAATCCTCTCCAGAGCTTTAGTGAAGTTGTTTGATGAACAGAAGTTAAATGTGGTATAAATGTTTATTTATTTAGAAAATAGACCCTTATGTATGCACATATCCTGTATGCACATGTACCATGTCCATGCATGTAGATAGTAGAAGGATGTACTTAATTTTGTGTCAGATTATTGTGGGTTGATTTTTATAGTCAGGAAAAGGGGGTGGGGGGAAAGGCCAATTTCAAAGACTTGTAATTCCATTGCTGGCTGATGCTGTAGCTGACATGGCTGTGGTTACATTTCAGTTGTGTGTTAGGGCTGACAAGCTGGACTCTGATCACTGAAAACCATTCCAGTTTGGATAAAATTCTGTTTAAATTTAGCACCTCTCACTATAAAACATTTTAAGTTTCTGGAAACACTTGATCTGGTAATACAGGTTTTGTAGCACTGAGGCTGAAATTAGTTGATGTGCTGTTTGTGCCTCTGCTGTTGTCAGAGATGTGAGAGGAAACCTACAGAAATGCAAAGCTTGTTCTGCAGCCTCATTAATTTATTTACAGGGTGTTCAGTAGCCTATTCAGTTAAAACAGGTAATACAGCATTTTTGGGTCATTATGTTGTTAAGAAGCTCATGTCCTTTTCTTACTGACACTTCATTTTGTCCTTTTTTTAAAACCCCTTGCACCCTTCCTGCCCAGCCAAGAAATGTGTTTTTCTCTTTAGCTCACAGGAGATTTTCCAGTTGTGGATCTATTCTTTCCGTTAAGTGGTTTTGTTATGCAGCCTTTAATGGTCCAAACATTATTCAGATAAATCACTGTGCATTCTCTCTGCTTTTGCCAAAAATGAAAAACAAATCCATCAAACCTCAAAACCCAAACCAAAAGACTCATTCCTGTCCTCTTGCAGCTCATGGAGTTACCCTGAGGCTGCTCTAACCAGTAATTAGTTTGACCATTGATTGAATGTGTATCCACTATAGGACAAAAAAGATGTCATAAAAAAATTATGTAGACAAATGTGTGGACATCTCACACTGTTGTTTTGGGCAGATCTTCTGTGAGAGTTGTATGTCCTTTTTTTTTTTTTTTAATTGAAAGGTTTTGATTTTTTTTCCAAGTATATGTATGTGTTTTACTTTGCTTAATTTAAATGAAGTCTTGTGGGTTTTAATTTTATTTGTTTTACTTTTGGGCAAAGGGCATCTGGTGAACTGGGTGACATTCTCTCAAGGTTAAACAAATTTTCCCAAGGTGTGTCTTTTCTTTTTTTAACAAAAGCTTAAATCTGTATATGAATTGATTTAGGAATTAATTTAGACATATAGGCTGCCATTTGTGACAGCAGTATATTCTGAAATGTCTCATAGATATCTATTTTTGAATAAAGAGGGTGTCATTGAATAGTAGTGGTTTTACTTTTTTCCCCATTCAGGGGTTTCCCCGGCACAGGGTGGGTTTGTTTGGGGGTTCTGCCCTCAGCAGTGATGGAGATGTGAAATCTCACTGGGGTGTGCAGCTTTCTCAGGTCATTACTGCAGAGAAAAAAATGAAATGTGCTTCCCTGCACTAACCTCTGACTTGAGGGGCACAAGGTACAGAAGTCATGCATTAATTTGGGCTGTATGGGGAACATGTAAATAATTATGCTTTTAAAAATAGAGAAGCCAATCCTGGGAGCCAGAGTGTGGCTTTCCATCAAGAGCTGCTGTTCCAGCAGGATCAGTGATCCTGCATCCCAAAGCCTTTCTGCTTTGGAGGAGGGGCCTTCCCATCCTACTGGGGGTTCATCCTCTTGGAGGTTTTGGGGTCTTCACCCCAATTAACCACTCTGCAGTTGGCTCTTCAGGCAGACGTGGTCCTTGTTTCATATGCCTTGGAGAGCATCTGTCAAGCTGCTTTATTTATGAATCTGGCACCAGAGAGGGTGTATTCAGTGCTGCCTTTGTCAGGGCTTGCAGGGCAGCTTGTGGTGGCTGGGAGGGAGCCTGGTGTAGGATTCCTGCAGTGAAAAGCCACCTTTGTGCTGGGTTTGTAGGAACCTGTCTGAGGCTTTCAGAGGCATCAAATGTGGCCGGGTACTGGCTGTCCCTTCTTGCTTTGAGAATCTGGTTTCTGGTTTTGGTTTGTTGGTTTTTTTGGAGGTTGTTTATTTTTTCTAAAGAACTGAAACAAATGCTTCCCAAACCCCTTGGCTTTCTGCAGGTTTCTGTGCAGTCATCTGCTTCAGTTCACTGCTGTGTTCCTGTCCCTGCTGCTCAGCAGCAGTGCTGCACAAGGAGCAAAGCAGCTTACCTGCCTGTAGGAGGTGAGAGCTCCATCCTGGTTAACTGAGGCACAAATTGCAAGCTCAGGGGTTATAAAGGTGAGGACAGAGCAGGGCTGGGTCAGCCTGGGGGTGGTGGGGGCTTTCTCTGGAGCTGCCTGGCACCCGCTGCCTCCCACGGGGTGTGATTGCCCTGGGATTCATCCAGTTACTTTCTCAGGCCAAGTGCTGATACATTCCATGGTCAGTTCTAAACTTCTCATGTTTATCTTTAAGATTAGATACAAGAAGGATAAAATGCACCTCATGCCATATAAAAAAAAAAAAAAAAAAAAAGAAATGACCTTGTAGAGATGCTGCGGGGGCTGTGGTGCATCCAGGCTGGGAGGTGTTTGCCAGGGCTTTCACCTGCTTCTGGGGCAGTGACTTCTCCTGTTTGAACTTCATGGCAACTTGTAAGGTTGGGCCACACCAAGTTTCCTAATGCAAGACATATTTGGGAGGTTTTTACGTAAACAAGCAAAGAAAATGAGCCAGGAGAAGTGGGAAGCTTTGGAAGCCTTGGCAGTTACTGCAGCACAATGATAAAGGGGTTGGTGTTAGCACTGCAGGGTTGGTTTTGAACCATCTTAGAAAGTAAATTCCTGTCTCCATAGCCAAGGAGCTGGAAGTGAAGTTTGGATCGATGGTTTATGAAGCAGAAGGGTAAAAGATAAATGGCAAATAAAGAGTCTCAAGCTGAAAACTTCATGGTGGTTTCACAGTGGGGCTGCTGATGGGGCTGGGAGGAGAGGGAAGGTGGCTCAGTTGAGCAGCACGTGATGTGGAAAGGAAGAGCCAAAGCCTGAGGTTTGACACTTCTGCAGGTTTGGGTTTTGCAGCTTTCTGCTTGCTGTGAGAGGATGGAGGACATGCAGGGAGGGACACTGTGCCCATCAATCTGGGGAGGTGTCTTGCTCAGGGCTTCTCCAGAAAGCCCAAGAAGCAAATAAGCTGCTTTAAGGGATTATATTGTGACAGCAAGGTCTTGTAGAAAGAGGATTGGAAGGAAATGGGTGTGAACTACAACATAAATGCCTTTGTGTCTTCTAGAGAGCTGCTGCAGCATTTCCCTTCTTCTTCCCCTCTTTTTCCACTTGCAGGAATGGTGTGAAAAGCCTGCTGGATGGTTGAAAATAGCTTCTTTATTTTCAGTAGGGGCTTCACATAGCACCATTTACCAAGAATTTTAATGAAGGCCAGTGCCCTGCCAAGCCTCCACATATGTTGGAGCAGGTGAGGCTCCATGGTGATGCTGGTGCAGAATGCAGGAGGCTTCTCCTGCTGGATGCCCTGTGGAGGGGCCATGTTTCTGGGGGTGGGCAGCACGGGTTGTGCCCCCAGTCCTGTGCTTGGCATCCCCTTGTTCTGTTACTGAAGGGGAGCAGCCTTTCCAGTGAGATGATGGGACATCTGCTGCTCTAATCACAGCAGATGACACTCGAGTACTCTGCTGCAGTCGGCGATTCCAGGGTTTTGGGGCTGAAGCATGTGTTAATACAGGACACACAGTTGTCTTCTGCATCTGCCTCCTGTATTTTCTGGCACAGAGTTAACTACAAAACATTTTTCTTCACCTAAAACCGTCTTAAGTGTCTTCACAGTTTTTCTTACACTCCAGGGTGAGGGAAGCTGAATGTTTGCCTTGGGAGCTCCAGTCTGGCCACGCTGTTCCCACAGTCCTTAAAGGGTGAGGAAGAGGGTCTGTGGGGCAGACACCCCCGTGCTTAGCAGAGGTGCCCGAAGTAATTAATTGGGCTCCACAAGCGGGTGGGAGGAGGAAAGGGGTTGCTGGAAAATGGAGGAGGAACCCTCCCCAAGAGCCGAACCCCAGAGCCCAGCAGTGGCAGCAGCACTGGGAGCTGATGAGCCCGTTCCTCTCCGTGCTCTGCGGAGGCTCAGATGGATGGGAGTGACCTTCAGAAATAGCTGTGCTAATGTTTATTTTATCAGGACCCAGCTTCGAACCAGAGGAGCTGCCGGTTATTTTTAAACCAGGCACTGAGCAGCTGGAAGCCTGGCTCGGCAGAGCTGTGTGTAACAAATGCTCTTTAGGGGAGGGCTGGCTCTGAGCAAAGCTCCTGGGCGGGCAGGCAGCGCTGGGTCCCTGCTCTGAACTCCTTGGGGCTCTGCTGGGGCTCTCTGTACTCCTGGGGCTCTTCTCTGGGGGGTGGGTGCTGGCCCAGCTGGGGGCTGTGGTCCCCAGTGCTCTGCAGGGAGCATCCCCATCCCCATCCCTCCTGCAGCTCAGCTCCTGTCCCCACACTGCCTGGGGGGCACCAGCACTTTCTGTGCTCCTCAGCCCCCCGCTGTGGGTTGGACCCTTGGTGCCTCCCCCGGTGGTCCCAGCCCCCCAGCTGTGTTCTCGGGCTGCAGGATGGAGCAATGTGGTGGTTAAACCTCCACAAGGCCAGGGGAGAAGGATCCTGGCTGGAGGGTTGGCTTGGAAGCTTTTGTTGGCCAATGACCTCCTGCCAGGCACAAAGCCAGAGCCCAGCAGTGCCCACCCAGACCCTGGGCTGGAGCAGGGGCAGCTCCTGCCTGTCCTCCCTTTGGAGGAGGAGGAGTGGAGCTGGAAGGATGGTGTGGAGCCTCGGGAGAGCACAGCAGCTGTGTGTGGAACTTGGCACGTGGAGGGTTTATCTCATCTTAAGGTAAACAGAAATGTCCTGGGCCAGAAATGCTCCTGGCTCCTCATTCACCCTGGGGAGCACCAGGAGAGGAGACCACATCAGCAATGTTGGGGTGCCCAGGACCAGCTGGGGTCACCTTGTGCTGTCCCCCCAGGGTCAGGGGGTGGGTGGGCTGCCAGTGTCCTCTCTGCCCGGGGGTTTGGGAAAATCTGGCTGCAGCAGGAGGCCACCGGGGCTGCAGCAGCGTTTCTGGAGTTTGTTTACAGCCTCCCACAGCATTTGTGGGGAGAGAGCAGGAGGGTTTTGTGCTGCTGTGGGAAGCACTTCTCTTCAGTGGGGTTTGGCCCCTGCCCCCAGCTCCTCCTGTGCCCCCGGGCTCAGCCACCCCTTCTTCCTCACCCCTGTTGGGTTCCTGCTGCTCCAGCTGCTGCTTGTGTCCCTTCTGGCAGCTGGGCAGCCCCAGCAGGAGCCCGGGGTCTGCAAAACCTGTTTGTTTAATTTCTTCTGTGGGCTTTCTCTGCTGTGAGGAGGGCCAGTATGGCTTTAAAAGTGAAAAATAGAGTTTTTATTCAGTGCTTGCATAGTTAACTCAAGGTAAGGTCCCATCACTCACTGGCAGTGATGGGAATGGTTGTTGAAGCAAACACCCTGCTTTACCTATGCAGCAGGGCTCTGTGCAGTATGTATTTATAGAGCTATAAATAGATTTATGTTATATATATCTAGAGCACATAAACAGCTTTTGCTCACAGTGTACAATCTTTTCTCTACCCAATTGCATTCAAAGAACAGCAGCAGTGGGTGCGAGAGCAGCTGGGGTGTGGTGGGTGCTGGGGAAGGTCCCTTCTGCTGCTTGGTTTATGAAATCTGCTCTGTGGCCAGGGCTGTCAGTGCTGCAGAAAGGGGAGGGGGATGGCCCCTGCCCGGGGGGCTCAGAGGGTCCCTCTGTGCCCATAGTGGGGGACAGGCAGAATGGGGAGCATCACCCAGCAGGGTGAAGGTGGTGAAGTGGCTGCCGCTGGTAGCCCCCAAATGTCCCCAGCCCCTCTGTCCTGTCCCTGCTGTCCCTTCTCCCCCCGCAGCTCTGAGTGCTCCCGGGGAGGAGCACGGGGAGGTCAGGTCAGGCTTTGGACCTCGTCCTTCCGGCACCACCAGGACCGTCCTGGGCTGAAGCGGCTGGGGGGCTGGGAGCCCCTGAGCGGGAGGCGGGGAGGAGGGGGAGGGTCTGTGCTCGGGGGGGCCACGGGGGCCACTCACTTGGGGTGTGGTGCCACGATGACGTTGCGGTAGCCCTTCACCCCCTTCATCCTGTCGCTCTCAAAATCCACCACCAGCTTGTGCAGCCCCGCCTGGCGCGGCACGAAATCCATCCGGAACTTGGCCTCTGCATGGGGCTCCACGGGCTCCTCGCTGGGGAGGGCAGGGGGTCAGCAGGGTGAACATGCACCAGGGACCTCTCCCCCACCCCCTGCCTGCAGGATGGCACAGGGACCCCCCTAGGGTACGGCCAAGCCCCCTCCCCAGCATAGGCAGAGATGCTCAGGCTCCCTGCGGGGACCAGCACAGCCCCTGCTCCCCAAATCCCAGGACCCGGGGCCACCCTCCCTGGGGGGCTCTGGGCACAGGACCCCCCCCCCCCGTTCTCAGCATCCTGTCTGGGTGAAGGGAGGGAAGGTTCTTACAGCTCCTTGGTCTGCTGTCCATCAGTGAGGCCGCTGCCCTCCACCACGAACAGGCAGTTGTTGAGGGGGGCTGTGAGGGGGTTCACCAGGCTGATCTCTGCCACCAGCTTCCGCTTCTGCATTGGCTCCCCTAAAATCTGCGAGGAGGAAGGGTTGGACCCCCAGCACCACCATGCCTGGGGCCTTCCCTCCCTGGAGATGCAGGATCTCAGGGAAGCAAGACCTGCTTCTCAAGTTCACCCCAGGTCAGGTTGCCCCAGCCCCAGGGCTCAGGTCTCTGGGACCAACCACCCCATGGTGACTGCTGCAACCCCTTTTCCAGGGGAATTTTCCCCCCAGCCCTGCCAGGGACAGGGCATGGGTCCTTTACCCTGATCTTGATCTCTGGATTCTGGACGTAGACATCCCTGACAGCCACGATGATATTGCCAGTCTGGTACTCAGTCAGGAGAGCCACCACCTTGATGATGTTGTCCTGGGTCAGGGCCTCCCCGTACTGCTCGTAGAGGATGCGCAGGGGCACACGCTGCTCTGGGAGGGGGAGAAGAGGGGCTCTGTGCCAGGGCAGGACCCCAGGATTGTGCCTGCCCTGGGGCCCACGGGGGCTTTGCCAGCCCTTTGCAGCCAGTGCTGGCAGGGGGAGGCAGCCCAGCCCCCCCTTAGCTGCCTCACTCAGCTCTGAGCAGTGTTTATCCCAAATCCCTGTGGAGTCTGGGCTGTGCTGAGGGGGGGAAGGAGGCTGAAAACAACCAGCTGCCTTGGGGAAGGGCCCTGGAGAAGCTGTGACCACTGGCAGTAGTCCACGCAGAGCCATCAGACCATGGCAGGGAGGGGGCAGCAGGAGCAGTGGGCACCCTCCTGGTTCCCCTCAAACAGCAGTGACCGAGGCTGTGCTTGTTACCAGCCTGTTAGGAGAGCAGATCTTGGCAGAGATTAAAAAGGAGGCTGTTCCAGGACAGCAGATGTATTGCATTTCCAAGCCCTGAAGGGTCTGTGGTAAAGTGACATAAATCAAAACTCTTGTTTAATTACCAGGCAGTAATGGTAATTTGTAACAAAGGCAAAGGAAGGTTCAGCAGGCCCACGCAGGGAGAGCTCTGGAGCTAAAAGCTGCAAGAGGCTGCACCCACACAAGAAGGAGCCACAAGAGCCCCAGCACTGCTGTTTCCAGGGTCAGTCCTGCTCTCCCTGACCACAGGAAAATCCTGCCAGAGAGCCCAGCCAAGCTCAGGTCCAGCTTGCACAAGGGAGGGATGCAGAGGGATGCAGGAGCCCTGGGATGCACAGCTCAGCCCCTCAGCATGACAGGTGAGGCAGCAGGAACTTTGTTTTTTTGCTTTATCTGCCCTCCAGCCCCTGCCTGAGTGACGTTCCTGACCCTGGCACCATAGACAGGCAAGGCTGTAAGGGCTGCCTAGTCCCTGGGGGGCTCTGCCAGGGGACCCATCCCCAGCCCCACCACAGACCCCAGAGATGCAGCTGAACACAGGACAAGTGCTGACCCGGCCCAGCCCTGTCCTCTCCTGGCCACCAGTTGATCTCTTACCTTCCCAGGGTGCAATGATGACATTCAGCAGGTCCTTCAGGCCACACTGGGGCCCAACGGTGCCGTTGTAGCTGGCGGTGCGGGCGCACAGCATCAGCCTGCAGACCCTCTCCTCATCTGTGTTGTTGCTGATGACAGCGAAGACGTCGAAGTCGCAGCCATTGTTTGCACCCTCTGACAGCTTGATCTTGAGGTGCAGCCCCTCCTCTGCCTCCCTGAGAGAGCTTGTCTTGTGCTCTGCCTTTGCAAACACTTCTCTCTCCTTTTCAGACCCTGGGGTGCATGAAAAATCACACGGTTTGTGAGGGCTGCCCTGCCTGGATCCCTGCAGCCCTCCCGGTGCAGTTTCTGCATTAATGAATTATTTCCCCACTCTGTTTCCCAAGAGCCACCCCTCAGGATCTCTGCCACCCCATACCCTCTGGGTACTTGTAGGTGTGGGTGATGTCCTCCCTGGTATCCCTGCCCACGCTCTTGGTGCTGATGTTCTTCCCCACCACTGAGGAGTGGGTGCTCTTCTTCTGTGTCCCGTCAGGCCTCACCACCCAGTACACCACATCGGCGTTCACCTCCGCGAAGACGAAGGGGATGTCGTACTTCAACTGCAGGTCACCCTCCTTGATGGCCTTGACGGGGGCTGGCCCACAGCAGAAAACCCCTGCAGGGACCAGAGCCACGGTCACTGCCTGGGGCTTGGCCACCACGGGGGCAAAATGTGGCTGTGGTGTGGGGAGACCCTGCCACGCTGTGGGTGTGGGGCGGGACAGAGTGCCCAGGTGGTGCACGTTGTACCTTCGCTCTTCTCCTGGGGCGTTGGGTCCAGTGCCTGCCACCCATCATAGCCAGGTGCCAGGTCTGGACGAGCCATCCAGGACTCCACCCAGCAGTGGAAGTTCCTGCAAGGCAAGCCAGGATGCAGGGGCCTCCCCCAGTGCCCACCGAGGGGCTGGGGAGGAGGCAGGAGTTGGCCCAGGGGAGGGCAGGCCGGGGTCCCCTCACCAGATCATGTCCCTGGAGCGCCGGTCCTCCTCCCCGGTCTCGTTGAGGTAGCGGTCGATGATCAGATTGCCATTGGTGTCATGGGCTGAGTTGTAGTTGGTCACCACCCGGCTGGGGATCCCCAAGCACCGCATGACTGTGGGGAGGCAGAGCAGGGTGAGATGGGGGTCTTGGGCTTGCCCAGCTCTGTCCCTGGGGAGCCCCCAGGTTTGCACAGACCCAGTCCCACAGAGCCCTGGGCTCCTGCCCTTCCCATGCCCCCCAAAGGGGTGCTCAGGAACTGTTCCTGCAGTCACTGTGGGGCTCGTGTGTGGGTGAGGGGGTGGCAGGAGGCAGTGACAGCCTGCCTGGGTTTGATGTGGCAGGAGAAAAAAGGCACAAAAGTGGCTGCGAGTGCTTTTGAGGAAGGGCATGGGCAACAGCCTCCTGTTTCATCTCACAGCTGCCTGTTCCTGCCAGCACAGCTCCCCCGGGAAGAGGGAGGTGGTTAGAACACTTCAAAGGCAGGCTATAAACTTCGGAGAGTTGCAGAAAATCCACTTTAGTTTTCTGCTATTTCTCTCCTCTAAAGACGATCTCGTCGGGATGTGATGTACAAACGCAGAGGCACAGCCCCTCGGGTGCAGTGTTTTGTCGCGGGGTGGAGCTGCGGCAGTGTGCGGGGCTGTGCGTGTGCTCCGCCCCGGGAGCCAGCAGAGAAGTTTTTCTTTTCCTTTCCCCCAGCCTGACAGCCCAGCTGGCACCGAAATTATTTTGTTCTCGGTTGGACTCATGAATTTATTGCAAACTTGACCTTAAAGCCGCTTTCCTTCCCCAGTGCCATGTGGCCAAGCCCCTCCCGCGGCCTCGGTGCTAATTGAAAAGCCAGAGCCCTTTTTTTTATCAAATTTCCCCCCCTCCATTTCCTGATGAATTAGAATAACAGAGAGGTTAATTGCTAAACAATCATTGTGGGCTGATTGGAACCATCCTCAGCGTTCCCTCCTGCTGAAGCACAGGGAAGGGGTGGAGGGGAGGGGTGGGAGATGGGGAAGGACACGGAGGGGGGGTGGGTATCTGCTCTCACCAGTACAGGCCACAGCAGCAAAAACCCAGCACTGGCCATACTTGACTGGCTGGCAGCCAAAGTTCTTCCACCTCTTGAGTATATCCACGCTCCCAATCCAGGCCAGTGGGCTCATCCCATCTTCATAGCAGTTGTCCCACCGCCCCGCCAGCACCCCCCGGTCCTCATCGTTACAATTGACCTGCAACAAGAAGGGCCATGATGGATGGGCAGGAGAAGGCTGGTGGGGGAAGAAAAGGCTCTTTCCCCAGCTTCAGTGTGCCCTCACACCCATCCTGGAGCTGTGACAGAGCTGGCTGGGATGCAGGTGAACACGGGGCACGAGTGTGCTGGGATGTACATGGATGTGGGTACACCACATGTCCACCTGCATCCCAGCAGCACAGGTGGGGGGCAGGTGGATGGAGAGGGCCCCAATATACTAACTGGGGATGTAGTTGAGGGGACAACACAGGGAGAGTGTTTGCACCCCTGGGGATGCCCTTGGAGGGACTCACCATGGCACTGACCACCCTGCCGATGTAGACAGGGTCATTGCGGCGGGAGCAGTCCCTGTTCTGGTCCCGCAGGAATTTGGGATTGGTGTCCAGCAGCTTGAGGCAGATGGACAAGATGTCATCCTCGAACTGGTGCAGAGGTGGGAGAAAAGGGCTGTGAGGTCTCCATAGCGTTACGGGGTCTCTGTCCTCCATCCCTGCCTCACCATGATGCCCCACAACTGGAGCTACTGGACATTTATGGGTCACACCTCCCTGGGGTCCCCTCCCCGAGCCAGCACCCACTGTGTGATGTCCCCCACTTGTGCTGCCACAACAAGGGGCTGGCAGAGGCTGAGCCTGGGAAGCCCAAGGCTGAGCTCCCACCCTCTCACTGGGGTCACATCCTGCTTCCTGCAGTTGGGGGCAGCCACCCAGCCGACCTCTGTGGACACCCACCCACTTCCCATCACTGGCTGACTCACAGCCCTTCCCTGAACCGGGAATCCTGCGGGGGCCATGGACACCCCGTTCCTTGCAGCCCTGGGGACAGCTGGAACTCAGGGAGGGTGTCCGGGTCCCCCTGCACTGGGGCTGGGTGTGGGTGCTGCTGTATCAGCAGGGCTGTTATCAGGTACCAGCTCCCAGTTCCATGTGGACTCCCTGATTAGGAGCCTGCGGCCCCAGAACCACGCAGGAATGTTCCCCCTGCTCTGCCACGCTGCCAGCTCAGCCCCTTTTCCCTGAGGAAAAGGGTTCTTGGTGGGGACGCTTCCTCCCCGAGGTGCTGGCTGCACTTGGTGGGGGGCCCTGGGGGCTCCAGGCGCCACATCCCACTCACCTGCCCGAAGTTCCAGGGGGTGGAGGTGATGTAGTCCCGGGAGCCCTGGTAGATGAGCCCCTCCTGGGCCAGTACATACTCGCGGCGCTCGTTCTCATCCCGGAGGAAAACCGTGTCCTCTGCGGGAGAGAGAGAGAGGTGGGTACGGGGCCCTGCCCCACACCCCTCACCCTGCTCGAAGTCCCCCTCTCCGTGGATGGATCAGGTGGGAAAGGGGGCTGGAACTGCTCCCGACTGAAAAAGCAGCTGGAGAATATCAACACAGTTTGATCTGAGCTGATGGGAAATTCTCAGCCGTCTTGTGGCTTCCTTTCCTGCTCTTTCATTTCTCCCCTTTCTTTCCGCTCCCTTTTGTTTTATAGGGCCGGGTCATTCCTCGGGAGAGGAAACCTCTCTGGAGGGAGAAATGAGCAGTGGGAACAAGGAGCACCGGCTGACAGCAGGGCTGAAGCCGAACTTCTGGGAAAAGCACTATTTACTGGAAAAGTTTCCATAAACCGAAACCAACACACACATCCCCGGTGCTGGGCAGAGCCCTGAGCGAGCCAGCACCGAGCGCTGGGGGGTCAGGACATCACCAGGTGTGCCCGAGGCAACGGAGCAGCTCCCGGGGCAGACAAAGGGTGTGGAGAGGTGGAAATCCCGGCAATTTCCTGCCCCGCAGCCTTCTCCCCCCAGAGCGGGGCTGCCCGCATTTTACAGGGCCAGCAACAGCTGGACGGGTATGGGCGGGGGCAATTAATTAGCGCAAATTTAATTAGAGGCAATAAATTAGAGGCCAAGGGCTTTTCTTCTGCTCATAGCCCAGAGCTGCTGCGGTTTTGCACCAGCAGAGGTGAGCTCCCATGGGGCACGGTGTGGTAGGGACAGCCCGGGAGGGACTATTGAAGGGGGGCGGGCACTGGCAAAGGGGCTGCGAATGTCCTGGGGCAGTGCTCGTGGCACCGGGCTGCTGGGGGACAGTGTGAATATGGAAATGGCATAGGTTTGTGCTTAGGCCTGAGCTTAGGGCAGGGCTTGGGGCACCCAAGGTCTGCAGGAGGGTGAGATACGCGGGGGTGCCCCATCCCAACTGAGCTGGAGGGCGGCTCGGGCTCCCCTCACCCAGAAACTGCGGGTCTGGGGAAGGGGTAAGGCTCACCTGGGTGCCAGGCGTTAAAGAGCAGAACGAAGTCCCCGACGTGGTAGCTGGCGCCCTGGTAGTCGCTGGAGATCTCCAGGGTCAGGCTGTAGCAGCCGATGCGGGCGTTGGGGGGGGAGCAGAGTGAGACGGAGAGTGAGTCCCCGTCCTGCTCCTGGACCACAGCGCTCCAGCCCGATTCCTCAGGGCAGTCGGTCACGGCAAAGTGAGACCTTGTTCCTGACGTCTCGATGGGGCAGGGCCCTGCCAAGAAGGCTCAGGTCAGCTCTCGAGGTGCTCCCATGCCCCCCCGTCCTGCGGCAGCTGCCCGAACCTCGGTTTTGAGGCTGTTTGCTGATCTGTTTTTTGGGTACCAGGGGCTTGGGGCAGCCCTGCCCCGGGAGGCTCGGCCACGTCTCCTGCTGTGGGAAGGGGCAGAACGGAGGGACTCGTCCCGTGGGTGCCCCAGGGCCAGGACAGGGGGGGAGGGGGTGGCTCATCGCTGTGCCCACCCAGGGGCTGTGTCTCTGGATCCCCTGTCGCTGGGGTGGTCTCAGCAGGAACCCGGCTACATGCGTGCAGCCTCAGGCGTTGCTGCAAACATCCCACATCAGCGATTGCGTCAGTGGCTGGAGCACTCGAGCCCGGGACACTGTGATCCCACTGACCTCTTGGAGCCGGCGGCTGTGCCAAGAAGCCACCTGCACCCGGCCAGCTCCCAGCACAGCTTCTGTGGGAGCGGGGACACCCGGTCCCTGGTCCCTGGGGTGATGCCGGTGTGGCAGTGACACCGCAGCCCACTCCCCGTGCTGGGAGCACATCCTGGGGCTGGTCCCCTGACAGCCTTCACCCACAGCGTGGGCCAGGTGCCAGGCAAGTCACCAAAAATACTCATGAACTCATGAGGGTGACACAGTTTCTCCTCTCTGTCCTTTCAGGGAGGTCGGGCTGAGCCAGCCCTGTCCTTTGGGCAAGGGCCAGCCTGGAGCTGCCATAGGGATGGGCAGCCAGGGAGCCTGCCACCTCCTCCTCCTCCTCCTCCTCGGGGACCAGGCCCTCTCTAAATATTCCTGCTTTAAAAATAAGGGCTCTGTTTTTGCACGGAGCTGTTCCTCTTTCCAGAGGGAGGTGTCATGTGTCCTCACTGTCCCCGGGGGGGCCAGGTCTGGATTCAGGGGCCATCCCCTTCCCTGGCTGCACCTCCCCAGCGCCGATGAAAGACGTGTGGCCATGTGGCTGAGTGCCTTCGGGAGCTGAAGGACCTTTGCCCATTTTCCTGTAAGCTCCAGGGCTGATGGCAGCTGCTGCCAGCCTGTGCTTTTGTCCCCGAGAGGAGCCCCCTGGGGGCTTCTTCTTGCGTGTAAAACCAGCCCAGGATGCACAGGATGCAGCAGGGCCGTGCTGCAGAAGGCCAGGACCTGCTGGTTTAGGGTGAATTAGGGGGTGTTGGGTCAGTGTTGGTCACCCCACCGTGGGATCAGAGCTTTTAGGGGAAATGATAGAGTGTTTGGCACTGTGGGGAAACCCAGGCGTGGTTTCACTTCGTGTTCTGACTGAGTTGACTCAGCACGACACTGGCCCCAAAATAACTCCTTTCCGAGGAAGAATTTCCTATCCCTTTGCTCAGAGCTGGCGGGGCTGAGCCCCTGTCTGACGGCTGCACCCAGCCCAGCTGTGGGGGAGATGTCCCTGTCCCCATTCCCATTGTTCCCAGCAGGCTCTTCCCAGGGCAGGAGAAGCTCCTGCTGAGAAGCCAGGGGGATCCGTGCCCAGCTCCATGTACCTGCTCAGGGAACACGGGGAGGTGCGTGGGGGGGGGGGGGGCTCACTGGGAACCTTCCCTCTCTCCTTTCCTGTGCCTCAGACGAGCAAAAGTGGCTGTAGGAAGGGGGGCAGGAGCAGTTGGGTAAAAGACCACCAGAAAAAGCACTGAAGTGAAACCCTCTGCCCAAAATGATTCCCTTTTGCTGTTGTTGCTCAGAAGGGTGAGAGGCTCAGGCAGGTTCTCAAACAGCCACCAAGGAACTTTGCCTCCAGCATGGCCTTGAGTCTGGCTCAGTCACGGGGAGGAGAAGGTGGCAGTGGTGTTTTTTTCAGTTTATTCCTTTGTTGGTTTCCTTCAGCTCATCATGGAGCCCAATTTCTACCTTTTCTCTCCATCTTGGTACAAAAGCTGTGCCTGGCACCAGCCTATCCTTTGGGGGGGGGGGGGGTTGAGTGAAATGGGGCAGGTGCAGCAGCACTCCTGTGACATGGACTTACCCGTCTCGACGTTGAAGGCGAGCTTGTCCACCCCTTCCTCGTAGCTCTTGCCCGAGAAGTGCAGGGTGATGGTGAAGGGCTGTCCCCTCCTCACCACCAGCTGCTGCCCGCTCAGCTCCGCCGTCCGGTGCTCCCGCCCATTGCGCTCGCACTGCAGGTCCCACGTCTCCAGCACCAGCTCTGTGGAAGCAGCAGTGTGGGCACAGCTCTGCCACAGCCCGGGGATACAACCCTGCCCCATGGAAGGGATTGTTCCTACCCCCACCCTCTGATGGTTCGGAACCTTCTCGGGGTTCGGCAGCCTCCTCTGCCCAATCAGCGGCAGCCCAGTGCTGCCCTCCCTGCCGAGCTCTGTGTCACATTCCTGGGGCTGCCATGGAGGGGAGGAGGGGGACCCGTGTGCTGCCAGAGCCGTGCTGCAGGCATTCAGGGATGGAGAAAAGCCCTCAACTTTCTGGGAGGCAGTGGGGTCTTTGTGCCCCCACCCCCAGTGAGCTCCGCTGAGCCAGCAGAATGCTGGGGATGGTTCTATGCCTCATCCAGGCCAAGGGCAGCTCTCCAGGCAGCTGTATGACCTGACAAATTGGAGGGACCATCCCCAAATTGGGTGACAAAGAGGGTGCCTGATGCTGCTCTTGTCTCTCAGCCCTCCTCATCCTCCCCACCCCCGGCACTTCCCTGGAGCCATGCGATATCCTTCATCATCACTCGGGGCCAGTGACCCTGAAATGCTCTGGCAGGATAGTTGCCAAAATAAGCAGAATTGTTTAGTGTAGAGCACACAGAGCTCAGGGCTGGCCAGCCCGGGGGGGCTCGGGGAGGGTGATGCTGTCTGGTGCAGCCGCTCTTCCTGGCTGTGCCCTTCCAGCAGTGGTGGTCACCGAGCCCTCCCCTGGCCAGTGCCTGATGGACGTGGCTCTCCCTTATCATGTCACTATTCCCAAAGCTCAATGGAAACCCCACTCCTGGCTCTCCAGGGTTTGAGATACCATAACGTGAATCTGTCAGGGTTCATATCTGGTCCTTGCTGTGCTGTGAGCTGTGGGCACCTGGGACTGCCCATAAATAAGGGCAAAGTCCCTCCAGCTGGTCCATGGAGACCCTGGAATGGGGACAGAGCATGGAAAAGACCTTTCTTTTGCCACGTCCCCCTTTGAAAGCAGGAACAAGGCTCTGTGCTACAGTACACGAACTGTGAGCAGGCAAAACTCGCTGTCACTGAGATAAACTTGGAAGCAAGAGAGCAGGACCAGGCTCCTCCTTGTCCCCGCGCCTCTAGGATCATCATCCCTAGTGGAATCGTCAAAAGGTAGAGAGGTTTTTTGAGAAACAAGTGCCAAGAGAGGGGCAGGGAGTGGGCTGTGGGGATGTGTGGATGGCAGCGGGGTCTCTGCCTCCTCCTGCAGGTCGGCAAAGCCACCCTCCTGGAGGGATTTCTGGAGGCCAGAGGCATAACAGCCCGTTGAGCTTCCAGAAATCCTCCTTAAACCTTGGTGGGACGTAGGCACATGCTCCTAGTTCCGCTGTCAACGCTCTTCTCGAGAGCCCTGAAAGCTTTAAATAGCATCAGACTTCATTCTACAAATAGTGGCACCGCTCGGGCCAGCGGGGGAGCTGCGAAGGGAGGGAAGGAAGCAGACCCGGTACCGAATCGGGACAGTGTCACCGCCGTCTTTTGGTGTAGCCTTTCCCCCTCCCCACCGCCCCTTGTTCGGCACAGCAAGCGGGGGGCTCCTGGCTGCAGGTGCCACCGAGTCCCGGACGCTTCGATCCGAGGGGGCCGCGCAGGTGCTGGAGGGGTCCGGGGCTGGGGTGGGTTCTCCAGGCCACCAGCGCGGAGGGGGGATTGTCCTGTGGTCTTACCTTCGGCCATGGTGCCCTGGTCCCGGTTCTGATGCTGGTCCTAGTCTTGGCTGGGGTGCGGGTCCTGACTCCGCTGCCGGGGGAGCTGCCCCTCAGCATCCGCGGCTCGGACTCGCCGCTCTCCCCATTTATACGGCACCCGCCGCCGCGCACACCCCCGCGGATGGCGGAGGGAAAGAAAGGGAAAAACAAAGTTTCCAGGAAATGGGGTGGGTTCGGTCCCACCTATTTAAAACAACCACCCAAAGGGAAAAAAAAAAAAAAAAAGAAAAAGCGAAAGCCGCCGGGGGCAGAGCCCCCGCCCCGGAGACTCCGGGGCCGCCCCTGCCCCATTGCGCGCCCCCCGCTCCTCCCGCTGGCCCCGGAGCCTCCCCCCGGCTGGGGCTGGAACTGGAACCACCACGGGGGAGAGGAGGGGGAAAAAATATAGAAGTGGGGGGAGGAAAGGGGGTGTGCAGTTCACACCGAGGTGCCAGGAACTTGGGGAATGTTTTCGCCATATAAAGTTTGCTTCCCCCGAGCCTTATCTCCATTCCCGACCAGTTCTGGCGAGGGCTCCGGCTGCTCGGGATTTCAGCGACCAGTTCCCTTCCCGTAAATGCATCCATGAGAGACGTGGTGACCGGAGGGAAAATGGGCTGGAAACTTTGCTGGAACCTCTTGGTGTTTGCTGCAGGGCAGGGACCGGCTCTTTCCCTGGCAGCCCTTGCCCTCTTCTGCCCGGGGGTCTCTGGCCCCTTGGGGCTGCCAGCGGTGCTACCTGGCCCAGGCTGACCCCCTGAGCACCCCAGGGTCACCCAATGCACTGGGGCTCACCTGCAGGAGGAGAGGGCAGAGACAACACACCCCATTCCATGGGGTAGGTGACTGGTACCAGGACCAGGGATGGGTTTTGTTCCTGGTGGAGCTCCAGTGCCAGCTCTCTGGACACTGACTGGGTGCAGGGTGCTGCAGCCCCTGAGTTGGAGGTGGCAGCATGCTGAAAACCTTCCTCAGCCATCTGGGTCCTATCATGTTGCTCCAGAGCCCCTCACCTGTTCCCCTTAGAGGGCCAGGAAGTTTGGTGGTTGTTCCACAGCTGCCGTGGGTGCCAAGGACCTTGTGGGTGACAATGTCTTTGCATGGCTCTGTCACTTGGGGTACTCAGGGTGTGCCCTTGTAAAGCCCTGCTGTCCTTGGCTGTCCCCATGTCCTTCTGTGCCCTGTCCTGGCCACACAACTGGATCCACTCCCTGAGTGCTTGGGGTGGTCCTGGTGAGGGGCCCCCACCACAGATCATGCTTTCTGCTCAGGTATGTGCAGCACCACACTGTGAGGGTTTGCAGTGAGCTGTGCAGCCTCCTCCAGCTCCTCAAAGGGCTTTTTGGCACAGACAGTGTCCTGGTGAGGGCTGAGCATGCCAGGAGCAGCCCCGTGAGCTCCCGGGGCAGAGGAAGGGCTGGATGAGAGCTTTGGGGGCCCACAGCCCCATGGCAGCTTGTTTTACCTACCCCGAGCTGGCCCAGGGCTGCTGCCTGGGCATGGGAACCATTGGCATGTGCCAGTGTGTTTGGGCTCAGGACAGAGGGTGTGGGGTCCAGCTCTGCCTGTACAAGCTCACGTTTCCCCTTTTATTGTACCTGAACTCTGGATGCACTCAGGCTGTGTTTGATTTCCTGCAGGTAGTGTGTGACAAACATGCTCGTAGCAGCTCTGGGCTGCAGGTGATTAGAAACAGACTCTGCTCACAGGGCCCAGGAGCAGATTGCTGCCCTGAGGGTGCTGATGTGTTCTGGGGTGCAGGGCCAAGCAAGCTGGGGGGGTCAGGGACTAATTTCTGTCTGTTTTTCTGACTGAGCACAGAACAGGAAGGACTGACAGTGTCTGTCCCTGCACTGGCACCTCTGTCTGAAGTGACAGGAGCTGAGCGTCCTGCTGTCCCCTGGGGCTGTCCAGGGAGCCCCGAGCTTGGTCTCAGCATCCCTGGAAGGGAAAACCTCCCTTGTGTCAGACTCTAATGCCCACTTCACTCACTACCAGGTACCACAGAGGCATCTGTCTGCCCAGGCACTGGAAAATGCTGCACATGGAAGCCCAACCACACTGGTGGTGTTATTTTTACTCTCCTTAGTAAGACAAGGTTGCATTAAGAGGGTGTTTGCACTGCTGGGCTCCCAAAATAACTCATTTACTCAAGGTGTTCAGCAGAGGGCTGTGACTTCCCTCGCACCCACCCTGCTCCTGGAGCTGCTTCAAAGCTTGCTGGTTTCTTGCCTTCCCTGCTCTGGCTCGGGCAGGGCCTGTTTGCTGTCCTGGGTGTGTGCTGGGGCTGGCACCCCCCCTGCGCCTGCACATCCTGACTTTGGTCCCCTGTGCCAGGAGATAAACAAGTTGTGAAAAGGGACAGTGTCTTCCTCTGTGAAGTTGTCAACCGACTTTAACAGATCTGCCTGCTGGCCCGTGCCACCCCGGGGTGTTCCCCAGAGCTGGGCTGACCCATCTGCTCCCCACTTTTTGTGATGACCCAGCAGCCAGAATCCTCGGGAGGGAGTCCAGCATAGTCCCATCCCCGCCCCCGACTGGGGGGGTCTGAAAAGGAGATGGAGGTCTGGGATGTGACTTGAGGAAAAGGTAAAGTGTGAGAAAGTGTTTTATGCTCATGATAACGGGGCTGAGGGGGAGTGTTGGTGGCTGACCACAGAGATCCTGGCACGGGGGATGCAGCAGTTGTCCTTCACACACCGGAGCTGGAGAGCAGCTCTAATCTGTGGGAGGACTAAACCTGTAGCTGCTCCACAGCTGGTAGGTACTGAGCTGAGAGCTTCCCTGGCAAAAGCCAGGAGCCCCCTTCTCTCTGCCCTGGGAGATGGGACCTGCAGGCAGCAGCAATCTGCTGAGGAGATGGATCCTCCATCCATGCCACCCCTTTCCCAACCAACAGCCCTGAGCTGGCCACACGGTTGTGGCACAGGGTAGGACTGCGTGGGACCAAACTTAGCAGCTGTCAGGCAAGATGTGAGTTGGGGACACAGAGTTTTGCAACCTGATCTGGCTGAACCAGGAACCAGCAGAATTCCAGTCTCCCTGTCATTTCCCAGCAGTTTGGACCCCTCCACAGTCCTCCTGCCCCCAGGGCACCTCCTGCTCTTCCCACCTCCCTCGGGGCAGGCTCCAGACCGATTTGTGGGAGGAAAATGAGGGTTCTGTGCTGGGGTTCGTGCTCCCGGCCATGGCGCTGGGGTGCAACTGCTGCTCCGGGAGTGGACGTGTCGGGATGTGAATTCCCGAGTCCCGGTGATGCCCCGGGGCTCGCTTCCCAGGGTGGGCACCCGCACATCCAGCAGCACCCCGGGACGGGACAGAGCTGGAATTTGGGAAGCAGCCGGGCTGGCCGTGCCCAGCCCAGGCTGGAGTTCAGCTCCTGAAGGTCGACCCTTTGGCATTACCTCCCCCCCTGTTAGTTTTCCTTTGCTATTGATCGTTTCTTTGTTTCGTTTCGGGTTTTTTTCTGTCTCCCCAGGAGCACCGGCAGCCTCAGCTCAGTGCCGGGAAAGATCCGAATTTGCAGGGCAGGAGATAACGAAGCTGCTGGGGCCATTTCAGCCGCTTCCCAAGCCCTGGTGACACCCAGGACAGATCCGGCATCTGTGTGCTGCCCTCCGCCTCCTCCTCCTGCACCCACAGCTCCCTCTGGGTTTACCTTCTGCAACCGGACCCCCGGGAGCACAGATCCAGGCACGGCCGCATTTCCCGGGAAGCAGCAGCCAAGTCCCGGGCTTTGGAACGCCGGCGGCTGTTTGCGGAGCTGCGGGGAGCGGGGGGGGCCCCAGGGCAGCTCCTGCTGGGGGTCCCGTCCGGGGGACTCGTGTTACCCACTGATGGTTTTCCCCGCGCCTTCTTCTGCGTCTGACATTTATTACATTTTTCTCCTTTGAAAAAAAAGTCTCTCTGCAGGCCGGGTGGGCTGGGCTGACCCTGGCACCCCCAGCCCCGCCAGCCACCCCCCGCCAGCCCCTGACAAATGATTTTGCCATTTCATGGGTGGGAAAGAGACATTGATTAACTCCTGCTCTTGCCTTTTTGGAAAGGTTATAGCTTAATTGGTCAGACTCGGAGCCATAAATCTCATGTTGAAAGAGCAGCAGAGGTAAGAAAAATTTTCCAGAATGTCAGGAAAACAGGTTTTGGTAGGAGAGATCCAGCTGGGGGGCTGAGGGCAGCTGAGAGCATGGGACTTCTCTGAGAAAGCGATTCACCCTCCAGAGAGGCTGGAAATTCCCCCTTCACTTATCAGTTCATCTCAGGATGTGCAAAATATACTTTTTAAAATATTTTCTGTGGAAAAAGAAAAACAACAGGAAAGCCATTGTTTGCTTTCATCTGCTTTGGAAGATTATTTCATTTCTCTAGGGGAAGTGCAATTACTCCAACCTAAAACCTAAAACTTTAAAAGTCCCTACTTTTTCCTAGCAGAAGACAACAGCTCTTTCCACCAGGGCAGAGGGTAGCAGACTGGTGGCAGCACCTTTCTGCCTCAGCACTGGCTGGTTTGGGGATCCCATGGCCTGGGTGCTCCTGCATGGCATTAGGCTGAGCACAGGCCAGCAGTGGCCAGCACTGGCCCACCTCAGAGTTCGTGGCCACCCAGGGACCACCCTGTGCCCCAGGGACCCCCCACTGCTCCTGGACAAGTGCTTGGAGCAGGCAGGGAATGTTGTAGTAGATGTGAGGATTTATTATTCATGTCAGTAATTATTTCTTCTCTGATTCTTCCTGTGTTTTGCTGAGGAATGAGGATGTCAGTATGAGAGCCTGAAAGTCTGTGGATATTCCTATTGCTGCTCAGAAATGGCAAGTTAGAAAATGCCCCTGACTCGCTGGCTTTGCTCCATGGACGGTGCTGGTCAGGATGGGTTGGACTGCCTCCTCAAAGGGCTCCCAGGAAGCTGGCTGTTTACACACAGGTAAAATAAACAGAAAAGTTCATTCCAGTGTGGGAGTGAAAACAGACGTTACTCACCCTGGTTAAGTAAAAGGCAACTTTGTGAGCCTAATGCTCAGTTCCTGCCACTTCTACCCTGCCCAGATCTGGGTCATTTCAGCTCTGACCTTGTATCCCTGCTGGAGAGAATTCAGGAGAATATCAGAGCACCAACCCTGCTGGGGCCCAGGGGTGTCACTCCTATAAACCAGCAAAGCCCTTTGGAGTCAATCTGACGTTTTACTCGAGGCCACTAGGGAGATTTTATCTCCTGAGTTATATGATGGGATAAATGAGATACTGATCCGGTTACCACCCCGTGTACCAGCAGCTATTTGTCCATAACCAGGCTCCTAGAATTAATTAGAATAATCAAATTTTAAAATGACAGAAGTATTGATTAGCATTTCTGCCACTTAGCAGCCTGGCAGTGCTGTGGCTCTGGGGGTGCTCCGAGTGTGACAGTGAGGGCTTTACATGCAGCGATGGCATGACCCAAATGTGTCCATTCAAGGTTATTTCAGTAAAATGTTCTTGTTCCTCTTTCTTATTCAATTTACACAGTGGCTCATTTTTAATACCTGACTATTTGCCTCTTTCCAGGAGGCTGAACTCAGCTGCTCATGGCTGTGTGCTGCTAACGAGGACTAACGAAGCTGTGGGCTTCTGTTAAACAAGATCAGCATCCATGGGGGGGTCTGTAAGGCCCTGCGGGGGTGCAGTGAGTGGGAAACACAACAAACCAGCAGAAAACAGTGGGGAACCTGCCAGGGGGGGCTCTAAATGCCTTTGGAGGTAGGAGAGAGCTTTGGCTCTCACAATGCTCTGGGCACTGTCCGGGTGGGCAGGGAGCAGGAATCAGTGTCTGAGCTGGAGAAGACCAAGTGGGAAAGAACCATGAGGAGAAGTAAGAATTGGAGATCAGGAAGGACTAGGAGAAAGGGACAGGCAGGATGGGGAGCAGGCTGGGATCGGGGCTCATTAATGCTGCTGTTAATGACCTGAGCAGGAACGTGTGCTGCTGGGGGTGGCTGTGACCTCCAGAGAGGAGCTCAGTGGGGCTCACCCTGGAGGGTTGGCAAAAACAAGGCTGAGGGGGGATGAGTGATGCTCACTGGGATGGGTGAGTGCCCTTTGCCAGGAGCAGCATCGTGCGGGGCCGTGAGCCATGGCGGTGCTGGGAGGAGGAGAGCGCCTGGAACGGCTCCGGTGTGAGGCACTGCTTCTGCTCTGACGTCTCTGGATGAGCTCATGATGGGGCTGTCTGGGGGGTGGGTGGCTTCGCCCGCTCCCAGGTGGCCAAACAGGCGGGACACACTGTGGGGATGGGATCCCAGGGGACCCTGGGGTGTTTTGGTCAGAGAGGTCGCACCCGGACCCCCGAGGCTCTGGGACAGCACGTTCCCAACAAGTGGGGAGGCTGGGCAGGATGACACCACCCTGCCCATGGACCAGGAGGGGGTAGGACCAGAGTGAGGATCAGTGTTGGAGGCATTTAACCCTTAAAAAGGGAGAGGGATTAATTCTGGCAATGGTCGCAGTGGGGCAGGGTGTGACAGGGATGAGCCCAGACTTGGTAGAGTTGGGTTAATGGTTGGACTCAGTTATGTTAAAGGTCTTTTCCAACCAGGACAATTCTGTGAGCCAACAGCTCTGATGGTGGGCAGCAGGGCCAGGCTGTGACCACAGCCAGGACTGGTGGCACTGGAGGCTCTTGTGGTGTCCCAGAGCCCTGTCCCTGGCTCTGTGCAAGACACAGCTTTTTGTTCTGTTCCACAAGGACCACACCAAGCACTTCCCTGCAGGTTTATTATCATTAATATCATTAGTTCCACGTTAATGAATGCACGTGAACAAACTGCCCGTTGTTGTCATGCAGGGAATGGTAAAACCACCCAGCAGCAGGGGAGTGTGGTGGGGGGCAGGTCTGTGCTCCCATGGGATGCACTGAACATGGCTGTGGGGAACCCTCAAGGTTGTCCTGAGGGAAACCTGGTGTGTGCAGGGACAAAGGCACTTGAGGTGAGGAGGACACGCAGGAGATTATTGGCCAATGTGGCTAAGCACAGGGAACTGAAGGACTGTGGGACTGAGGGTTGGGCAATGGGTCCCAGTGTCCCACATCCAAGCATAGGATGTCCCATACAGTTGTTGATTGAGGCTTCCACAACCGCACAGAAACAGCCCTGATGGGAAGGGACTGTTTTTACTTGGTGTTTGCTTTAGCTGGACTATTGGTGTGGTGGTTCTCCAGGTAAACAATCTGGGAGGGCTTTTCAGAGAGGCAAGATGGCCTGGGACCCTGGAGGTCCCGGGGCAAAGCCAGGCTCGCTGCTGGGACATCTTCAGTGGAGTTCTGTGAGTCTGAATCTTCAGAGGAGAAACTGCTCTGACTGGAAACCTGGAAGTACTGGGTGGCTTCTGCAGTAGAACGTTGTGTTCCAGGAGATGGGACTGTCCCTTGAGGCACAGCAGAGTGACACAATGGGGCAGCACCTGGCCCATCCGCTTGTGCTCCCCAGGCCTCCTGCAGCTCTGCCAGCATCTCCTCCAGGATCTGTCTGCTCTCGTGGTAGCTGTGCCGTGCCTGGGTCCAGGCTGCCAGCTCTTGGCTGCTCTGCATCCTGCACACCTGAGCCTCCATCTCCTGCAGCTTCTCCAGGGCCAGCTCCACCGACAGCGTTTGGAAGGAGCTCTGCAGGCACTGCAGTGCCTGACCCTCCCCGCACGGCCCCCGGCCCGAGCACTGCCTGCAGCCCACCTTCAGCCCTGACACCTGGAAAAGACAGGGAGAGCAGCTCTTCTCCTGGCTGCCCAGCCAGCCCAGGTCCTGCTGGAGGACAGCCCGAGCACCCACCTTGCTGGAGAAGCGTCCGAGCTCCTGCAGCAGCTCCCGCTCTGCCCGCCGCCGCTCCACCTGCCCCAGGAACCTCAGCAGCTTCCTCCTGAACAGGGCTGCAGCCTTCTGGAAGGGATCTGCCTCGGGGAAAGCTGCGTCCTGCACCTCGGCTGCCTCCTGACACAGGGCCAGGCCACGCCAGTACTGAGCCTGCAGGGATGGAGGAAGGCTGCAGCTTGACCCATCCGGCCTGAGGACACCCCCAGTTTTTCCCAGAAGCCTTGTTCCAAAGCTGGGGCATCTGGGCTGGATCTATCAAACCTTGTAATGACATCTGGATGTTCCTAATTTGGCATTTTCAACTTCTGCCAAGTGCCAGGCAGGGGTTGGAGCCACCAAACAGCACGGCTGGTACAAACACCCAGGGATGTGTGCCACAGAAAATCCACCTCCAAACCTACCATTGCCTGGATGAGGAACTCATTAAAGTGCTCCTCAGAGCCCTGGACACTCTTGAGGCTCTGCTCCTTGGTGCCCATCTCCTGCAGTTGCACTGCTGCCTCTCCATCCAGCCAGCCCCCCAGCTGCAAGAGAGAGCAGGGTGAGGGTCAGGGGGATCACCACCCCCCCACAGGACTTCTGCAGCACCTCCCCTTCCTTCCCTGGCCCAGCATCCTGGCACGGTCACACATGGCTGCCCCAAAATGAAAATCAAAGCTCAGGCAATCCTGTTATTCTCTGGGCTTCCTTCAACATCAAAAATCAAGGAAATATGCTCAAAATGCTCAGTCGTGGGAACACCACAGAAGACAACTTGCTGCACCCCAGGGACACCCAACTCACCTTACCAAACTCGGCCTCGAGCTCCCGGATCTTTTGGAGGAACTCCAGACGTTCCAGGCAGCTGTTGGACTGGGACACCAGGTCGTGAAGCTCTTCCTCCAGCTGGCTGTACAGCTCCTCGGCCGAATCCATGCTGGCCCTGGAGGTCAGGGAGAGGAGGAGCCATCAGCTGGCTGCTCCTGAAGATGCAGCCGAGGCAGCTCTGCAGAAGGAGCTGGAGATGGGGCAGCTCCCTAGAAGCGAGCGCTGGCTCGTGTGAGTTGGACAACAACCCATGGCTGGTGAGAGCCCAGCAGGTGCCCAGGTCAAGAGCCAAGAGGCCCTGTGTGTCCTCAGAGCCCACCCGAACACCAGGGCACTCCCTGGGGTGCGCTGGGCACGGGGCTCCAGCCCTGCAGATGCTGTGATACCTCCCTGTCCCACGGAGCAGGATGGATGGCAGGGATCAGGGGACGGGAAAGCGCTGGCTGTCAGTGTGGTCAGCCCAGCAGGGAGCAGCGGGATCGGTGCTGCGTGTGCAGGGAGCCCCGGAGCAGCACGGCACCGCTGGATGAGCACAGAACCGCTGGATGAGCACAGAACCGCTGGATGAGCACAGAACCGCTGGATGAGCAGCAGGGCGGGACGTGCAGCATCGCCGGGGCTTGGCCCCATCTAGTGGCTTTGGCCGAGAGCAGCCCAGGTCCTGCCGAGCCTGGTCCCACGGCAGGAGACATCCCCCGTGGGACCCCCTGCACCTCCCCCAACGGGAAATCCAACACAGGGCTGTCCGAGGAGCAACCCCCGGGCTCGGGGGCAGTTTGCAGGCAGGAAGGAGGTGGGCGCTGGCTCTGGGAGCTGTGCTGGAGAGAAGCTGTTGCTCGTGGGGACAGGGCTGTCCCCGGGGAGGTGGCTGTCGGCCAGCGGAGGAGGACGGGGATGGGGAGTGGGTGGGTGTCCTGGTTGTTGCACCCCTCCTACCTGACTCCGGGCGAGGGTCCGAGGCGGGCGGCCTCCCTGCGCAGCCTGGCCAGCACCGCTCCCCCCTCACGCTGAACCTGCACCAGCTGCGGGTCGCTCAGCACCCTCCGCATCAGCTCCCGTTGCCTCCCGATGCAGGCGGACACGTCCTGCGGAGCGAGGGCGGGACACGGGTCTGGCCGGGGGGACGAGCACAGGGGCCAGGGGACAGCTTCCTCTGGGAAGCAGGGTTTTTTTGGGGAAGGAGGGAACTGGTGAGCTGTGTCTGTGTGCTGGGCTCTTTGGCAGTCCCTGCAGCCTGTCCCATACCTGTGTCCCCGCCAGCGTGCCGGCACTCCGCAGCTCCTGGATGCAGCTCCGCAGCAGCTCCGACGCCCGCCTGAGTCCGGCCGTGAAGGGATGGAGTTTCTGCGGTGGGACACAGTGGGTCAGTGGTACCGTGAGCAGGAGGAGGAGAAGCAGAGCCAGGCCGGGGCAGGGAATACCGCGGGGCACCGGGTAAAAGGAGGACGGGAACGTGGAGATGGACAGACAGAGGCAGGAGCAGGCAGGAGGGGGCTGCCCTCCTGCCATCAGAGCTCTCCTCTTTCTTCCCCTCGCCTGGGCTTTCCTGCTGTTTTTCCAGGGAGGTCTGTGGGACACGGAAGCTGCAGTGGGGATGGCAGGGCACGGCGGGGAGGTGAGGTGATGGCTATTGGCGTGAGAACAGGCACCTGGAAGAATTGAACCCACTCGCCGTGGCAGTAGGGGAAGGTGCCCTCAAGCTCCGGGGTCAGCTGCGAGCTGTCGATGTAGCGGCCCAGAGCCTTCAGCGATGCCAGGGTCTCCACCTGCAGGACACGGGGCTCCTGAGCACTGGGGACATCCCCAGAGATGTCCAGGGACAGCCTGGAGCAGGGGAACGACCCCCTCCCGCCAAGCACGACCCACCCAATCTGGGTGGTCAAGCTTATTGAAATTTCACATTATGTTCTCTAAGCTGAGCAGCACTAAAAGAACAATGAACCCTTTCAAATTCAGATTCATTATCCCAGTGGCAGCGTGCAGGTAACTGGGAAGCACTGGTCTGCCCTGTCACTCCGTGAGCCCAAGAGTCTCACCTTGTCCCCAGTGCAGGAGATCTACCCCAGTGAGCTGCTGCTCTGCCTGAGGTCCCCAAACTGGGGCCTGGGGTCTCCAAGCAAGAGGGCCCCTGATGCAGAGGGCTCCTTTCACCCTGGCTCTGCTCTTCCCACAGGTGACAACGCAAGGACACGAGGAGGGGACAGGCTTACCTGCACCCCAGGCAGCCTCTCACGGGGGGTGACCAGCTCCTTCTCAGCCAGCAGCAGCACGGTGTGGATGCACCCTCGTGAGATGCTCTGCAGGAGGCAGGGAGAGGGGCAGGAGGCAAAGCCCACAGGATGCTGGAGGGGTTGGGGGCTTGTGATAGGAGGGACAAGGACGGGACCATCAGTCCCAAAGTGTTGGTGCCTCACAGATGATGTTTGAGGCACCGGAGAGATGGATGTGCTGAGTGTGAGCTTGGGTTGGGGGCCTGGGGAAATAGGGTCTGGGTGCCCTGTTGGGATGGGCTGTGCTCAGAAATCAGAGTTGTGAGCAGCTTGGGGAGCAAAGTGGCAGCTGTATAAGTGCTGCAGGGCCTGTGGGGAGCCAGGGCTGGTGCAGGGGAGGGGTGGTTCTAGATGTGGGTGTTCCAGATCCACACATTGCCATGCAGCCACAGGCAGCCACAGCTGCCTTGGTAAATCCACAGTGCCCACAGGTAAAATCTGTGAGCAAAATGAGAACCATGGCCTTGGGCCCAGCAGTGTCAAGGGCTGCCAGAGAAGCTGGTGCCAGCCAGGGGTGGGTGCTGGGGGAGCTTGGAGGGACCCCAAGATATTGGTGGCACAGACATGTGGAGGCTGGTGTACCTGGACAGAGCGCAGGGCTGAGAACAGGACAGGAGCAGGTGGCTGCTTCCTGGCATCCACCAGGACAGTGATCCCACCATCCTTGGCTTCACCTCTGGCAAAGACAAACAGAGCAGGAGGCAGATGGCACGTCAGAAGTGGCTCATGAAGCAGTGGTCCTTTGCCTCTGGCAGAACCCATTTGAAGCCCCCTCCCACACTCCTGGGCAGCAGGGTGAGGGCAGGAACTGGCAGCTGCAGGCAAGAGCCTGGTGCCCATTTGGATGCCCTGGCTGAAAACCATGTCCTCAGCAGAGGTATGGCTGCAGGGGACAGTGAACGCAGCATGGACTGTGCAAGGTGTGCCCAAAGCAGCAAGTGTGGGATGCTGGGCATCATCTGTGCCAGCCTGATGCCACAGGGAGGCAGCCAGGGGAACCCAACAGATCCTCCTGGCCCTTACCTGGGAAGGGAGCAGAAGTAGAGGATGAGTCTTGCCAGTTCTGTGGCTGAGCACCACTTGGCACCCCAGGCACTGCCACTGGTGGTCACCTGCAGGAGGGTCCTGCCCAGTCTGTCTGAGCTGCCTGTGGGGAGAGGGACCAGTGACTTCTGGCAGCTGCCATGTACCCAGCTCTGAACTGGGTCCTGGAGCCCCCACTGGCCTTGCTGCTGCTTGCTAAGCAGGGGCAGTGCCAAGGGGTCCAGAGCAGGCTCTGCCCCAGCTCAGCTCAGTGTGCTCAGCCTGGGCTAACACTGTAGCTGTGGTGGCCTCCTGGTGCCACCCCAGTCCAGCCCCCACCAGCCCTCTGGAGGGGCAGCATCAGCCCAGTATGAATGCTGGCCCTGAAAATGCCAGGGCAGAGCTGCTGGGAACATTTTTCCTGAAAAAATGAACGATTTTGTTACTGTTTTTCAGCTCTTGGGAAAAGGAAGAAGCCAAATGTTTAGTGTTTGGCAGCTAGAAGTTGAACAGCTTCACTGGTGAGGAATGGTGTGGGAGGGCTTGGTGCAGCTGGGAACTGGGGCAGCTGCTCCAGCCAGACTGCTTGGGTTTTGGTTTTTAATTTTTTTGTCCAGCTGAAAGGAAATTTTCTGCCTGGGGGCTTTGCGGCCTCCAGCAAAGCCCTGAAACCTTTTCCAGAAAGCCCTCTCCAGCAACATAGCATTTTCCCAACCTCCCCCGGGCTGTGGTACCTGGCAGGCAGACGATGCCTGAGCGCAGCAGCCCCGTGTGCAGCTCCTGCCAGCCCGGCGGCTCCCGGACAGCGTTCCCAGTGCCGGGCGTGGAGGGACCGTTCTTGCAGCCGGTGCTTTTTGGGGACTGTTCCTCCAAGGTGGCTGCAGCTGCCGTATCCGTACCTGCCCGTGGGGACAGAGAGAGGAGCTGGACATGTACAACAAAGCCCCGCAGAGCCCCGGCACGCACCGCGACCCCCTGGGTACCTTTCCCTCCTGGTTTGGCCCTGCCCATGCGGGGCGAGTAGATGGCTGACACCTTCTTCCAGGCCCCTTCGTGCTGGCTGGTGGCCCTTTCATCCCGGGGCGCCACCCCGAGCCGTGGCCCCTTCAGGAAGGAGAACTTGTGGCCGGAACCCGGGGGTAGCCGGGAGCTGCCCTGCCGCGCCACCGCCTCGGGACTGGCGGGGTGGGGGTGGTGGGTGAGGGGTAGGGGGCTGCCAGCCTCCCTCCTGCGTGGTGCTGGGGTCTGGCGGGGGGCAGTGGAGGGCAGCTCGGGGCTGGGGCTGTCTGGCTCCTCCAGGATGGCTGCCATCAGCCCAGGCCCGAAGCTCACCGGGTTCTGCAGGGCAGCCAGGTAGGAGTCCCGGTGGCGGCACCGTGGGCCATGTGGCTCCTGGCTCAGCTTTGTCCCCCGGCAGGGTGTGCAGGGACCTTCCTCCAAGCTCAGTGTCCCCCCGTGGGGCCTGGTGCCTGTTCCCAGCTCACCATTTGTCCAGGGCAGTGTTGCCCCAGCCCCGGCACTGGTGGGACCTGGCAGGCAGGTGGGTGGCAGGGACCTGGCCAGGAGCTCAAGCTGCTCCTGGGAGAGCTCCCGCAGGTCCACGTACTCCCCCTCCAGGTTCTGGCTGATGATCTCGCAGAGGCTGGGCATGGCCAGGGGGGACGGCTGCTTCCTCAGCCCAGCCTGGTCCACCTTGATCAATCCCGGGTACCTTCCCTGGCTCGACTTCCAAGACCTGACCTTGCAGCCCGGGATGGTGCCTGCAACGTTGCTGTAGGGTGCTGGGGTGTCCACTGTGCCACGGGGCGTGGGAATACTGCATGCTGCAGGCCTGGTGGTGGATTCAGGAGCAGGGCCATGCTGATCCCCTGCAGAAACCACATCAGCTCCAGCCTTGGGCTTCTCGACGAACTCTGGCGTGGCGATCTTGCTCCATGGCAGGGGGGCGATGCCATTCTCAGTGGCCACCAGGCAGGTGTGCAGGGGGTCCCCTGCCCGGTCACCATTGATCTCCTCCAGCCACTCGTTGGTGAAGAGCAGGGCGTAGGCAGCCTCGGGGACCGGCGTCTCCTCCACCGTGCGCAGGTCACAGGAGAGGTGCTTGACGGTGATGCGGGCGGAGTGCTCCTGGCAGGGCTCTGCCTGCAGGTAAAAATCCCCGGGGCGCAGCAGGAGGGGGTTGAGTGGTGCCAGGTGGACGACCACTTTCTCATGAAGACACAAGGGCCATCCTTCATGGAGAAAGATGCAGTTAAAGTAGGGAGCCTGGGAGGGAGGAAGAACACTGTGTGAGAGAGCTTCTGCCACCTCTATACCCTCCTTCCCCACGCTCTCTCTCTGCCCAGATCTGCCCAAGAGCTGAAGAGCCTGGTGGCTGCAAGGGATGTCCCTGAGCTGAACCAGAGCAGGGTCCTGCAAGCCCACCCCATGCCCGTGGCTGTTCCCAGGGTGCTGAGTGCTCCCCACGTTCTAACAGAGGGGAACCCCCTCTCCAGTCTTATCTCCTCTCCAGGGATAAGACAAGGTGACCCAGGAGTCCCCCTACCCTTACAATGGGGACAGCATGTGCCAGGCTCTGTGCTGGAGCCACCCCAGGGAGCTGGGCACCCCATGGTCCCCTTAGGGGGAGAGGACAGGGAGAGGGACATGCAGAGTGTCAGAGCAGCTCCCCGTGTTGGGGTGCAGGGCTTACGCAGGCCGCCTGCCGCACGTGCTCGAAGAGGCGCTTGGCCGGGATGAGGAACTGGAGCAGGCAGCAGAGCCCATCACCCTGGTAGCTGGTCTCCAGCAGCCGGAACACCTGGCCCAGAACTGTGGGGGCCGTGGCCTCGAAGGGTGGGTAGAGGGCCTGGAGGGCACCCTGCACCGCTGTGTCCAGTGACCCCGTGTCCTGCGGGAAGAGAACGGTGCTGGTGGGGAGAGCAGCCCCACACGGGACACTGTCACCCCCCATGGAGCCTGTGCCCACCATCCCACCACTGCCACCCCCTGCAATGCCCACGCTGGCAACACCACCGAGCCTGGGGGGCTCCAAACCTTCCCGGGCTGGGAACAGGGGAGGACCTGGGGTGCAGATCACACCAAGCAGTGTGCAGCCAGAGGACATGAGTCTGGTTCTCAGCTCTGGGATATGGTTTGAGGAGCCCGTGGTGAGCATTGAGCACAGATTCCTGCTCCCTGCAGCCAAGGGGTTAAACTGAGCCAGACTGCTGAGCTGGGGATGTGCCGGGCTCAGCAGCTCATTGCTGCAGGAATGCAGTGATGGGAGGAAGGACAAACATGGGAAGATGGATGGGGTGCTTTGGTTCAGACTCATCGCTGAATTCTCCGAACTCAGAATGAGTCCTCTCAGTGTTTTCTGGGAAGCACTTTGCTGGTCCCAGCCCCCTCCCCTGTCCACAGGTCACTGGTTCCATGACTACAGACACGGCTGCCCAAAGGAGCCCACTGGTGAGTGGGAAAGGATGAGACTTCTCCAGCTCCTTGGGGGTTATTTCTGCAGGAAAGGCTCAGAGAAAGAGCAAACCATGCTGGGGCCGCTGGGCAAATGGTGCCTTTTCTGATGGAAATGGTGCTGGTGTGCAGAGACACAGGTTTCTGTGTTGTGCAGGGTCAGGTCCAGCCTGGCCAGACAGGGATCTGCAGGTCTGCAGTGGGTTGGCTCTCCTCTTCCTCCTGCAGAGCATGGCCTGTGCTACCTCTGGCAGCTGCCAGGTACTGAGGAGCCCAAAGCAAAGCTGATCCTACAAAGCATCCTCCCAGCAGTAGGTACAGCAGCCAGGTCCCACGCCCCAGGCAGTCATGGCTTGCCATCATCCCTGTCCTCCTGCACGGGCACCTGGGAAATCAGGTGGGATTAACTGGAGGTGGGATTAACTGAAGGTGGGAATTAGTTTCAGGCAGATAATCCCTGGCCTGGGAGCCCATGCAGACACAAAGTGTCCTTGGTTAATTCAGCTTAATTAGCTTTAATGCTCTTTAGGTAAATGATTTTGCAGTCACGCCTTGGTTAATTCTTCTTGACTTTTTCTCCATGTGTCCACACAGGAATCTCCTGTCCTTGGGCCTGCCAGAAGAAGCCACAGTGCTGGGACAGAGCAGGAGGAGAGCAAGGCCCTTCTTGTGGGATCTGTGAGTGCATTCCCCTGCCAGGCTCTCTGCCGTTGGACCCCACCCAGCTGCTGACACTTGGTCTTTGCACAGTTCCTAGGAGGGATGGGTGACCTTGTTCTGGAAAGGCCACCTGCAGTGTGGACCCCAGCTCTCTGCTCTGCTTTGCTCCCTTGGCACAGCCAAGTCTGGCTGGGCACCCACCACCTCCTGACCTGGCACCACCAAGCTCAGATCCATCCCCATCCCAGCACAGAGGTGAGGAGCTGCTGTCTGTAACAGCCAAGGGGGATCCATCCTGCTCCTGTGCTGCCAGAAAAGAGGGGCTGGCCCTACCTGCACCAGCACCCACTGCTCAGAGCTTCACACAGCCCTGGCTCTCTCTAGAAACCAAACTAAACTCTTTCCAGCTAAGCTCACAGGAAAAAAAACAAACACAAACAGGAGAAGTCAGGTCCTTAGGGACCAGGGCTGCCAGGGCTCTGCTCTGAGCAGGCTGTGTCCATGGGAGAGGGACAGCCCCAAACCTGCTGTCCCCCAGCTTGGCCATGCCACCAGGAAGGGCTCTGCTGGGGGGGTCCAGCAGGGACCAGGTACATCCTGCCAGAAGCCCCTTCCCACACACACTGCCTCTTCTCATAGTGCCATCTCCCCAGACTCCAGAGCAGCCTCCCCTGCAGCACACACAGCCCTGTCCTGCACTTGGCAGCTGGGGAGAATTTGGGTGACCAGGCTGGGATAAACTCGGGGTGCCTGGGGGAAGGCACAGCCCTGCTGCAGGGAGGGAAGGAAAAATCTTCTGAACCACCACCAAAACCCAGCAAAGGGATATGCCAGAGGAGGGATCAGCTGGATAAACAAAGCCGCTTCCCTGTCAATGGAATGGAAACGCCCAGGACTTCATCCAGCAGCGGGAGCCAGCGGCGGGAGAGAGCGGCTGAGTGATGGAGGCACCCGGCACAGCCCGCCCCGTGCTGCGGAGCCTCCTGGCCTGCAAGGGCTGGAAACGGCTTTGTTGAGTGTCACAAAGCACCTCATCACCGGGGGAGGTTTTGGGGTAACCCTGGCGCAGCGTTGGTGCAGAAGCAGAGGCCAGGCCGGCCAGGGAGCAGCCAGAAATCCAAAAGTAAGGAACCAGCCCCGGTTCCTCTGCCAGCTGCGAGGGAGCACGGACCGAAACAAAAGGCATTAGGGAACATAAGGAGATCTACATTTGCAAAGCTATTTCCATTTTAATAAGCCAAAGTGCTGTTAAATAGAGATTGATATTTCTCCCCAAATACCCATATTTTCTCAAGTGGTTTACACCAACAAGATGAGCTGGGCTTTGGTGTTTCAGGGCTGTAAAGTTGTCTAACCCATTCCCAAAGCCACAGGGTGACTCAGCTCTGTGCCTTTCTCCCTCCTGCTTAGGAAGAAGAGAGGTCTGAGCTTTGGGACCAGCCCTGAATAATAATTCCTTTCCGTCTTCCACAGCCCTCTCTGGCAGCCACTTTGGCAGGACTCGATGCAAACCCTACTGAGCAATCCCAGCCTGGCAGAGCAGGAGGACAGCATCCAGCACCGCATCGCCCGCCAGCCCAGGGACACAACGTGTGCCAACTGTGGTGACCAACGAGATGGCCACCCTGGGGACGCCCAAACATCCCCTACCTGCATGCCACGCACTGTTCATGCAGCAGCAGCACCCACTTGCTGCACCCTATCCCAAACTTTGCTGGGAAGCTGGAGCATCGCAGGCTGTGGCCCGACACCCTCCTGCCCGAGCAGCCAGCGGCCACCTCTGCCTTCAAACCCGACCTCCTCCTTCATGCCTGTCCTCCAACATTGCTCCCATCCTCTGCCTTCGCTCCCGACCTCTCTCTTCCCTCCCGTCCTCCACCATCGTGCCCGTCCGTCACCTCCGTGCCCATCGCACCCGATGCTCACCCGGTGCTGGGGAGGGACGGGGGCCACAGGTGCCCGCGGGGGAGGTCAGCGGAAAGGAAAAGAAAGTAGATGGAATTACCATGGTTACTGGGAAGTGGCAGAGGGGCCGGGGGGCCCGGGGTACCGCCGGTCCCTTCCCTCTTCCTTCCCGGGGCCGAGCGCTGCCCCACGGCCGGGCTCTCCTGGAGCCGCCCCGGCCGCCGGCACCTCCCCGAGCTGCGGGGGCAGCCCCGGCCCCCCCGGCCCCGGCCCCGCTCCCTCCGCCCGCCGCGCCGCTTCTGGGGGAAAGGGAGAGGAAAAAAACCCAAAAAAACAACCAAACAAAAAACCCAAAAACAAAACAGAAGGAAAAAAGAAAGAAAAGGCAAAGAAAGAGCGAGCGCGGCGGGGCGGGCCGGAGGAGGGGGCTGGCGGGGGCGGCCCGGGGAGCGCCGCCGGGCTGGGGGGGCCGGGCCGGGCTGCAGGGGGAGCGGGACGAGCCCCTCCGCCTGTTCCCGGGGCGGGGGCTCCCCCCGGGGGCTCCCCCGTATCCCCGCCCGGTGTTCTCGGGGTGGCGGCGGGCAGGGGCGGGCGCGGAAGCGGCTCCGTCCCTCGGGGGGGTTGTGTGTGTTTGTGTACAAGACCCCCCCCGGGAGCCCCCCCCGGCAGGAGGACGGTTGCCCCCAGCGGGTCCTGCTCCGGCAGATCGCTCCCGGCTCGGGGGATGCTTCACACACCGGGAGAAGGCAGAGCTGCGGGAGGGGGGCACGGTCTGTCTGCCGTAGCTTCCCGCTGGATAACCGGGGCCGGCGCTGCTGGGAATCATCCGGGCTGGTTTGTATTCAGAGCAGCGCTTGGCACAGCGCACATTGCTCTGAATGGGCCTGGCAGCACAGCAGGGGAAAAGCGTCTCTTACGCCTCTTCGGATGTTTCAGCGATGGAAAGTACCTACTTGGAGGCAGAGTTATGTGATTTAGCAACCAGAAGTTGTACAAAAACAGTCAGTGTAAGAGCCAAAGCCACAGACTGGGTCTGACACAAACCACTGCAGCTCAGCACAGCTCCTTGATTCCAGCTCCTTCGGACCCTCTGCTCCCTGCTCAGGATGAAGTTGGGTTCTGTGGGCTCAGGGATGGGATTGGGGCCGAGGGACAGGACCAGGGACGGGTGGAACAGCCACAGCGTAGGCCGCAAGCCACCAGGGAGTCTCGATAAGCAACATTTGTCCAGGGGTTACTGAGCGGCCAAAGGACACGTTGTAAAAACAAGCCGAGACGGGAGGAGGTACAGCTGGGCTGCTGGCTTGTTTGGAGGGAGGACGGCGCCAGGGAGGCCTTTGCTTTAGCTTCCCATTTCCTTGGGAGCTAGTGAGAGCCAGAACAGATCACGAGTGCTGCAGGGGTTCGGGCACGGGTGGGCAGATGCTTGGCCATGGGGAGCCGGAGCACCGGCTGCAGCCCATCCGCTGGCTTCGGACCCACGGGCACCGCCGCAGGGCTGGCACTGGGCTCAAACCTGGTCTAAGAGCCCTGATGCAAACCGGGGCCTGCTGGCTAACTCCTCCCTCCCCTACCAGCAGCCAATCGCTCCTTTAATTACATTAGTTCACAGCCTCCGCCTTTTTATAGCTTCCCTGAGTGCGAGGGGAGTATGAGCTCATGCTCTGACCTCCTTTAACTGCCTGGTTACCTCTGAAACCAGACCAAGAGCTGACTTTGTCTCTCACGCCTCCTGAAAGGCACCGGGTTGGGTGTAGAGGGAGCCAGTGTGGCTGAGCAGTCCCACGCCTGCGGGTCGGATCCAGCTGCAGCACTGGTGAGCAGGAGGATGTGAAGGCTGGTGGGGTCCTCACCAGAGCCAGCCTGGGCCCTGGGGTGCTAAACTAGCCAATGCACCGGGCATAGCTGGATCCAGCCCTACATCCCTGGAATATCCCAAAGGAGCTCGGGATGCTGCTCCTGCCCCCTGGAGATGGCAAGGCTGGGGGGAGTGGGAATGCTGGGCAGCAAGCCTGCCTAGCAAAAGGCAGAGCCCCCGGGGCCCCCTGACCCCATGAGCTCACCCTCCTCTTTTGCTCCCTTTTTCCATGTCCTGTTTGTCCCAAGCAGCTGCTGGGACAGGCTGCATGTGGCCTCCTGCCCTGTCCCTCCACCAGCACAGAGCCACTATTCAGTTCCCCCGAAGCTCTGCCCGAGGTCACCATTCCTGCATTTTTATTTTTACTTTTTTTGCAAAATCATCTCCCTTGGCTCTCTGGGTCCGCTTTTGTCTCCCAGGAGGCTCTCAGACCTCACGTCATGAGTCAGGGTGCTGCGAGAGGAGCCCTCCTGTCTGGGGTGATGGCAGCCTCGGTGGGTGGAGGAGCTGCTCTCGCTGCAGTGCTGGTCCCGAGGGGACACCCGGGATGTCACCGAGACGCTGGGATGGAGGGAGGGCAAGGGTGGTGAGCCCAGCATCTGGGGCTGGGCTCCAGGTGGGAGCTTTGTCACTTGTGGCTGTGTCCCTGCACTCAGGGTCCCTGCCTGTGGGTACAGCTGCTCCCTGTACGGCTCCTGCGTTATTAGCTCTCATTATTAGCTGCATTATCAGCTCTCATTTTAGCTGCATTATCGGGTCTCGGGTCCCCGAGTGTTCTGGGTTTGCTGTCAGCCGTGACCCTTTGCTGGCACAGAGCCCTCCCGGCTCTGGGAACGGCCGGGGCTGGGTCACTCCGATCCTGCAGCTGGGAAAACAGTGGCAGAGCCCCCCTGTGTCCCTCGCTGTATTTTCAGATGCTGCTGGATCGAAGGTTGTCAGGGACTGGCAGGTGACAGTGGGAGCAGGCAGGAGCCGCAACTCGGTGCTGATAGAATTTCACCGAGCTCTGGGTGAAGTCCCTGTGGATCTGGGGACAACCACAGTGGCCACAGGTTGGTCAGGGCCGTTTCCTTTTGGTGGTAGTGAACGTGTCCTGGCTGGAAATGGAGAGAGGGAAGTTTTAGTTTTGGCTGTGGACTTCCCCTTTCCCGTTTCCCCCCAAAACCAGCCAGGTAGCTTTCACTTCTCTTGCCGAGTGCCCCGGGTTTTCCCCTGCGTTTTCCCAGCGGTGTCAGCCAGCCCGCAGCTCTGCCCTGCAGCCGGCAGCCACCGGGGGCATTCCTGGGAAATTGTGGTTCTGCGGGAAATGGATGCGGCTGGATTTCTTTGCAGAAGGAAAACGTGTCTGGGTGACCCTGCTGGGCATGTCGCAGAGCCCAGCCTGAGCCCTGTGCCCCCACCGGCAGCCCCAGCACACGGGTGCGGGGTGGTTTGAGCTGTTGCATCACACGGGAGGTGTAGAAAGAGCTGTGGGCAGGATCAGGAACTGCCCCACGTGCTGGGGAGCCTGTGGGACCAGCGGCAGCCCAGCAGGTCCTGAGCCCCGGGGTTCACGCAGCAAAGGGACCTCCTGCAGCTCCCTGCCCTCCCCCCTTTTCAGCACGTTCAGCCCAGCAAAGCCCAGCCCGGCTCCAGCAGCCCGTGCCGGACCAGTCCTTCCCCAGCAGATCTGAGCACAAGGTGAAGCTTTTTCCCCTCCGAAGTGTGGGGTCGGGCAGGGCAGGACTTCAAGCTCAATCCCTGCTGTCATCCCTGCCACAAAGTACTACCGGGACCGTCCCGAGTGTCAAGCTTTAGCTGTGGCTTCAGCTGTTCCTTGCCAAACAAAGGAGGGTTTGGTCAGGGTTCATGCTGTTTGAAGGAGTTTTAAAGTTCAACTTCAGACCTTGCTCAAGCCACGAAGGAAGTCTTCTGGTTTTGCTTCCTTTCTGTGCTGCTCCTCCCTGTAAAATTTCATTTCTCCTTATGGAACAGGTTCTGGTTCCTCAATGCCCTTGAGCAATAGCTGCATTTCACAACAGTTTGGTTCAGGGATGCTGCCTCTGGCAGCCAGGGCTTCCCTAGATCCAGCATGAGATCTGTCTGCATCAGCTGCTGTGGGTTTCCTGGTTCTGGTCCTGCTGCCTCTCCAACGGGAAATGAAAATAACTTCAGTAATTCCTTTTTCCCTCACTTCCATCCTGCAGCCTGCGGGGAGGGTCTGCAGTGTCCTCAAGGGGTGCTCCCCCTTCGACCCTGCACCCATCCACTTCACCTGGCTCCAGCTCAAGAGCTGTGACATATCAGGGCTCCAGAAGTTTGGTCTTTAGGGCTTTGTCCTGGTATGCTGGAGGTCATCTCCTGTCTTACAGAGCCTGTGCTGGAAGTGCAGGGCACCTGCTGAGCCCTGCTGCAGCCCCCCAGCCCAACCAGGGGCCCCTGTGTGGGTGTAGAGGGGCTCTGGGGTCTGCTTGTAGGGGTTGAAAAAACACGATGTGGTTTCTTCAGCCTGCACTATGCACCCAGGCTGCTCTGATGGCCACGGATGCCTTTATAGGTCTGTGGGAGCATCAGAGCCCCTGGGGCAGGGATGGGGGGCAATAGGACTGGCAGGGGGTTTGGGGACACCCCAGGCTTGTTCCCAGCCTTTCCCACTGCCCACAGAGGTCTGAGCTGCTGCAGGCAGGGACTGTCAGTGCCTGCTGGAGAACTGGAAGCTGAGCTCTTGCTTTCTGGTTTTTGCCAGCCCTGCCCTGCCCAGCAGGAGAGGCCCTGGGTGCGGGTGCTGCGCTTGAAGGTGCCACCAGGGCAGAGGAGCAGAGCCCAGCAAGAAGCCCGGTGGCTCCGGGGACGCCCCACACGGGCTGTGGCAGCGGTTCTGCTCTCCTCCCTCTCCTGCGGTTCCCCTTTTTGGCAGGGATATAAAGGCGGGGCGGCCCGGGGCAGCCCTGCGCGGCGGGAGAGGCGGGATGGGAGCGCAGAGCCTGGCAGTGGCGTGCGGGACGCTGGCTTTGTGCCTGGCCCTGAGCGCGGCCACCAACCCCGGATTCGTGGTGAGGATCACCCAGGCTGGCCTGGACTATGGTGGGTCCCGATTCGGGTTTCTCTCCTTGTGGGTGTGGTGGTGGCCGAGGTGCAGGGTCGGGCACTCGCTCAGGGAGCGTGGGGGGACCCCAGTGCCCCATCGCCCGGGGGGCTCCTGCTGCTGCCCCCCTACCCAGGACCAGTCCCTCTGCCTGGCCACCACCTTCCCCTGGGGCTTTCAGAGCCGTGTTTGCTGTGTGATCCCCGAGCTCTGTGCACACAGATTTGCTTTAGAGAGAGCCCGGGAGGTGGAAAGCAGCCAGGCCGTGCCCGGAGGTTTGCTTTAACCCTTTCACGGTGTGAAGGGCCGTCCCTGACCCTGTCCCTCTGTCCCTGACCCTGTCCCTCTGTCCCTGCAGCCCATCAGCACGGGATTGCTGTCCTGGAGAAGGAGCTGACCAAGGTGAAGGTGCCAGACATCTCGGGTGACTTTCACATCCGCCACGTGGGGAAGGTGCACTATGAGCTCTCCAGGTGAGCCCTGAGAGCTCTCTGGAGCCTCTCACTGAGCTCTGGCCCTCCACAGCAGCAAGGACTGTCCTGTTCCCCCACAGCCCTCTGGGGTGTTTGCCCCATCCTCCTGCCTCAGGTGAAAGGGGGGAAGGGGAGCATGGTGAGGGCAGTCTGGGCACAGGTGGATTTTGTGCAGCCAAAGCCCAGGTGATGGGGGTGGCTTTGCCCACGGGAGCAGTGCACCCATCCCTTGCTCAGAGACCCCAGCTCCTTCCTGCCCTGTGTCACCTCTCTGCTCCTGCTCTGCTGGGTCTGGACCTGCTGCCTGGGTGGCTGCTGGGACCACAATTCCAAGGCCACTGCAATTCCAATTCTGCCACAGCAGGATGCAGCTGGAGATGCTGCTGGCCTGGTGGCCCTGCTCCTTTCCTCCCCAGCCGTGTGCCCCTGCAATGTGAATTTTCTCTTATTTTTATGTATTTATTTCTAGGTTGGACCTTCGCAGTTTCCACTTGCCCTACTCACGGATTTCCCTGCTCCCCAGCCTGGGCCTGCAGGTCTCCATCTCCAACGCCTTTGCCAGCGTGGATGGGAACTGGCGGGTGAAGCTCTACTTCATGTGTGTGCCCAGCTCCCCCTCTCTGGGTCTGGATGTGTTTTTTCATGGAATAACCTGGGTTGGAAGGGACCTCTAAAGGTCATCTAGTCCAGCTCCCCTGGTATTCTCAGTACAGGGGACAGCCTGAGCTCCACAGGTCCATCCTAAAGGTGATTTGGGTTCCTTCAGGAGGACTCAGCAGTGAGAAATGTCTCTTTCCTGCAGCCGAGACCACGGTTCCTTTGACCTGAGGGTGGAGAATGTCTATATCAAAATCAACCTGAAGCTGGGCAAAGATTCCTCTGGGAAACCCACCATCGACACCTCTGACTGCAGCACCCACATCTCCAAAGTCTGGGTGCACTTTTCGGGCAAGCTTGGGTATGTAACTTCACCCTCTGGGCCTGGAAATGCAGTGGGTTGGCCCATGTGCCGTGGGGATGGTGCCAGGAGGATGGTGTTGGTGGATCTGCAGTCCCTTGGAGGCTGCACCTTGTTCAGGAGAGGCTGACCTCTCCTCAGCTGTCTCAGGACTCTTGGCACACACTTCTCATCCAGATGTACAACCAAATTAACTTAAATCTGGCCTCTCCCATTAATCTCTGGCTTCTCCCATTAATAAGGGAGACTTAAGGCAGGCACTAGAGCTGTGTGCTCCTGGTTTACAGGCAGGTCTGTTTGCAGCTGTGAGCCCTGACACAAAGCTGGGCACCCAACTGGTATGGGAGCACCATTCCCCAGTGCCCTGGGGTCTCCAGTGTCTCCTTTTCCTGGCAAATCCTCTGCAGCAGCCTCGGAGCTAACGAAGGGCTCCTCTCTGTTCTCTGCAGATGGCTTTACAACCTCTTCTATGGTGCTGTGGAGCACAGATTCCGAAAGATCTTGGAAAGCAAGGTGGGTGAATGAAGGAGGGCAGAGCCCTGGGTGTTTCTGGGGGTCTTTATCACCTCCCCCCTTCTTGTAGCTGCTGGGCAGGAAGGATCAGAGCAGAAGAAGGGATTTAATCAGAGCCAGAGCACAGGGGCTGATCTGGTGAGAACCAGAGGAATGGGCAGCACTAACTGCATGAGTCAAAATCCCCAGCCTGTGCCAAAGCTCAGTGTAATTGGTTCCTAATTAACAAAGACTTTTCTTTCCATGGTCAGTTAATTAGATCTTACACCTCGGCCAAACTGCCTGTAACAGAGGAAGCCTGATCAGAGCTCTCCTCTGAAGGGCTGTGTTCCTTGGGGAGAATTTCTCCTTTTTGGATTTTGGAGACTTGCCATCTGGTTTTACTGGGGTGCACGGGGGGCCCTGGTTGCTGCCTGCCCAGGACAAAAGCCTCCATGCAGGAGACCTGCAGCAAGACATGGAAACAAGCTGTTAGCACTAATTACTACAAGGCTAACTGGCACAAGTGACAGCCTCCTTGGATGTGACCCTTGCTCAGGAAGGAGGCAGCTGGAGAACAGGCAAATCCCACTCCCACAGCAGATCCCACCCTGCCTGGGCACTATTCCTGATGTTTTGTGGTGGCTTTCCCAAGGTTCAGGGGAGCCATGGCAGCAGATGGGCTGGCAACAGGACCAGAGCAGAGGCTCCAAGGCCTTTTCTGCTGTTTTGCTTCCTGGAAGGAGGGCAGCAAAATCTGAGGCACATGTGAGATTCCTTCCAAGGGCTTCCACGGAGCTGATCTGTGGGTTGGGAGCTCCCTGGGAGTGGATGTTTGCAGGTGTAAACCCTGCTTGTGTCTTGACAATGTGCTGTCTGATGAGTGGGGACCAAAGTCACCATGTGCTCTTTTATTTAAGCAGGCTTTTGCAAGGAATAAAACCAGCATGGGGCAGCAAAGCAGGGAGCAGGGCTGAGGCTTTGACCTGGGGATGTGATCCAGCAGATCTGTCCCTGCTCAGCCTCGCTGCCTCTCTTCCCCCAGGTCTGTGACATGGTGGCCAACTCCGTGCACACTGAGCTCCAGCCTTACGCCCAGACCCTGCCAGGTACCAGGTGGGGGCTGCTGCGGGTTTTGGGAAGGTTTCTCTCTCACGTTTCCCAGCCATGAGGACAGTGCTTTCCCTTCTGCCCACTCCCCGTTTCCTTGTATTTCTGGGAGCTGGGGAACCCTGCACCAGCAGGGACTTGTCACCCCGTGCCTGGCTCTTGTTGCCTGGAGCCCCCAGGGAGCTGGTGGTGGCACGGGCTGCCCAAACCAGGGGGACCAGCAGGTTCCTTGGCTCCAGGAGTCAGTCTGCATGGCTGAGAGACACTCAGAGGGGAAACAGGAAAATGTGATTGTGCTTTGGAACAGAGGCAAATGCAGACAAAGCTGGTGCTGAGCACCAGGGAGCCTGGGCATGGCACTGCCTGGATGTCAGCCCAGGAAATCTGCTCCTGGCTTTCCCTGCCACCCCCCTCTCACTCATCCCTCTCTTTCCTGTCTTTTACAGTCACATCCAAGATAGATGACGTGGTTGGGATCGATTATGCCTTGGTGGCACCTCCAGCTGCTACTGCCCAGTCCCTGGATGTGGACCTGAAGGTGAGAGGCTGCCCTGGGGAAGCTTGAGTTGGCTGATGCCCTCACCAAGGCAGGTGGTGGTACAGATGGGCTCTGGTCCCACTGCTCTCCTGCCTCACCTCTCTCCCTCCTCCCAGGGTGAATTCTACTCCCTGGCCCATCGCTCTGCTGTCCCCTTCTCTCCCCTGCCACTGGCCTTGCCCCCGGACCACGACCACATGGTTTTCTTTGGGGTCTCCAGCTACTTCTTGAACACTGCCAGCTTTGCCTACCACACAGCTGGGGCACTGGTCTTTGAAATCACAGACTCGATGGTGAGCAGCACCAGCAGGATGGGGGCTTCCATCTGCAGAGGGGCTCCTGTGGCAGCCTTTGTCCCCAGTGAGCTGCCCGGGGGCTGGGGCTGTGCAGCACAGCAGCGTGGGGGCTGGATAAGCAGGGCTGGAGGGCTGATTTCACCACAACTGCACTGCCCGGGGGTGACTGTTCTCCCCCCACAGATCCCAAAGGACGTTGAGTTCCATTTGACCACCTCCACCTTCTCAGCCTTCATTCCAGAGGTGAGTGGCCCAGCCTTGCCTCCCCAGAGCTCCCGTGCTCAGGCAGGGGTTTGCTCTGTGCAAGGTGGTCTCCCCCGGGAGTGGGGGTTTGTGCCACCCTCCCTGCCCTCCCCCTGCCCCTCTGCAGCTCGAGAAGATGTACCCCAACACACCAATGAAGCTCAGGCTGTCCACACCCTCCCCTCCTTTCCTGAGCATCACACCAGAGGGGCTCTCACTCAATCCCGTGGTGGATATCCAGGCTTATGCCATCCTGCCCAGTGACCAGCTGGCTCCTCTCTTCCTCCTCAGCCTGGTGAGTTTGGGTTTGGGTGTCTGGACCGGGGTGAGGTGGGGGGAGCAATGCCAGAGCTCTTCACTCTCCCCCCAGACAGGCAAGGTGTCTGCTGTCATCAGTGTGAGCTCCGGGCACATCGTGGGGAACCTGACAGTGGGCAGGTAGGGAGGGGGAGCAGCAGGGGGGCTGGGGGGGCTTCAGTTCTGGGGGACAGAGGTGTGGAGGGGATGAGCTGGGTCAGGAGGGAGCAGAACCACATGTCCAGGGACTGGCAGCACCCAGGAGGGAACCCAGGCAGAGCCCCTGCAGTGGTGCCTCTCTGTGCAGGATGAAGGTCTCGCTGAAGCATTCGGACGTGGGCACTTTCCAGGTAAGTTGGGACCAGAGCCCCCAGCAGGGAGGAGAGAGCCTGCTGGGGGCAAAAGGGAGGGGAGGGCTCCTTCCCCCTGCCCCCTAACTTGGGATCTGGGAGTGCAGATGAACCCGCTGGTCCCTGGTGAAACATCTGCCTGTCCCAGCTCCTTGTCTCTGTTTCTTCTTGTTATCCCCCAGCTCCTGGTCACCAGCTTTCCCTCAGGTTAAGGCTTTTCTTCCCCCCCTTTCTGCTCCCCAGGTCCGGACGCTGCAGTCCATGATGAACATCTACACTTCCAACATCCTCCTCCCGAATCTTAATGGTGAGTACCCCCTGCTCACCCCCTGGTGAGTACCCCCTGGGGGAGTGGGGATGCTGGAGTAGTCACCAGCCAGATGGCTTCATCTGAGCAGGCACAGCTCACTCAGTAAATCCCTGCTCGTGATCCCAGTCAGAGCTCCTGGTGCTGTGACACGGATCCAGCCGGGAATGCAATGGAAAAGCTGAGCACGACACAAATCCTAATGATTTCCAGACCCTCTCCCTGCTCACTGCTTCTCGTGACTCCCCAGCACAGGAGGCCTGAGCAGGGCTGGGGTCTGCCAGGGGCCCAGGGGTGTGCAGCCCCCAGCCCTTCCCTGGAGCTCGGCAGGGATTTCCTCTGCCAGTCCCGGGTCTGCGGGGACAAGAAAGTGCCCGGGGGGAGGAGGTGTCTGCCTGCTTCTTGCTCTCGGTCCCATCCCAATGCAGCCACCTCTGTTGTCTCCCCCAGAGAGGTTGGCTCAGGGTTTTCCTCTGCCGCTGCCGGACAGAATAAAGCTCCACAACGTCATCGTGAGGTTCCAGCAGGTGAGTGAGGGGCTTCTCCAGCCAGAGCCCCTCCTGCTGCTGCCCAGCCCCTCCCCGGGGTCTGCAGGGCCGTGAGGAGCAGGAGGGTCCCCGTGGCCGGGACCCCGGTGTCACAGATGCCACCCAGAGCCCTGCTTCTCCCTCTGCACCCTGGGGGCCTGGATGGGTCCTGGGGAGCAGAGAAACCCGATTTTTGGGAGGCTTTGGGGAGCCCCAGCACTGTGCCAGGGTGCAAATGCTGAGCACTTACTGCGAGGTGGGGCTGGGAAATGGCCCCAGAGCCCTTCCAGGGCTGGCAGAGCCACCGTGCCCATCCCTCCCCCTGCCCCGGGCTGGGGTGGGTGCTGGGGAGCCACAGAAAGCGGGACTTCCAAGCGGGACTTCCCGCTCTCTTTTCCCCGCAGGATTCCCTGATGCTGGGGGCAGACGTTCACTACGAGCCCCGGGCACGGAGCTGAGGGGGGGGAGGCACCGCCAGCACCCGAAATGTCCCCTTCGCCCCTTCCCTGTGCCCCCAGCACCGGATTCACCGCTTCTCCCTCACCATCCTCCCGGCCTGGGCGCTGCCGGGGGCAGAAGCAGCCCCGGGGCCGAACCCCCCAGTCCCCTGCCCCGGGGGTCCCTGAGCCCCCCGCCCCCTGGTTCCCTCCGGCATCTCCTGTGCGGGTGGTGGCAATAAAGCTGCTGAGCCGCGTTCGTGGTGCTGTCGCTGTCTCTGTCTCTGTCGCAGCCTCCCCGGGACCCCTCCCGGGACCCGGGACCCCTCGGGGCGGCCGCGCCTGCCAGGAGCCCCCCGGGGGTGCGGGGGCCGGGAGCGCGCGTTTCCGATGTCTTTACCCCGCGGTGGTGGCAAAGCACCAGGGACCGTCCCGTTTTCATCATTATTTCAGTTTTCCGCGGTGGGGGCTGGGCAGGTCCCCTCCCCCCGCTACTCCCCGGGGGTCCCCGACTCCGCCCGCCTGGGGGGCGGGCCCGGCGGAACCGAGGAACGCAGCTGCGGGGGGCGGGGGCGCGGGGGGGACCGCTTTGGCGCAGGACAGCGGCCCCGGTCCGTCCCCTAAAGCGGTCCGCGGCGGTGTCGGGCCTATGGCGGTCATGCTCCCCTCCCGGGCCGCGCTGCGGGCCTCAGGGCTCCTCCGCTCGGCCGCCACCGCACCCCGCACCGGGGCCGCCCGCAGAGCGAGCTGCGGGTCGGGAGAGCGGCCGGTGAGGCGCGGGACAGCGCTGCCCGCGGGGCCGGACCTGAGGCACTTCCTGAGAGGCTCCGCCATGGGGGAGCCGCCCCCCCGGCAGCAGCCGCGGTCCGGTTCTGCCCCTGGGACCGGGAAAGGTCTGTGGTGCCGCCGCTCCGCGGTGGCCCGGGGGGTCCATGGCAGCCGTAGGGGTCGGGGGGCCAGGGGGGGCACCGAGAAAGGGGAAGGGAAGGGCGGTGCGGGGGGAAGAGGCGTTGTTTGGGTGCTTTGGGGCCCAGAGGGTTGTTGGGCGTTAGAAGGAGCCACATCCTGCTGGTGTGTGTCCCCATGTGTCCCCTCTGGTGTCAGCAGGGCCGTGCTGGTGCTCGCAGGCTGCCCCCGGGAGGGGGGGGTTCATTGCTCTGACTTTTGTCTCAGGGCCAGCCCAGCTCCTCTGCAGCCACAAACCAGAGCTGTAGCACTGGGGTGATGAGGCTCTGAGGCACTCGGGTTTCCCAGAGTCTTTGGTTTGCCTTGTCCTTCCTCCACGGGCTGCTGGGGGTGTCCCTCGTGCCTGCCTCTCCCCAGGGGTGAGGCTGCTGTGGACATGGCTGCAGGAGCAGGGGGAGCTGGGAGCTCCCGGGCAGGCTCCTGTGTCACAGCCTCTGTGTTGCAGTGTACCTGGAGACCTATGGCTGCCAGATGAATGTCAATGACACAGAGATTGCCTGGACCATCCTGCAGAGGAGTGGCTACACCAGGACAAAGGACCCGGAGGAGGTGAGGGGCCTGGCAGCTCTCCTGGGGGGTGGGCATCACCCCACTGCTGTGCCTGGGGGTGCAGGTGGTGTCTGGGGGTGCTGTGCAGCCCTGCTTGGGGAATCACAGAGTGTCTGGCTGGAAGGGACCTCAAGGATCACCTGGTCCCTGGTGAGCTGTCCCAGCACCCATGGAGCTGAGACTTGAGCCTTTCCAAAGTGGGGGAATCCACCACTTCCCCTGGGAGACCATTCCAAGGTCTGAGTGTCCTCAGAATGTTCCTCTTGTGTCCAGTGGGAATCGAGTTGGTGGTGTGGGTTTTGCAGTCTGAATTCTGTGGAATAAGGAAAATTACTTCAGGTGTGTGTGAGAGAGCTGTGGGATGGGTTTTCCACAAGGCTGCTGAGTTCCCTCTCACTTGGAGAGGGGCTGGACACAGGGGGCTGCTCTGACTCATCTTTGGGTTTATTCCTCTGAGTAGTGGAAGACTTCCCTGGGCACCTGTGTTAAACCCCCCATGCCCTGGGACAAACCTTTTTCCCGTGGGTTAACTGAGTTTTAGAGTCTGCCTCATCATGTCCCTGTGGAACAGGGTGGGGATGCTCACTGCTCACTGAGCTGTCACTGACTCTTGTTCCTGTGTGTTCTTTCCCCTCCAGGCAGATGTGATCCTCCTCCTCACCTGCTCTGTCAGGTAAGGAGCTGCCACTGCTGGGGTTGGGCACTTGGTAAGGAATTGATAAGCAAGGCAGGGAGTGTTTTGTGTGGAACTGGGTGTGCAGGTGAGCTCTGGTTTGTCCTGTTCCCTCTGCTCTGAATGGGGTCCTGAGGAGCTCTGTGTGTGCCCATGGGCAGGCAGAGCTTTCTGCTCTGCTGATTTATGTGTTTATTCATTGAATATTACTCACTGCTCCTGAAGTGGATGTCTCTCCAGTCCCCAGGGGCTGTGCTTCAGGAATTTGGGAAGTGTGGCAGTGTGGGATCTCTCTGTGTAGGGAACGTGGCCCCTTTCCTCTGAGTGCTCTCTGCTGCTGGCAGGGCTGGGCAGGGCAGGGCAGGACAGGGCAGGGCAGGGCAGGACTGGGCAGGGCTGGGCAGGGCAGGGCAGGGCAGGACAGGGCTGGGCAGGGCTGGGCAGGGCTGGGCAGGGCTGGGCAGGGCAGGGCAGGGCTGGACAGGGCAGGGCAGGGCAGGGCAGGGCTGGGCAGGGCTGGGCAGGGCTGGGCAGGGCTGGGCAGGGCAGGGCAGGACAGGGCTGGGCAGGGCTGGGCAGGGCTGGGCAGGGCTGGGCAGGGCAGGGCAGGGCTGGACAGGGCAGGGCAGGGCAGGGCTGGGCAGGGCAGGGCAGGGCTGGGCAGGGCTGGGCAGGGCAGGGCAGGACAGGGCTGAGCAGGGCTGGACAGGGCAGGGCAGGGCAGGGCAGGGCTGGGCAGGGCTGGGCAGGGCAGGGCAGGACAGGGCTGAGCAGGGCTGGGCAGGACAGGGCTGGGCTGGGCAGGGCTGGGCAGGGCAGGGCAGGGCAGGACAGGGCAGGGCAGGGCAGGACTGGGCAGGGCTGGGCAGGGCAGGGCAGGGCTGGGCAGGGCAGGACTGGGCAGGGCTGGGCAGGGCAGGGCTGGGCAGGGCTGGGCAGGGCTGGGCAGGGCTGGGCAGGGCAGGGCTGGGCAGGACAGGGCAGGGCAGGGCAGGGCTGGGCAGGGCAGGACTGGGCTGGGCTGGGCAGGGCAGGGCTGGGCAGGGCAGGACAGGGCAGGGCAGGGCAGGGCTGGGCAGGACAGGGCAGGGCAGGGCAGGGCTGGGCAGGGCAGGACTGGGCTGGGCTGGGCAGGGCAGGGCTGGGCAGGGCAGGACAGGGCAGGGCAGGGCAGGGCAGGGCTGGGCAGGGCAGGGCAGGGCAGGGCTGGGCAGGGCTGGGCAGGGCAGGGCAGGACAGGACAGGACAGGGCAGGACAGGGCAGGGCTGGGCAGGGCAGGGCTGGGCAGGGCAGGGCAGGGCAGGGCAGGGCTGGGCAGGGCTGGGCAGGGCTGGGCAGGCTCTCGAGGGAGAGCTTGGTCCCTGAGTTGTTCCTGCAGGGCAGCTGCTCCCAGGTGAGTGACAGGACAGGAGATGAGGCAGAGCCAAGAGATGCTCCCCACACCACACGTCCCTCCGGTTCATCAGCTGGATGAGTCCTTGGCTCTGCTTGAATTCTCCTCTTAGAATTCCGGGTCTGCTCCACGCCCGGGGGGCTGTAAAGCTGGAGGTGTTGGGATAACCACTGTTTCCCTGGCTCCTCAGGGAGAAGGCGGAGCGGGGAATCTGGAGCCGCCTGGGGCAGCTGAAGGCGCTGAAGGGGCGGAGGCAGCGGGCGGGCGTCCCCCTGCGCATCGGCATCCTCGGTACCGCCCCTTCCCCCGTCCTGCAGGGTGAGAGCAGCCCACGGGGTGACAGGGGCGGGCACTTCCTCACCAGGAGCCTTCTCCCCGGTGCCAGGATGCATGGCTGAGAGGCTGAAGGAGGAGATCCTGCACAGGGAGAAGTTGGTGGATGTGGTGGCGGGGCCCGATGCCTATCGTGACCTTCCCCGGCTGCTGGCTGTGGCCGAGTCTGGCCAGCAAGCTGCCAACGTCCTCCTCTCACTAGATGAGACCTATGCAGATATCCTGCCTGTCCAGACGAGTGCAGGAGGCACCACAGCATTTGTGTAAGTTCCTGGTTTTCCTGTGTGCCTCTCTGTGGCTCTGGTTTGGAGATGTTGCCATGCAGCAGCTGCTGAGGGAGTGCCTGGGGTGCTCAGTCCCAGCAGCCCAGAGGCAGGAGTCTGCCCTGCTCTCTGCTTACTGCTGCTTTACTGACTGACTGAGCCCTGGAGGGACTGCCCCGTGCTGTCTGCAGGCTGCTCCTCCTCTCCTCTGGGAGCACTGGCTCTCTAGGCCTGATGCTGCACCCATGGGTTTCTGTCCCACTGATGTTTCTCCCTTCCTAAACTCTGTGCCTCTCTCATCCTCCCTTTCTTTCCTTCCCCATCTTTCTGCTATGCTCTCCCCCAGGTTCTCCTGCTTAACTCCTCTGATTCCCCCTTCACTGTGGTGGCTGTTGGGTTTGTTCCCCTTTATCTGGTTTTAATAATCAGATTCCCCAAAACAAGCCAGAGTCTCTGCTCAGTGTGTCCACACAAAGGGGTGCAGGCGGCTCTCCCCACAGAGCCTGCAGTGCAGAGGCTCTGCCTCCCAGGCTCCTGGCACACGTGCAGTGAGAAGTGCCCGGGGCAGGGTGCAGCCTCTGGGCACCATCGTGGTGTGACCTGTGTGTGCCTCCCCTGTGTCAGCTCCATCATGCGTGGCTGTGACAACATGTGCAGCTACTGCATCGTCCCCTTCACGCGTGGCCGGGAGCGGAGCCGCCCCATCGCCTCCATCCTGCAGGAAGTGAGGATGCTCTCGGATCAGGTGAGGCCCAGCTGCCTCCAGAGGGGAAAGGGTGGTTCCCAGTGACACCATCTTCATCTGTGGAGCCCCCAGGGTTCCACCAGTTACTTCTGGTCCTCCTGTAACACTCTGAGACAGCCAGGAAAGGGAGGGTTTCATCACTCTCTACAACTCCCTGAAAGGAGGTTGGAGCCAGGGGGGGGTTGGGCTCTTTTCCCAGGCAACTCTCAGCAAGACAAGAGGGCACAAGAGGTCTCAAGTTGTGCCAGGGGAGGTTTAGGTTGGACATGAGAAAGAATTTCTTTCTGGAGAGGGTGATCAGCCATTGGAATGGGCTGCCCAGGGAAGGGGTGGATTCTCCATCCCTGGAGATATTTCAAAAGAGCCTGGATGTGGCACTCAGTGCCATGGGCTGGGAACCACGGGGGGAGTGGAGCAAGGGTTGGACTTGATGAGCTCTGAGGTCCCTTCCAGCCCAGCCAATTCTGTGATTCTGTGACTCCCTGGAGACTCCTCCCTGAAGTAAGAGTAGAACCACGGCTGCCCTTGCAGCTTCGGGTTATTTTTTTTCCTCCCTGTGTTTCCATAGGGAGTGAAGGAAGTGACCCTTTTGGGTCAGAATGTCAACAGCTTTCGAGACATGTCTGAGGTGCAGTTCCAGGCAGCTGCTGCCCCAGCCCTCAGTCGAGGCTTTAGCACAATCTACAGAGCCAAACCCGGGGGCTTGCGCTTCGCACACCTGCTGGACCAGGTTTCTAGGATTGACCCAGAAATGAGGATCCGTTTCACCTCTCCACACCCCAAGGATTTTCCTGATGAGGCAAGTGTAAAATAAACACCTGGACCTCAGCTTGTAGCCAGGCAGCTCTGAACTGCTCAAGGAGAGCTGTGCTTCCTTCCCCAAGGAACAGGGAATCACAGAGTGGGAAGGGCAGCGTCTGGGAGGGGAACGTTTGTGCTAATGGGTTTGCACTTCTCTGGCTTCTGCCTGGGGAAGACTCCTCCCCTTGACATCCTGGTAGGGTCGAGCTGTCTGTGACATTGTCCCCCACTGTCCCTCTCAGGTCCTGCAGCTCATCCAGGAGCGACACAACATCTGCAAACAGCTCCACCTCCCAGCCCAGAGTGGGAGCACACGGGTCCTGGAGGCCATGCGCCGAGGGTGAGGATCTCCACAGGAGCCCTGTGCTCTGCCCTCTGACTCCTGCTCCTGCCTTCTCCTCACTGACTCAGGTTCTGATGAGCAGATCCATGTGTTGCAGGTACACAAGAGAAGCATATTTAGAGCTTGTGCACCATGTGCGTGAGTCCATCCCAGGTAGGGGCTGCCTTTGGCTCAGCACAGCTGTGTATTCCTGTCTGTTCTTGAGGGAAGTGTAAAGCTGTGTCTCTGTGACAGGGGTGAGCTTAAGCAGTGATTTTATTGCTGGCTTCTGTGGGGAGACAGAAGCAGATCACCAGCAGACTGTGTCCTTGCTGCGGGAGGTGCGCTACAACGTGGGGTTCCTGTTTGCCTACAGCATGAGACAGGTGAGTGTGGGACCTGGTGGAGAATTCCCTTACCTCTGGTATCTCACATCGTGCCTGAGTGCTGTTTCTCACAATGAGACTCTAAAATAGAGTTATTGAAAAACAGTTGCTAAAGACATGGTGTAGCAGGAGGGCTTTTTGCCTGGGTTTGTGGTCCCAGGGTCCCCGCTGTGCCTGAAAGGCTCCCAGCTCCCCAGCCTGGGTGTCAGGGCTGGTTAGAGATGGGGTGACCTGGTTCTGCAGATGCTCCAGTGTGATTGCAGTGCAGCAGCCCTGTCTGCAGAGACACCTGGGCAGGTACATTGCCCTTTGCTGGTGAGAAATTGTGCTGATGTAGTTGGCTGGAGCCCAGAAACTGTCAGTCAGGTCTCGAGAGAAGTGAATTTTTGGAAGATATTTCCACGAGAGGGGTGGTTAGTTGGCAAGCCTCCCTAAGGATGCTCCCCATGGTGTAAGATGCTGGCAGGGAAGAGGACAGGAGGTTGGGAAATATAAGGAATCAAGGGGATATGGATCATCTTTCAGTATGTGGGAACGGAGGCAGTGGGACCCATTGCCTGCTGCTCCACACACTCAGCACCTGCACCAAACCCTCTGCCACATGAAGAACGTGAGGAAATCGAGGCTCTTGCTGGTGCTGAGCACCTGAAACACGAAACAGGGGTATCAGCTGTGCTGCTGGGCTCAGGCAGGGAGCTGCTGAGGCTGAGGGTGCTGCCTCTGTCCCTCTCTGTCAGAAAACCCGGGCCCATCACCGCCTGCAGGACGATGTCCCCGCGGCCGTGAAGCGGCGGCGCCTGGAGGAGCTCATTGCTGTGTGCAGGGAGGAGGCTGCCAGGCTGAATCAGGACATGGTGGGACAGTCCCAGGTGGTGCTGGTGGAGGGGGTGAGTACCTGGAACAGAGCTGTTCCCCCCTGCTGACCCGGAGGCTCTCAGGCTGTGCACAGCACTCCTCCCCCTCTGCCTTCCCTTCGTGCTTTCCCCGCACAATCCGAGGACTCTGAGCACACAGCTGATGTTTCCAGAGCACTGAGCTGATCTCAGGGGGATGGGGAAGGTTAGAGACTTGTCTCTGGATTAGTGCAGGCTTTGGTGTGTGAGTATCCACACGCTCACATGGCCGTGGCACATCGTTACTCGGAATGCTTAGCAGCACGGAACATTTATTTTAATATTGGCAATGGTGCTCAATTAATTCCTGAGGCAGTAAAGCCCAGCAGTGGATCAGAGCCATTGCCATGCAGGCAATGTTCCCTGCCCTCCTTTCAGCCCAGCAAGCGCTCTGCCTCCGAGCTGTGTGGGAGGAATGATGGCAACACCAAGGTGATCTTCCCTGATGCTGAGATGGAGGATGCTGCGGGCTGCAGGGCGCTGGTCAGAGCCCGGCCAGGGGACTACGTGCTGGTGAAGGTGACCTCTCTGCACTGCTCGTGTCCTTGGGCTCCTGCACAGTGTTGTTCTCTAGAGCAGCTGCTGCCAGGAGAGCCTAAAATTAGAATGGATGCTGCTCAACCTCTCTGTTCCTGAGGATTTTTGTGCTGTTTCTTTCAGGTGACCTCTGCCAGCTCTCAGACCCTCAGGGGTGTTGCACTCTCTCGCACTGCCCTCTCCCACTCTGCACCTTCTCACTGAGCTGGCTGCTGGGGAAAAAGTGGGCAGAAGCAGCATGTTTTGTCCAGGAGGAAACAAGATGTTTGGTCAGGTGGAGATGGGGTATGAACAGGGAGATGTATGTATATTAAAATATATATTTAAATAATAAAATAGATTTCTGTTTTGGTAACAACTTGTCCCCCATAGATCTGTGCAAGTGAGGCAAAAGGGATGGGATGTGTGTGTGGACTGGCCAGATCCTGGTACCATGTGGTGTTTTCCCTTGCTCTCAGGCTGAGCCCACCCACACCATGCTGCAGGTCTGACCTCTGCTCACATCCTCAGGTGCAGCACAGCCTGGAGAATCTGTGTCTGCATAGCAGGTCATTCCAGCTGGGTCAGGTGAATTTAGGAACTCAAACTGATAGTGCTTAGAAAACCTAACTCCAGAACTGCTGGAGAATGGCAGGAGTACTGCCCAAGGGGACAGGGAGCTCAGAGAAGAGGAGATTGTGATGATTCTTGCCAAATATTGGTGACCTGCCCTGCCTGCAGAGTGCTGGGAAAGGGCAAGCTGGAACCTGCACCTCTGTGGTGGAGTTTGGCATCAAACTGGGGAATACAAAGTGATGTTAACATGAATGAGTGATGCTTCATCACCTGTACCTGAGGCTGAGGGAATGCAGCCTTACCCTGCCCTGAGGATATTTGGCTGTAGGTAGGAGAGGGAGGATTTCTCTGTCTCCAGGCCTGTTGTGGGTTTGGCTGCCAGCTGGGGCTGTCTCTAGCCTGTTAAAGCTTCAGGTGCAGTCTCGTAATCCAAATATCTGTGGATGTCTTTCCCTTTGCTCACTAGGGGAGAGAAGTGGTCATACAGTGTAAATAAATGGCCAGCAGCTTCTCTGAGTGCATCTTGCAGATCCTGGTTCTTTCCTGCCTGCAGCCAGCCCTGGCCATGCTGTCACATTCCAGCCTGGGCTGCTAAATTCAAACAAAGAGCAGTAACCTGTGCTTGTAAGTAAACTCTCTCTTAGGAGAGGTGGGAAAGAATCATCCCTTTTAATACAGATATGTTATTAAAAGAATTTGTTGTAAAATGCTCTATCCAGTGACAAGCATTGAAGGAATAGCTGATCAGCTCTTCATAGAGCAGGCACTACATGAATTTGCAGAATTTTTGAACAAGCATGAAAGGGTTTCACTAGAAAGACTTCTCTCTTACTCAGCTCTTTCTGGGATATAATTGTATCTCTTTGAAAGCAGCACGGTTCACTGAATATTCATGAGGCCTTAGTTTAAGAAATAAATACCTTTTGCTTATTATTTCAGAGCTGATTCTCACAGAAGGGAATCTGCAGGATCAGCACTGCTCTGGCTGGGTCCTGAGGTGCTGTCCAATACACAGTGCTGCCCCCAAATGAGGAAGTGTCTGGGGCCCAAATTCACACACCAGGGAGTGTCAGCCTTTGCCTTTGACCCTGGGGATTTAAGGAAGAGACAGCAAGGAGCTGAGTGGTTTGAAATGGCCCAGGGAGGAGCAGGATGTACAAGCATCATCCCTCAGGAGGGACAGGCACTGGAGCTGACTTGTAGCCCAGATTGAACTTCCCTGCAGTGCCTCTTGCACTCCCCTTTTCCTGTGCATTTCAGAACTGTGGCCCAAGCCAGCACCCCTGGGAAGGGACGGTGCCACCTTTTCCCTGACCCACCCCATCTGAGCAGGGGGGGTGCCTGGCAGCTCTGAGCCCCCTGGGGTGGGTTTACAGTCAGTATTTTAGGAGCAAGAGACTAAGAGGAGGAGAGCTGAGTTTTCCACTGTGATGAGAGGTGATAATGCTCACTGCACAGACTCCCCAGGGAGCCATAGCACTTAGCATTTGCCTTGCCTCCTTAGTTTTTATAGGGCTCAGGAATGAAGCTGAGGTTTGGAGGCTCTGAAGCATCCATCAGGGAGCACTGACAGTGACCTTGGAGGCTGAGCTCCATTTGGCTCTGTCTGAAAGCAGGAATGCTTTTTTTTCTCAGGGGCTAGAAGTGGGATGTGGTTTCTGTATCACTTGTCAGCTTTGCTCCCTGAGTTCTGCTCTCAGGGAAGGTGAACTTCTGTCTTGTGCCCATTCTGCCTTACGCTCATTCTTGCAAGGTTTTCTTTTTTCCCAGTCTGAGCAGGGATGAGACTCCTGAACCCCACAGGCTTTTAAATCTCCCACAATCATTTATACCTTTTCCTTCTGCAGAGCTCTTGGCCTGTGCTCCTTCACACCCCACTGACCTAACCAGGTCCCTCCTGGTCTGTGACAAGATGGGGCTGGGCTTGTAGGTAAGTGTTGAGTAGATCTTGGTGTCACTCAGCAACTCACAGCACAAATCATGGCAGCACCAGTGCTCAGCCCCATGGCACGGGGTCCCTCCAGCTCCTCACACCCCTGGGAAACCTCAGGATTTATGGGAACATGCTGGGATGTGGTTCCACCAGCACCCTGAGGGCTCAGTCAGTCCTGTTGGGGTGAGCAGAGCCTGGCCCAGCCTCACCTCTCCAGCAGCTTCCTCCTTCCCAGAAAGTTGTCCCAGGGCCCCTCTGCAGATCAGACAAACCCTTTTTTGTCTCTGCCCGTCCAGTTACACCCCTGTGCAAACACCTGATTTGGTGCTTTGGCATTTGGCAGCTCAGTTTTCCAGGCACAAACCTCAAGCCCTGGGGTGACATTTACTCTGAAGCAGCAGCCGTGCTGCCTCTCAACACCAGGATTTCACAACAGGCAGTCAGCACCCTTTCCTCTTCTGCTGGCAGCGTGTGCTGGGTGTGTTGGACACGGGCACACAAACAGCTTCACGTGGTGGAAAGGTCACTCATGGAGAGCAAGAACCTGGGTGTTCTGCAGACCCCCCTGCACAGCCCTGGAGAGGGACTGCAGTGCTCAGGGCTGGCTCAGATGGCAGCCACGGCTCCTCTGCTGGTTGCTGCTGATTTTTGGCCTAAGGACAACCTCAAAGCAGACCCCATGCAGCCCCCCCTCACCCCCAGCCCTGCTCCCTTCCCCAGGGCTCCCCAGGAGCTGGGGCTGAGCAGTTGGGTTCTGCCTGTGGTGTCACATCCCTCCCCAGAGCCCCCCGGGGGCTCCAGTCTGGTTTCACTCCAGCCAATCTGGTTTCCCTCCAGCCAATCTGGTTTCCCTCCAGCCAATCTGGTTTCACTCCAGTCAGTCTGGTGTCCCTCCAGATGCCAAGGAAGCCTGAGGGGGAGATTGACCCTTTCCCTGCCGGCAGTTTGTGAGCAGTTGGCTGCAGGTCAGGGGCTCTGCAGGCGGTGGCAGGAGGGGCTGTGCCCAGAGGAGGAGCCTCTCCTGCCCTTTTCTCGGGGGGTTTCACTTTAGCACTCAGCCTGCACACACTTGGCAGCCCTTCCCCCCGGCCTCCTCCTCCTCCATCCCCCACCAGCACTGCTGGGGGGGCCACAGGGGTTTCCTTTGCTGCCTGCTCATCACTGTTGCTGACTCTACCTCTGCACTTACCTACAAAACACTTCGGGGTTTGATGCAGAATAAAGACCATCAGTTGGCTTCCAGTCCTGCAGTCAGCTGGGGCTGCACTTCACCTCTTCTGGAGCTGCCTGGGGTGGGGATCTGGGGGCTCCTGCAGCCCCTCAGCTGTCACACAAACTGCTGCTCCCTGGGGCTTGGGAGTCCTGTGGCTTTTCCTCCTCCCTTGGGAGCAATTTATTTCCTTCACTGACAGCTAGCTATTGACTCCTTGTTCTTCTGAAGATGAGATGTCCTGTCTCATCAGGTTTAAATTAGTTTTATCTTTAGACTTTCCTATTAATAAGCTCTCATCATGGTGTCATTACTTGATATCTATTTTCTGATGGTTTTCATTAGCGGCTCCCAGATATTTTTTTTCTCAAGTATTTTTTTCCTCTGCTGGCTGAGTTATTTAACAGTCAGGCACAGATCGGGGCTGGGAAGTGTTCAGATGTGTGTGCTGGGGAGGGTGATGGGCTGGTGGGGGCAAGGTGATGGGCTCTGTCCCCGCATCCCCCTAATCCCAGGCTGAGCTCTGCCACGCTGGATGCTCCCAAGCCCGTGAGTCAATAGAGTAATTAAAATGCCTCTCTTGAGGCAGAGGTGGTGCAATTCGTTTGGACAGCTGTGTTGGGCTCTGAATGGGATAAAAAGCAAGCGTGACATTCTGTGTCCCCTGGCACAGGGGAGGCTCCGTGTGCCCCTGCCTGCCCGGCAGCAGCTCCAGCCCTTGGGCAATAGCCCCAGCACTGAAAGTGCTTCACAACCCTTCTTTCCCGGACAAGTCCTCCTCCCCAGTCAGAAATCTGGTCAGGGTCGTGCCCTGGGGACCCACGGTGTGTCAGGACATGTCTGCTGTGGGAACATGACCCGAGCAGGGGCAGGGAGGGGCAGGATGGCTCCGGCATGTGGGGGGAGCTGGAGCAGCAGCAAACCAGGGGAGCAGAGGCTGAGCAGAGCTCAACACCCCCCATCCAGTGTTCAGCATGGAGGTTATCAGCCTTGGTGATGCTTTGCCTGGAGAACTCACAAGATCAAACAGCAAAGTAGGATTCAAAACAACATTTTGCCTGAAATGTCAGAATTTCAGAGAGCCAAGCAGCCCCCACTGGGAGATTGGGTTCTCTGAGCTGTGACTGCATGGACTGGAGCAGCACAGAGCCCAGACCTCCCCTGCTTCACACAGACCCCCCCAGGCTCCCTCTGCCCCCCAACCATTTACTGTGTGGGAGCTGCCACAGCTTCTCTTTCACACTGCTGAGGGGGGAATTCGGGAGCTGTTTTCCACCAGGGAAAAGCAGAGGGTGGATTCAGCTGCTGCCCTGCCCAGGGGAGCCCAGAGTCAGCCCCACACCGGGTGTATTGGGGTGTGCTCCATGGGCCTGGCAGGTACCCATCCTTCTTAGCAAACACTTCCTCTAGGAAACTGGAAGAGAAAGGGAATTGTTACACATTATTCCAAGGAGGTCTCCATTCCTGCGGGGTGGGAGCCACCATCCCCAGCAGTGGGGTTGGCAGGAGCTGCTGCCATGGGGCTGCCAGTCGGGCTGAGTGCCTTTGCCTGGAGGGATTTTCCCACTGTGGCTCCAGTGGTGTCAATAGCAAAGCCCATCGATGTGGAAAACCCCCAAATCTCCTCAAAAGCAAGAAAATGCATTACCTAGGCTTCATTTCCAGGACTGGGAGGTGTGGGGCTGGGGCAGCCACACGGGGAGAGGATTAACGAGAAGATGAAGCTCATTTCCCTGCTTCTCACACTAATAAGGAGGAAAAAGGTGCCCAGGGCCTTGAAAGGGAACCCTGGGGTGACACCAGCCCGATGGGCACTTTGGGGACACTCCTGCTCCCTGCAAGGACCGGGCACAGAGGGACTGGCACAGCCCCTGCTGCTGCCTCCCTGAAAAATGAGGCAGCAAGCCCTGGCAGTGTGCAGCAGTTCCTACAGTGCTGGGCTGGGGCTGATTAATATTCAGAGCACTGCTGTGAAAATGAGAAGCCAGACAGAATTGTCCTCCCTGCTTTCTGCATCCATGAAGATGCTGAGGGTAATGGCTGAGGCACAGAAACAGGAACAAGATTCACTTTAGGGCAGGTTTATGCAGGGCTCCTGAGCCTAAACAAGATACTCCATTTCCTTTGGGTTATTCAGCCTCCTCTTTTAACCTGTTTCTTCTTTTTTTGTTTGTTTATTGTCATCCTTCAGGTATTTAATTACGTGAAGTTTTCTTTGAAGCCCCCAGAACAAACAGCAGGCAGCTCAGCAAACAGTTCCTCTTAAAAAAAAAAAAAGAAAAAATTGAACATACTCAGACATTTTAAGAACAGATTCTCCCCATTATTTCTTGATCAAGACTCCATCTCACAGTTGCTGAGAGTCCTTTCCCCAGTCCCTGCTCAGAAGAGAGCAGGGCACAGGCCTGCAGGAGCAGCAGTACCTGCTGGCAGCAGGAAGATGCTGCAGCACCACAGGACAAAACCCCTGGTACTGGGGGAGACCTCGGTGCTCATCCTCCCTCCCTCGAGTGCCCCTCCCTAGATGATGGGTTTCTCTCCACCCTCCTATGGCTTTGTTCCTCCCTATATTGGGTGGAAAGTCCTGGTTGAGGCTGGGGTCCCGCTGGCTGCTCCTGTCCCACAAGGGGGTTACAGAAGCAGCAGGAGGAGGCAGAGCTGCCCAGAGCTCTTGCTCTTTGCCTTCAGGGCTTTGGTTTCACCCTCCCTTGGGCCGAAGTAAGCCCTGGCCCAGCAGTCCCTGACCTCCCATTGTGCTGCTGTGCAAACAGAAGTGGGATGGGAGCAGGAACTGGTGACACCCCTGTGGGCCACATGTCCCCACCACCACGGGGACCACCGGTGGGCCAGGGACACCCCTGGGCACTGTCTGGGGAAATCCTGCATGGAAAACCACGCTGGTCCCCTGGCAGGGGTCTGAGCTGTGCCAGGGTCACCCACCCTGGCACACGGGGGAGGGAAAGAGCCCACTGGCACGGGGACACCAGGGGGATGTGGTGCTGGTGCTGGCCCTGGCAGCTCTCCCCGTGCAGCCATTCTGCAAGGGGCTCTGGCCCAGCCAGGACACGTTTTGATGCAGCAAAACCCAACAGCTGGGATCAAGCTCCCCCTGCACCTGGGAGCTCCTCAGCCATCACCACCCACCCTGACAGGGGTCCTGGCCCCATCCTGGGAGCTGCCCCAGCAGGGCACCAGGGATGTGTTTGTTCATGTCAAACAACTCCCAGCTCACTGGCAACAAGCACAGAGCAGGAACAGAGAATAAAGGAACCAGCAGCTCAGGGACAAGGGCAGAATAAATCTGCATAAATACAAATGAGGGGAATATTTATTTCTCCCACTGACCGTGTTTCTGTAGCTACTTGAAACTGCCAGGGAGGCACAGCCCTGGTTTGGCTTTGGGGCCACAGCTCACCGTGGGTCCCCACCTTTCCACAGACTCTACTAAATATTCTTCACATGTGAGTTCCTCCTGTATCTGATAGGAGAGATAAATAACAAAACCCTTGCAAATGCTAAAATCCTTCTGCAGTTTGCAAAGAAACCAAATCACGTGCTGAATGCAGAGGAAGAAAAAACCTTTTTATTGTGAAGAGCAACAGAAGGGATGTGAATCCACCTCAGCCACAATGCAGCACATCCAAATCCACTTGGAGATCACAAGACAGGAGGGCATTTACTCTGATCAGTTCAAAGCATAACTGTTGGGGAACAAACCAGCTAAGTACATGCTGGGATTAGACTGCAGGCCATTTGTGCCAGCCTTTAACAGTGTGAACTCAATGGAAACAACAAAATTTCCCTTTGAAATGGCCAACTAATCAGCAGGAGGAGAGCAGAGACAAAGCCTTTACATTTCATCAGCGTTTGTCCCTGTTCTCTCTTCCCTTCTTGGGAATTTTGTGTGGTTGGTGCCAGCTCACAGAATTCCCATGGGATGGGACTACATCCAGGATGTCTTTGTTCAGCACCAGGAAAGTCTCCTCTGTGTCCAAAAATTACCTGGCTAATGGCAGTGACAGTCAGGATGGCACAAGGGCATGACCTGAGGCTCCTGCCTCTGGCTCCAGTGTCCTCTGCACCACCAGCACAGATAACCAGAGGCACAGCTAACCAGAGGCACAGATAACCATAGCCACAGCTAACCAGAGGCACAGATAACCATAGCCACAGATAACTAGAGGCACAGCTAACCAGAGACACAGCTAACCAGAGGCACAGCTAACCATGGACACAGATAACCATTGTCACAGCTAACCAGTTAACCATGGAACAGTTAACCATCAGCACAGCTGACCTTGGGCTGGGCAGAGACCCCCAAGTCTGGCAAGGCTGAAATGTAACACAGAATTCGTGCATTTTCTGGGCTGGGTTTCTCCATTTTGATGTCTATTTTCTGGTCATCGAGTCATCTTCCTCCCTTCCCTCCTCCTCCTCCTCCTCGGTGGGAATTGCCCACGGGGGCACCTGGGGGGATGCCAGAGCTGAGTTTTTTGTGCTCAGAGCATCATCCCGGTGCTCCCTGTCACCTCCTGTGACCAAGGATCCGGGCGGGTCCCGGCGGGCTCCTCCAGCCCAGCCCAGGCACTGTCCCGTCCCACCGCATTGTCCTTACCCCACGGCGCTGCCACCCCACGCCTAGGGCACGGTCCCGGGATCCAGGCCTGTGGCTGGGGGAGAGGGACACGGGTCAGTGTGCTCTGAACCTCCCCGCGGGTCCGATCCAGTACCCAGAGTTCACTTGCAGGGAGGCTGGGAGGATTCCCAGCTCCTCCCGCCCTCCTCCAGCCCTCAGCTTTGCAGCCACATGGAGCTGCGAGCTCCCCCAGTCACCTCTGCAAATATTAATTAATCCTCACAGCATCCTGGGGACCGTTGCTGCTACTGGGTAAATATTATGAAATCCTTTTACGAGGGGTGAAGTGGCTTTCCCGGGGCTGCGCAGGGCTCTGCCTCACCCCTGGGCTGCTGCTGGGGACAAACCTACCCGGACATCCCCCAGGGACAGGGACCACGACAGAACCGCTGTCCCAGCTTGGGGGGGCTCTCTGGGACCACCCTGAGATGCACCAGCACCCCCTGGGGTTGGCTGCACCCTCTGGCCATGGGGATGCCCGTGGTGGCATCTGGGACGGACTTACTCTGCAGGAGCCAATCGATGAAGACGCTCGGGAACGGGGAATTCTGCAAAAAACAAAAAAAAAAAAAAAAAAAAAAAAACCAACAAATAACAACCCAAGGAGGTGTTAAAGGACGAGGCTGCAGAGAGCGCAGCGCGGGGGGCAGGGCCGGGCCGGAACCGAACCTGCAGATCCAGCTCCACGAAGTGCCCGGAGGCCACCGGCAGCTTGGAGAGGGCGGATTGGAGTTTCCCCAGGAGCCCGAAGGAGACGACTGAGGAGAAGGGGACTCAGTCAGGACTGGAACCATCCTAGAACATGCTACCCGGCCACATCCCCAGGGCAGGAATAGCCCCCAGCCCCCCTGAAGGTCAGGAACGATTCCCATCCCTCCTACGAGGCTCCGAGCTCCTGGGATTCAGATCCAACTGACTTGGAGATTCTGTCCAGGCCTCATTGTGTGGGAAATGTGTGGGGTAACAGGGCACAAAGCTGCGTGGAGTGAAGCAGCAGTTGCATCTAGGCAGGAGTTAGGTTAATGGTTGGACTTGGTAATTGATTTAAAAGTCTTTTCCAACCAAAACAATTCTGTGGTTAAACGATTCTGTGACTGCAGCTGGGGAGAGGCAGCCGGGGGTCCCAGACAAACCCCCTGAGACCATCAGGGCTCTGCTGGCCCAGGGCTGGGCCACCCACGGCACCTTCCCCAGGGGCTGCTCTGCCTCCAGCTCTCCCAGGGGGACACACACTGCCCGTGGGGAGGGGAACAAGGGCAAAGCTTCATTGTGGCTCTAAAAATCAACGTAGAAGAGTTAACAACTCACCGTTGAGGAACTGCAGCTTAAGATTGATGGCGCTGACCCAGATATTCACTACGGGGCAAAGCTGCAATGATAACAAGAGGCAGAACCTTGGTGAGAACATTTTGGGTGCTGCAGCACCTTTCCCTGACAGTGCTTGAGTTTCCCAGGCTGGACACCCAGATGGAACAATCAGCTCCTAGAGCATCGTTTCCTCCATGGGAAAAGAGCAACGTGAACTGTTCAGCTGCCTTCTAAAATGGCACCGGTTTGATTGAGCAGAATGAAAGATTTTTCTAACAAGCCCTTTTTTTCCTAAGTGAGGCTGTCACTCCTGCTTCCCACCCCTCCCCGCGGTACCGGGAGGCGATTCAGAAAGCAATTGGTTACAAATTATCCCGTAACATTGCATGATGGAATTTGAATTACTGCTAACAAATAAATCCTGACTGCAAGAGAGATCAAGGGAGTCTGCAGAATTCACTTAGGGGATGTGTGTGCCTGTGCATGTACATAAATATATAGGTGTGTGCATATGGAAGTCTGCAGGGCAATTAGGGCAAGAGCTCTAATTGCAATTATGGGGAAGCTTACACAGCAGAGGACTTTCAGGCACTCACCAGGGCAGGAACGAGGGTCTGAAGTGAAGAGTTCAGTATCCCGCTCACCAGGTTGGTGAGGAGGCTGGAAAGGGGAAAAAACCCAAAAAACCAACAGAAAACCATCAGCAGGGCAGGACAAACCTGAGCACCTCTGGTGGGAGCCCTGGGGAGGACCCCCGAGGAGGAGCCCCCTTTCTGCCCCATCTCCATGTCCCGGGGTGCTGCAGACCCACAGCTCCCCCAGGCAGGAATTCTGGGTGCTCCCAACTTTGTTTCCTGCTCCTAAGCAGCTGACTGTGCCCAGGTTTGGGATGCAACTTTGCTGCCCCATTGCAAAGAGCTGCCCCACAGCCAGTCCTGCCCTGTGCCCTCTGCACACCCCATATCCCAGCCCCTTGCTGATTTTTTTTTTTAATTTTTAAGTGGCTTTTCTATGAGAAAAAAAACCCCATGGGCTGCCCAGGGCTGGATAACTGCTGGGTTCAGGAGGGATCTGGGGTGCTCAGGAGGTGCTGGGAGGTGTCAGGAGCCTGGGATGTGGCTCACCCCTTCCTCATGTTGACGTTGAAGTTGCCCAGGAGCTTCTTGCAATCCTTCACCTCCAATCTGAGGTCTCCAGGGGTGTCCTGGGTCAGTCTGATGTGGGATGTGAGGTTGGTTTCTATTGAGGAACCGCTCAGAAATTGAAAAACCCTAAAAAGTAAGCAAGGAATTGGTGTGGCTTGGAGAAGGCCAAAACAGCACGGGAGAGCAGTGCCTGTGGCTGAGCTTGGGCTTGGCTGGGACAACACTTCAGTCCCAGGGCTTCCATCAGGCTCCTGGCCCCATCCCTGGAATCCCAGTGTGCAAACAGGCACCAAGGGGTTTCTAGGACACATCTGACTCCAGGGGGAGAAAGGACAAATCAAGGTGATGGAGCATAGACCCTCCTTGGCACCTTGCTTCCAGTACCTTGTCCAGAGGAGGTACCCAGACAGCCACCAGACAGGGGTCAGACCTTTGGAGGAAGGACAGCAGGAAGCATCCCCAGGGAGAGGCAGCAGCACAGCAGAGATCTTCCCTCACCAGCCTCCTTCTCAGCATCTGGGGACATTTCTCCAGCACCCAAGAACATCCTGTCCTTCCCAGCACCCTCAGACCCCCATGGTCTCACTCTGCTCTCTCACCACCAGCCCTGCTCACCCTGGGAACTGCAGCACCAGCTTTGAGTACAGGTTCAGCACGAGCTCACCCCCGTGAAGGATCTTCCATGACATTTGGAGGTTCTCAATGTTCAGCACCTTCAACCTGGAAGAACACCCACCTTGAGATGGATCTGGTCCCCAGGAGCACCCCTCCAGGGAAACTCTTCCTCTGGATGATGATTGTCACCCCACACCACCACCACCACTGGGCTTCTGCTCCAACTCACCAGGCAAAGGGTGACTTGCCAAGGACTCCTCCATCCACCAGACCACCAAGGCCAAGTAGACTTCCATTGCCTAGGAGATTTCCCGTGCCAAGCAGACCATTGTCTCCAAGAAGGTTGTTATTGCCCAGGAGGTCATTGTTGAGGAGCCCATTGCTGAGGAGTCCATTGCCAAGGCTCTGCACGCTGCTGACTCCCGTGCCAAGCAGACCTTTCCCTCCAAGCAGGTTGTTATTGCTCAGGAGGTCATTGCTGAGGAGACCCCCATTGCCAAGGATGGGGGTGTCAGTGCCAAGCAGACCACTGATGCTGGTCTGTCCTGCAACAGCCAGACCTCCAGCACTCTTCTGGTTTTCATGGCTAAGACTTCCCCCTCTCCCACCCCTCCTCATACCAAGTAAATCTTCCTCACCTGGGAGGCCTGTGCCAAGGATCCCAGATCTGCTTCTCTCACCTCCACTTTGTTGTCCACCTGTACTTCCTCTGCCAAGGAGGCCATTCCCAAGCAGTTCAGCTCCACCAAGAAGCCCACCAAGCAGACCTGCACCAAGGAAGTCCCACTTACCACCCAGCCTTCCACTGCTGGAAAAATTTCACTGACACGAGAGGCTGGGTCAGCTGTGTTAGGCTGATCTGCTCCTGAGGTCTCATGGGAACCCCTGAACATCCCTGTGCAAAGCTGGGTTCCCTGTGGAGCTGACCTGCAGGAGGCAGGTCCCTGGTGGGCAGAGGACACCCTGGGGCTGGGCAGGCACATGGCCACCTGTGTCACAACACAAAACATGGAAAAATTCTGAGCTCACCCTTTTGGGATTGTGGTGGGCTCAGCCCAGGGATACTGTTCAGGATGGGGAGGCCCTGGGAGGGGAGCAGAAAACCCCCTTGGAGGATGAGGATCCAGAAAAGCAGCATCTCAGGTCCCAGCATCTGCAGAGAGAGACCGACATCAGCCCAAGCACCAACCCCATCCCCAGGGAATCAGCAGCCTGGGCACCCATCCAGCTCTCCATCCTTCACATCTGCCACCCAGGGGTCAGGTGCCCTGTGGACATGTAGACCCCAGGCACTGTCCCCCAGCCCCAGGGGACCAGCCCTGACCCACAGCACCTTTTTTCCAACCAGAAAGTCATTAGTCATCAGGGAGAGACTGCAGCCCAGGGATGGGCTCCTCCAGAGTCCCTGCTGTCCCCACAGCTGCAGAGCAGTGGTGACACTGCAGGGAAGCTTGGGAGGAGAAAACACCTAAAGAGAGCAAGAGGGATGGAGGTGAGGCAGGAGGACCTTGCACCAAGTGAGATGGACGGCTTCCAGCTGCTCCTAAATGGCCCTGAAAGAAGAACCCTCAAAGGGGCACAGCTGGATAAAGAAGTTTGTCTCGGAGCTGTGGCCTCCTGGACATGAAGAACACCTTATTACCAAATTCCAAGTGCAGCCAAACCCAGGCTCACTTCTCCCTGGGTTGGTTGTTTGTTTTTCTCAGCTTGCTCCATCGGGGCTATGAGAAGAGTCTGTTTCCCTTGTCTTTGATCTGCCTCTAGTCTAGAGAGAGCAGCTTCAAGGACCTCCTGTTCCCATCAGCTGGGTTTGTTCATGCAAAGGGAGGAATGAGCGAGGTGCCTGCTGAAGCTGCCAGGTTCAGGGACCCCCTGCTCTGGGGGCAGACCCCTGGGCTTGGCTCTTCTGACAAAAAAAGCATATGGTTCAGGTTCAGCACTGAGAAACAACCTTATTTAGGTCAGGCTGCACAACTTCTTTATCTGTTCCAGATACTTTAAAAAAAAAAAAAAATCCTTCTATGACAGTTCATGGCACAATTAAATTAGACTTTAATTCACAAGACCGTCTTTTACATTTTCCCTTTGATCAGCATGTAATGATGCACAGCTCCTGGAGCTGTGGTTATCGAACAGGAGAGAAAGATAGCAGCCAGAGCAGTGCCATTGAAAATTGTGTCAAATAAAATCAGTGGGATTTGTTGGAGGGGCTCTGCAGGACGTGTGCAGCATTGCAAACAGCTGCCAGGATGGTTTTCAGGCCTCTCAGAAGATTCCCTCTTAGAGAGAATACCTGAGAAAGCAGAGGACTCTCTGCAGTTATTCTCAGTATCTACAGGGCTGGCACCTCACACACATCTCAGCAAACTGAGCACTCTGGACACACAAACAGCATGTCTGGCTTTGCAGAGAAACTCTTGTTTTGTACAGGCTGGGATGAGCCCTGAAAAACTGAAAATCATCTCGAATTCTGGTCACCAAGGTCATGAAGAAAAAAACCCACGAACCAATTCTTTCTGCTGGCTTCATCATTACAACAAACTCAACAGCAACAAAACAAAAGTGGAATTCGACAGGCAAGATCTCTACTGGCTTTAAAAATTAATTTTCATAAATGATTAAGTGCTGCTACAGAAATCAAAGGGAAACGTCATTAAAATTCTTGCTCTTAAAGCCGAGGTACCCTGTGCTGCAGGTGGGCTAAGGGGAGCAGGAGGCTCAGTAGCCACGGTCCCTCAGTGCCACTTACCTGGAGCCCTTTGCTGTGTCCCGGCGCTGCCCGGGCCGCTGCCGGGGAGGTTCTTATAGCCGCGGGCTGTGGGCAGCAGCAGAGCCGGGGCAGGACCCACCCGGACCCGTTCCTCCCCGCATGCCCCACGATGCTCACGTAGCCAGGCTGGACCGGGGCCAGCAGCACCCCCGAGCCCGCAGCTCTGCTGGGGCACAGTGCCACCTGGCTCCTCCGGGACTGTCCCCTCCTGTCCCCTCCTGACAGCTGTGGTGGGGCTGAGGGTCCCCCCACACCTGGGGGCAGCTCCTTGCACGTGTCCCAGCGTGGCCACCACAGGGGCTGTGGCAGAGGTGGCTCTGGCTGCTCAGGGCCCTCAGAGCAGGGGGATGCTGGCACCCAGCACCCCCAACACCCCCCAGCACCCCCATCCCCTGCTGAGGGTCCCCAGCACGGGGGTGGTCACCAGAGCCCTGTGTGGCCCCCATGCAAACCCCTTCTGCCACCAGCACCAGGACTCAGGGGGTTCTGTCCTGGGACTCTCTGCTCCTGCCCTGGGGTGACACCCGTGGAGGGGCTTTGGGGGCCTGGCTGGGATGTGGGGGTTCACCACCCAGGACACCCCCTCCCCACCCAGCCCCTGCTCCTTCCAGCAGCAGCAGCACAGCCTGGCACACACAGAGCAGGGCTGGAAGGTCCCTTACTGCTCATGGCTGGCAGGAAGGCAGCATCGGGGACCTGCTACCAAAGCCATGACACAACTGTCACACCAGAAGGGGCCCTTGGTGCTCCTGAGCCATTATCTGCCAGCACTTTGCTATCTGCAATGGGGCTCACAAGGGTGCTCGTGCTCTTACATCAAAACCCCCGATGGATGAAGACACCAAGGAGGGATCAGCCTTGCAGGAGGAAGCAGAGGTGAGTAAAACCCAGGCAGTTGCTCTCCTGACCCAGTCCTATCCCTCCCCTCATCATCACACAGCCCAGGAGGTCCCATGTCCCTGGCCACCCCTCAGGCTCCTACTTCTCCAGGCTGACACCAATCTTCAGTTTGTTGTCCTCAATTGAGAACTGGGCCAGCAAGGAGGTAAAGAGAGAGGTCTGGGCAGGGATGGCTCCTGCAGCCCTTGCCCAGCCATGTCACCCTGGGTGCCATCTGCCCCCCCTGTGCTGGCTGTGTGGGGAGGGGGAATCAGGGGGGGAATTTCTGCACGGGTTGTTCCCTCAGACATACGATATTCAGAAGGCAGAGAGAGCTCTGGACGTCATCTGGGTGGATCACCATCACCTCTTCTGTAGCTGTCAGCTGGATCACACCTTTGTTTTTCTTTAAGGTCACTCACCATGGGTGCTTCAGGGACTGAGATTCTCAGCAGCAGCTCACGTGTCTTGGGGTATGCCTGGAGAACCTGCCAGAACCCAAAGGGGGGAAGGTTCTGCTGGCAGGAGCACAGGTGGTGCTGGGGCCATGGGCAGGATGCCTGCTCCAGAGCTGCTCCTGGGGCTGCTCCCAGCCTGGATTGCTCCAGCCCAGCAAGTGGTTGTGCTTCAGCTCCCCCGGGTGCCCTGAGCCCCACCAGGAACATCTGGTTATGGCTGGGGGGGCACAGGTCAATCATCCAGGCAAAGGGGGCAGCTGCAAGGCTTGTCTGGGACCCAAGAGAGCTGCTGAGGACAGGGGGACAACCCTGGGCTCTGGTCTGCCACTGTTTCTAGTCTGGGAACTAAGTCAGAGCTCATTCACCTCCATGGAGCTGGGATGGTGACCCCGAGGAGGAAGGGGCAGGGAGGACCACAGCCTCCTGGAGCTGCTTCTTATACCAAGTCATTTGGGGCTGGAGGGGGACCCAGGACTCACCAGAGGAACCAGGGCTCCAAGTGTAGAGATTGTTAGTGGTGGGAGCTCCAGAAACTGTGAGAGAGAGGAGAAAAATGCTGCACGTGTTGAGGGGTTCAGCAGAATCTGCTCCCACATGGTCCTGTGCTCATGTTTTTCCCCTAAGATGTCAGAGCCACAGAGGTGCTCAAGCAAGGCAGAGCACGGGGGGACCTGCCCGGCCCCCAGCCCACGCTCACTGTGCCACTGGAGATGTCCATGTCCAGGACCCCCTCCTCCTGCAGGACAGAGAGCACCGAGCTGAGGAAGTTGACCGAGAGGCCCAGCTGGGAGGAGGTGGTGTCCAGCATGGGGGACAGGGGTGGCATGGGGACAGCTTCTGGCTTCCCCAGGGGGAAATCCACCAGCCCTCCTGCCACTCGCCCAACAACAGTCACCCTGGAGTCACCAGGGGAGGAAAGCACAAGCTAAAAAGTTTGCAATATTTGCCTTTACGGTTAACTTCATGTTTCTGCAGTGTGAAACCTCCGCATGCAGGACCTCGATGGGTCAGTGCCCGTGGCATTTCCTTCTCCAGGAGTTGGTGACAGCCAAACCCCCCTGAGCTCTCCTGTGACGGCAGCAGGAGCAGGAGGCACCCAGCCGTGACCTCCCCCACCTTTGCACAGCCCCCTCGGAGCCCTCTCAGGTGCCCTGGCCCAAGGAGACCTCAGGGAGCACGGGTGAAACAGCCCAAGCCCTGCCCATGCTGGAGGGAGGGGACAAGGGACACGGGACACAGGGCTCAGGGCACAGGACTCACGTTCAGGTCCAGCTCCAGGAACTGGACACGCTGGACACTGGCAGGCTGGACACGCTGTACTGGATGCTGCCCAGCACACCCAGGGGCACCAGAACTGGGGGCAGAGGGAGGGGGTCAGCCCTGCCCTGCTGGGTCGGGGTGCAAGCCCCCACAGCCCCCTCCCCCCCAGGAGAGCCCAGGGCTGCAGCCCCCGTGCTGAGTGGGTGCCACAGGAGATGTCCTTTCCCCAGAGAGCAGTGGGGGGGACACTGCTGCAAAGAGGGGACAGCCCAGGGACCCCATCAGTGCACCCAGGGGTCCTTCTGCCCACATTAGGGTGCTGCCTGGGGACAGAGGGTCTGGGTTAGGAGCTACCAGGGGACCCGGTCCTGGCATGGGGCAGACCCGGGGTTCAGTTTGCTCTTCCCACCCAGGAAAGTGTCACACGCAGCCACAGGGAAGGTGACAGGAGGGGCAAACCAGGGGACCCATCCAGGACTTACAATTGACAAGGCCCAGTTGGTCGCTGAGGAGTCCCAGGGTGACATCAACCACGGGGCAGAGCTGCAAGAGTCAGGAGGGGGGGGAGGAACCACGTTCAGACCCACCAGTCCCACACCAGTGGGTGTGGGGACACCAGCAGCCACGGGACAGCACCCATGGGAGCTGCACTCTGCTTTACACACTCACTGCTCCTTCGCACGGGGGAGATTTTTTTTTCCTAACTTACCAGGTTAGGAAGAAGTCTGTTCAGGACACTTGCCAATAAGTTATCCATAACTGGAATTAGGCTGTGGAAAAATAAAGGAGCACCATGAAAAAAAAAACAAACCTAAACCTGATGCAGAGTAAATGGTTCTTGTTAAACAATTCCTGTGAGCAGTGCAGAGCACAGAGCTGGGGGGCAGCAAAGTTCATCCTCTGGGCTTGGGTTTTGCATGAGGTGAGTGGAATTTGCATCCCGAAGTGTCCAGGGGGAAGTTTGTTACTTCCTGCTGGGGCTGCTGCAGGTACCGTGCACCCTCTACGGGCAGAAACTTTCCAACCACTCCTTCAACTTCCCAGGGGGAGCCCGAGGCTGGCTGCAAACCCGGTGGACGTTCCAGGCATCAGCTCCATCAGCCTGAGCATCCCCGGCAGCCTCAGCACCGCTCCCCTGGCCCAGCCCTCAGGTTCCCCCCTGCACAGAGCCCACCCGGTGCCATCCTTACCCCGTGAGCCCCTGGATGGTGCTGAGCAAGCCTCCTTCCCCCAGGATGCTGAGCAGGCCACCTCCTCCCAGCAGCCCTGCATTGTCCAGTAGTCCTCCTCTGCCAAGAAGGCCACCAGGGCCACCGAGGGTCCCAGCTGTGCCGAGGGTTCCTCCATCACCCAGCAGACCTCCTTGTCCCAGCACTCCTCCAGAGACCCCCGTGGGGATGCCACCCCCAGGACATCACCACCAGCTGCCACTGAGCCTCTGGGAGGGTTTCTGGGTCCTCTCCTGTAAGTGCCTTCACCACCCCCTCCACCCAGCAGGCCACTGCCAGCATTGCCCCCTCCCCCTAGCAGACCCCCCAGCAGCCCTCCACCACCCAGCAAACCCCCAGTGAGACCACCAAGCAGACCACCACCACCACCACCAATGAGACCTCCTCCCAGGCCACCCAACAGGTCTCCAGTTCCACCTGTGCCAGGATGTCCACTGCCAAGTGGCACTTCTCTGAGGGCACCTTGCAGGGTGTTGCCTTGTCTGAGAGAGCCTGTGAGGGCTGGAAGTAACATCACCCACCATCAGAGCTAAACCATCACCCACCATCAGAGCTGCCCCTGGCCACCCCCACAGCCTTCCAGCAGGAACTGGGGGGCAGCTGCCAGCCCCTGCCTGCACCTTGTGCTCCTCAAACATGGCTTGAGGTGTCCCCTGGCTGATGGGGCTGTGGCAGTACCACGGTGCAACCCCCACGGATGCCCCCGTTGGCTCCAGGGTCCCACTCGGGGGAGGATGAGGGACTCACCATCACCCAGGACACTCTGGCTCAGCCTGAGCACAGCATCTTTTGGCTGGCCCAGTGCTGGGGTCAGCAGGGCACACACCAGAGCCATGCCCAGGGTGGGGGACATGGTGTCTTCTGCTCTGCCCAGAGAGCTGTGGGTGCTGGCAGGACCTGAGGGAGGAGAACAGGAAAAGAATGGGAACAAGCTGGAGACCCCTGGAGGTGATGGGGAATTGGAGATTTCTGGGGGAATATTTTTCAGTGAATACAGAGCCTGAGCTCTAGGGGAACCAAAACTCTTCCCAGGTTAGAGCCACATTTGGCAAATAAATCCGAACAGACGTGGGGTGGTGGTGGCCCTGTGCACATCTGCAGGGACTTTCCAAGCCACCTCCTGCACAGCCCAGCACCTGTTTGCTTGTTCCCACGGGTGGACACCCTGGCCAACCCGTTCCTTTCCACCCCTGGTCGCCCTGACATGGTTTGAAGCTCAGGGTCTGAAGTGGTTTCTCAGAGGAGGCAGGGGCAGGGAGTTACTGCTGCAGCTCACACCTGGGACACCTCAGCCTTGCCTCCTAACCCAGCATCTCCTACCCTCGTAACAATACCAGTACCAGTGGCAGCCTTCAGAGGATATGGCAACACAAAAAGCCTAATTTTGCATCAAAGGAATGTGGGATTTTTCTTTGGAGAAGGCGTTTGGGTGGACTACAGCAATTTTCCTTTCTGATTTTTCAGGCTGGTCACTAAATACAAACTGGAATCACTCACCTGCATTTCTGCCATTCCTGGGTTTTTCCCCTTCTATCACCCATAGGTGAAATGGTGGCTCTGCCCTCCCAGGCTCACAACACCCTCTACCCACTATTTTGACCATATTTACCTGGTCTTATCCCGAATTTCCAGGCCTGGCTTTGATTTTCAGTCCTCCAGAGGCAGGGAGGCTCAGGGCCAGGAGCAGTGGTGTTTATGTACTGAAGCAGATGAGGAAAAATAGGAGGATGCCCGAACTGCAAAAGCTGGGCCAGGGGATGGAGGGTGTAACACTGCATTTGTGGTTTTCATGTATTCCAAGATCAATAAAGATTTATAAAACAGGGAAGGGTGTTGAGCAACAGCTGATAGGATGCCCCATTATCAGGCAGGGCTGTTCCCAGCTGGAACCCGAGACTCTGGGGCGGAGCTGCTGCTGACCCCAAGAGCCCTGCTAGAAACTCAGCTGATTCCAGACACACATCAGTGCTCAGCTGTCCCACACCCACTGCCATCCTGGGGTAACTTCTCCAGTTCTGGGGAGCACATGGGGAGGCTCCAGAAAAGCACCTGGAGATTTCTGTCTCCTTTAATGTCCAACCCAGGACACGGTTCCTGAGGATCTCCCCACCCATCCCGCAGCCGCCAGTCCCTTCCTGGTGGGGGATGTTTCTGCAGGCTCAGGAGAGCCCCTCTGGGGTGGACACGCTGCTCCCTGCTAGCACCAGGGCACAAGGACACCTTTGTCCTGCTGTCCTCAACACTTGATACCCCTCTGGGATGAGGTGTGCTGTGCAGCCTTATGCAAGGGGGAGATGTGATCCTGGGGGGGCACCTCAGCTCTGTGCCTGGCTCTGTACCCAGCCCTGTCCCAGCATGGCCATGCTCCCCTGGGGACACTGCCAGGAGCTCCTGTGCCCACACCTGAGCTTCACAAACACTTTCTGTAAGGTACCAGCTGCTCACTATGGGTGCAGCCACCCTGGCTCTGTGTGGGGCACAGTGGGGACAGATGGGTGCTGGCAGCCTCATACCAAATAAATATTCAGAGAGAGAAATGCTGAAGCAGTAAAGGATTTTATTGAAAGGGTGACACAAGAGCAACCATTAATGCCAAGAAAGAGCTGGGCTTCCCCACGACGGGGGGGTAAGAGTGGCCACAGAACCCCCAGCAGCTCTCCTGGTCCCTGTGGGTGGCTGCCTGTCCCCTGGGGCCACAGTGACAGCAGGACAGAGCTGCAGGGGACACGGAGGCAGCAGAGAGGAGCAGGGCTGGGGGGCTCAGAGGGTGAGCTGGGACAAGGGACCTCCCGGGCAGTACTCTTCCAGAGAACCCTGGTCAGGAAAGCTGTCTGCCTGGAAGAGGCAGCACAAACCCCAAGGTTTTCACAGTCTGAGCCTCACCAGCTTCCCCCTGGCCCCAGGGAGGTTTCCCCGTGGACTCACACGGGCAGAGGGAGTGCTGGAGAGCAGGGACAGCCCATGGGGAATGGGGGAATGGGGCTGACCATGGGGGTTTGGGGGTCCCCAGGTGACCACCTGGGAAATGCCATCCTTACCTCAGTGATTTCCAGCTCGATGCTCCCCAGGTTGGTGTTGAGGATGTTGGGCAGAGAGACTGAGAGGCTCAAGGAGTCTGCAAAAGGAAGAGAAGTTCTGTGTCATGGGGGAACTGAGCACAGGCAGTAAGGGAAAGGGGAACCCCAAATCCAGATAAGTTTGAGGGAAGAGGGAATGTGGAGCCTGGCTGTACCATTCACAGTGGGGATGTAGGAGGCTCTGAGAACCCTCTGGATCCAATCTGCAAGTGAGGAGACCTGAGAGGAAGGGGACACGTGTTAATGGCTGAAGAACAGTGAGTTACTGGGATGAAAACACTGGTGTGCACATCCCAGAGTCACTGCCACGGGGCACTGGGATGGGGCAGGGCTGAGCAAGGAGGAGATGAGAAGGCTGAAGGAGAAGCAGGATTTTGGGTCTCCTTCCCCATGGACATCACTTACACTGTGAGGGTCGAGTCCCCGGGGTGCCCGTGTCAGGTTGATGCTACAAAAGAGAAAAACAAAGCAGGGTTGGGGTCCATCTGGTGCAGCCCCTTGATAGCTTCCCAAAAGCTGCTCAGAGCCTTGAATGGTCTGGAATTTGTCTCAGCCACACAAAGATACAAGCTTTGGAAAGCAGAGAAATTTTTGTAGAGCTCTCTCATGGCTTTGGACACGTCCTTGGTCTGGGGCTGAGGCTGGGGGGTGACAGGGAAGCCCCAGGCACCCTTTCCATGTCTCCCATGTCTGTGTCACACCCCCCGGTGATGCCACCAGCCCCCTCTTGCCTGGCCCCAGAGCTTTCCCATCTGAGCCCCCTCCCCATGGAGCTCCCTCCCTGCCCACAGCCCCACAGAGCTCAGCTCTACCTGTCCAGCTCCAGGGACAACTGGAGTTTGCCATCAGAGATTGATGGGATGATGTTCAGCATGATGTCCTGGAATTGGAACAAGGGAAGACACAAGGTTATTTCCCTGTGCAGCTCTCAAGACTGAAAAGAAAAGCCTGAGTACTTGTAAATAACCCATTCTGAGAAAAATCAAGTGTCTGTGCCTAGAAATCACATTCTTCTGATGGATGGTGTTATGGAGCTCTCTCCTGTCTTTATTTTGCATTATTACTTAAACATTGCACTTGCACTTGGTTGTGAGCACTTTCTAAGGGCTGGGCACCACTGCTCCAAAGCTGTGCTAAATTCTGAAGAAAAGTTCTGAAGGGCTGAGGGCAGGAGAAGCTGAGGGGGTGCCAGACAACAGCCAGACCCAGCCCTCACCCTGGTTCGGGGGTCTCATCTCCCAGGACCCCACTCACCGTGTCGATGGAGAAGAGGAGCTTCTGGGAGGATGCCACAGTGGGAAGGGTGACATCGATGGTGGCCTTGAGGGTGGTGGTGGCTTTTTGTCCCCTCACGGTCACCACTGGCTCATCAGCCACCTGCACACGCAGCTCCAGGGGCAGGGATGCTGGGAGGACCCTGGCGAGCTGCAGGGACAGGGGGGGTCAGGGCAGGGGGGTCTGCATGGCTGGGATGGGTGGTGGGGTGGGGAGGGGTCTGACCTGGGGGACGAGTGGCAGGATGGCTTCTGTGGACAGCGAGACACCCCTGGGGACCTGCGGGAACAGCAGTGGTGTTGGGGGCTGGGGGGATGTGGGAAGCCCACGCTGGGCTTGGCCGCACCCCACCAACAAACACAGAACAGGGCAGTGACCACCCCTGGGTCACACAAGAAAACCAGGATTTTCCCCCGGCCCCAGAGGGAAGCGTGGTGACCCACCATGGTGCTGGTGATGCTGACGTCGAAGGCTGAGGCTGCCTGCCCCAGGAGGACATCCAGGACACCCCGGGGGAGGCTCAGCCGGGCGGGGCAGCCGGTGGCCAGCAGCAGGCGGGCGGTGGCCAGTGGTCCACGTGCAGGGGAGTCCCTGCCCAGGAGCTGCAGGGGACAGAGCAGAGGGGGGCTGGGTGGGCTCAGGGAGCTAAGGGTACATGGGGTACCCTGCCCATCCCTGGGTCCCAATAGAATGGAAATAGAGTAGTCTGGAAGGATTTGGGCTGGAGGGACCTTAAAGCCCCCCCAGTGCCACCCCTGCCATGGGCAGGGACCTCTCCCACAGCCCAGGGTGCTCCAAGCCCCATCCAACCTTGGACGCTGCCAGGGACGGGGCAGCCACAGCTTCTGGGGTCAGCCTGGGCCAGGGGCTCAGCACCTTCAGGTCTGGTTTTGGCCTGATAATGGTCCCTATTGATCACCCACCAAACTTCTGCAGAGCACTTATAAACAGCACCTGCTTGTGACCCATCAGCTCTGCTCCCCTGGGAGTGAGGAACTTCTGATCAACAAGGATGAGCTTGAGACAACTGTGCTTAATCAAGCAGTGCTGAGCCAGTCTGGCTCGTGCTACCCTCAAGGATTAGCAGGTAAAAAACCAAAAAAGCAGAGACCCAGTGGTGGCATTAACATGGATGTGGCCAGAGCACACTCATCTGGACCTTCCAACCGGAGCTTTCCCAAAGCCAGCTGGAATTACAGGACCTTCCCATCAAGAGCATCCCTGTGGGGCTGAACCCCCAGCCCTGGTCCAGGTGGTGGCACTCACGTTCAGCTCCATCTGGATGGCATCTTGGCTGAGGATGGAGAAGGGCGGCACATCCCCCAGGGCCCGGAGTGGGAGCACAGCTGCAGACACAGGGAGGGAAAGGGAAAAAGTCACAGAACTGCAGCCAGGATGAGGGGATGCTCCCCGGTTCCGTGGTTCCCAGAGATATCGGAATCAACAGCAGCTCTTGCTCCCAGCATTCCCAACTGGACAAGCCGCTGGAAAGCACCATTTTGCAACAAAAATGTTGTTTCTAGAAGCAACAGTTCCTGAAGTGTCTTTTTGGCTGGAAAAACCGCGCGGCTGCTCTGGGCAGGGAAGTGGAACGCGGCGCTGGAGCGGGGAGTCCCGGTCCCGGGGGGTGGTTCAACAATTGTACTTACCCCGTGTGAAAAAACAACAAACCCCCCCCAGAGTAGGGGGTCACCCGTGGGAGGGGGAGGAGGGGGAGGAGGAGGAGGGTGTGAGCACTTACAGGCCCTGGAGCCGAGCAGGGAGCTGAGCACACGCAGCCCGGCGCTGAGGATGTTGCAGCCCTGGGGAGGCAGAGGAGGGGGCTCAGTGCCCTGGACCCTCACCCCTCGGGCGGCATTGCCAGGACCTGCGAACCCGCGTGCTGGGAGGACGCCCCGTTCCCGCAGCACGGGTGGGCAGCCGGGGGGTTCCCCTCCTCACTGCTGCCCCCCGGGGCTCAGGCACCGGCTCACGGGGACGGTGACACCGAGGTCCTGGTGCCGGCACGGGGAGGCCCGGCCGGGCGTCCCTCTGAGCCCGCAGCTGTGCAAACAGCCACGGGCACAACCCGGACTGCTCCCGCACCGCCCCCCCAGCCCCCGCACTGCCTGCCCAGCCCCGTGGCATCCGTGCCCGTGGCTCTGCCCACTCACCACCTCACGCAGGGACTCGCTCAGGAGGCGTTTCAGAGGCTGATCCAGGAGGGCCACATTGGGTCTGGATAATGGGAAAACAGAGCTTAAAGGGTCATAAATTAATGGCTGGAAAATACCTGCACTTGGCCCGAGGGAAAGTGCCTCTCTTGCACTGCCCAGAGCTGTGCTTCAGTGCCAACATTTCATCCAAACCAAGTCCCTGAACCCAGCCCAGTGCTCCCAGCACAACCCACGAACATTTCTGCTGGGGCCCAGATTTCAAAGGGAAGCTCAGTGGTTTCCCCCCGGGGCCAGCAGCCAGGTTCAGCCTTCCAGGCACCAGGCACACAAGTTCTGCCTTCCATGGCCACCAGCACCAAGGGGTGGCACTGCCATGGGGACCACGTGCTGGGCACCAGCACCCTGCTCACACAGATGCTGACCTCACACGGATGTTTATGCTGTCAGTCTGGCAGTCCTGAGTGTTCTGGCGAGTCCCCAGATTGTCCTGGACCTGCATGGTAACATCTGCATCCACCTGCACGCAGAGGTCCCTGCCCAATGCGCTGCACGGGGACAAACACAGCCCAAGGCTCAGGACATGTGTCACCATCCCCTTTCCAAAGAGCTGGTGACCCCGAGCCCTGTCCCAGTGGACATGCCATACCTGGTGACCTCTACCAGCAGCTGGGTCTTGAAGCCCACCTCATGGCCAAAGCCAGGCAGGGAGCGCAGGGTGACCTTGGGAAGGGTGTTGTTGAGGATTCTCAGCCTGGAATGGGGAAAGAAGGGGGCAATAAGTAGCACACTGGTACGGAGAATCTCCATCCCCTTGCCCCCCAGCACTGTGGTTGCAGAGGTCCTCAGGGTCCTTTCCACACTGAGCCTGCAGGGTCCCTCCCACCCAGGAGCAGCTCATGGCACCAGGACACCCTCCCCTGGCAGGCACCTCCCAGCAGCTGAACCCTCTTGTATGGACCTGCTGCAGGGGGCAGAGGGGGCCCTGTGTGTTCAGAGCCTCCTTTCCCCTGGGTGACCCAGACAAACCGAGGGCTGGCCAAGGGCACCCGTCTCCCACTCTCACTCACCCTGTGTCATCACCGTTGTTTCCACCAAGGAGGCTGCCAACAAGACCATTTTTACCAAGAATACCATTTTCGCCAATGAGAAGTTCAAGGACAGCATCAAGGAGACCATCAACAAGACCATCTTTGCCAAGGAGACCATCAAGGATGCCATCTTTGCCAAGGAGACCGTCAAGGATGCCATCTTTGCCAAGGACACCACCCAGGACACCATCTCTGTCAAGGACACCACCAAGGAGACCATCTTGACCAAGGAGGTTGCCAACAGCACCGTTTCCTCCAAGAAGACCACCAAGGAGACCATCTTGACCAAGGAGGTTGCCAACAGCACCGTTTCCTCCAAGAAGACCACCAAGGAGACCATCTTGACCAAGGAGGTTGCCAACAGCACCGTTTCCTCCAAGAAGACCACCAAGGAGACCATCTTGACCCAGGAGGTTGCCAACAGCACCATCTTTGCCAAGGAGACCACCAACGACACCATCTTTGCCTAGGAGACTTCCAACAGCACCATCTTTGCCCAGGAGACTGCCAACAGCACCATCTTTGCCAAGGAGACCACCAACGACACCATCTTTGCCAAGGAGACCACCAACGACACCATCTTTTCCAAGGAGACTGCCAACAGCACCATCTTTGCCTAAGAGACTGCCAACAGCACCATCTTTGCCCAGGAGACTGCCAACAGCACCATCTTTGCCAAGGAGACCACCAACGACACCATCTTTGCCTAGGAGACCACCAACGACACCATCTTTTCCAAGGAGACTGCCAACAGCACCATCTTTGCCTAAGAGACTGCCAACAGCACCATCTTTGCCTAGGAGACTTCCAACAGCACCATCTTTGCCAAGGAGACTTCCAACAGCACCATCTTTGCCAAGGAGACCACCAACGACACCACCTCTGCCAAGGAGACCACCAAGAGGACCATTTTTTTTGAGGAGATTACCAACCAGAGCTCCACCAGCTGGAACCTTCTGCTGGTCACGTCTGACTTGTGACTCTCTAAAACCTGAAAAAAAAAAGATGCAGGGTGACTGTGAGCTGTGTGGGCTCAGCACACAAACCTTGCTGTCTCAGCCTGGTCCTTCCTTTCCCTCCAGCAGAGGGGTGGTGGCACCAGCCACTGTGAAGTAGCTGAGGTACCATTTCCTGAGTGCTTTATAAATGCAAATTATCAGCATTGACACTGTTGCTGGCAGATCTGGACCAGCTTCTGATTTTCTGAGCATGGTCAACAGAGAGAAATAGCAGAACTGGTCTCAAAAAACAAAAGAGAAATACCTTCTTTTCCATGCACTTACCATCTACCTCAGTTTTGGAAACTGAGACCACGATTCCACGTCCCTGTGAAAGGGCCAGGTGGCTGCAGAGGAGGAGGAGAGCCCAGGAGGAAGCCATCTCTGCTCCTAGTGGCTGTGGAAAGTGATGACCATCAATGCAAACCTGGGACACCTGCACCCTGAAGTAACATTTCTTTAAAGACCATAATGAATTTCATTGCTCCAAAGTGTAAAAATCCAAATCCATTTAAATGTCAACTGCACATCAGAAAGGGATCAAGCAAGTGTGAGAGGGCTAATTCACCCTAGGTAAAAATCTACCTCAGATAACAGAGTTATACCAGCAATAATTGGAGTGACAATGGCCTATGAAAACCATGAAATACCCTTTCTTCTTCAAGGACTGCAAATATAACAAATGCGTGTCTGTGCTCGAGAAACTCACCGTGAAATGCACCACACATTGGAGTGGTCAGAGCCTGGCAGGCAGGCTCCATCAGGATAACAATTCCAGTTAAAAAGACAACACTCCTAAACAAGCCCTAAGGACTCTCCTTTGGGAAGCATTCAGGTTTGCAGAAGAAGAAAGAGATCTCTAAGGAAGCATTTTGCTCTCACCTGACCAAGCTCTGGAGCAGAAGGGTCTCTCCAGCGACGTCCCTGTCTTCTGGAGATGACCTGCATGGAGTATCCCATTTATAGAGCCTGACAGCAGGAAAGAGGTGAGCGATGTCACCCAAGACACCCAGAATAATTGGTGGGGAGCAAAACAAACAATGTCTTCTTTCTGGTGACTCCCACTGCAAATATTTCCCTGGAGATGTCAGGAGTTGGGTAAATCATTGAGCAACGACCCATAGGTGGGGCGTCAGACCCAGCCAGCTCTGGGTGCCAGCCTGGACTCTGCTTCCCACTTTGGGACATCAGTCTTTGGTGTCAAGCTCTGGCCATGGCTGAGAAGTCATGCCTTCACCAACTATATTTATTTTTTTTCAAGTAAAATTGGGGTTTTGGCTGAAATATATAAAAACACTTGCCCCTCCCTGGTAGGTACCTCAACAGCTTTTGGTGCTGCAGCACAGAGCATCTCACCCCTGCAGCTGGGACATGGCACATGTCATGGGTGATAAATGAAGGAAGGACCAGGCAGCACCTTTCTCAGTGCAAGCACAGACTGTGGAGATGGTACCAGAGTCAGATGTTCACCAGCCAGGCCAGCAGGACGTGCCCAGTGCTCCCATCCCAACCTGCCTACAGACAACAACACTTCCCAAAGGCAATGGTGCCTGGTCAGTGACCTGGGTGGCTCATAACCCATTTGGTAATCGAGGAGAAGGAGGTATTGAATTGGGCAGGAGCAGTGACACCATGACAAGGGGTACTGATTGGGTGTCATGGCCTTACAGACACCCTGAGCTGACAGACACCACTGGCCTGGGAAATGCTGCACCAGTCTCACTACCGTGGTGTTATCTCCAGGACCATCACCTCCACCCCAGGCCACTGCAGAAGGACTGGATGTGGAATGCTCTGTCACAAGGAGATGCCCTTGAGAGGGTGATGCCACTGGCCACAGAGCCATGGAGCTGCCAGGCTGGAACCCATCAGCTCTGGATCATTCTGAAGTTCTGGAGGGACCACTGATCCCAGCGTGGACATATCAGGAGACTCTCTCTTTGGGGCAGGAAAAAGAAACCTTTCCTCTGAGTCCATGGCCCGAACATGGTCCTGGTGTGTCTCACATCCCGAGGAGCAGTTTGGAGGCTGGTGGTGCTGGGGAGGCCATGAACTGTTCACTGTTCAGTGACAGGGGTGGATGGGCTGATCCCCAGCTCTGAAGAATAATAGTCCAGAAAATGCTTGCTCAGAGTTAATACTTTCTGCAAACTTGGAAATCAGTATTTCCAGCAGATTAGCCAGCTTTTGTCACACATTAGCTCCAGCTTTAAAAAATATCCTAGCTAAAGGCTGAGGAAGAGGTGGCAAAGGTGCCAAAGTACTTAAGGAGCTGTCACTCTTCCTGCAACCTGATCAGCTCAGCACCTGGGGAGCACAAAGCCTCGCTGTCACCCAGAGATGGTGACATTTGATAAGGTGGAAGAGGGCGTTAGCCAGATGGTATTAAGTTATCACCTGTCCTGAATCGCTTTACACTTTGGGCAATCTCTATTGGAAACCGAATTACCATAAAGACGGGGCTGATAACGGGGCAGAGAGCGGAGGGGCAGCCGGGCACTGCAGGGAACAGCTTCTGAGCAGTGACCTTTCAGCATGACTGTAACTTGGCCTCTCACCAGCCCTGCTGAACGCCCAGGTCTCTGACAACTCAATATTTTGGGTAAACTGAAGCAGATTCCCATAAAGAGAACGGTACAGGGAGGTCCAGGTCTCGCTAAAGCAACTTTCAAAGACCCAAGGACATGAGTCAGAGAAACACAGAGCAAACCAGAACGGGCTTGGTCAGTGGACATGAATGAGCTGAACAGGCACAGCTTTGCTGCTGGCATCACCAGCAGCCTGGGATGGGGGCAGGAGGTGACATAGCCCAGGGAAGGGTTGCAGAGCTCACGTTAGCAGGAAGGTTGTGGGGTCTGGCCAGACCAGGCCAGTGGGACCCACTAGCTAACTACTAACCCACTGAAAACTGACCAGTTGCCCCCTGAGATCTCCAGCCTCACTTGTGGGCTAATGCAAGAACAATAAGGGACATCTCTTAAAAAAAAATGTGCTCGGCCCTGACAAAGTTTGCAGTGAAATGAAGAGCAAAGGCACCATAAAGAGCTGCTCTCTTCGGGGGCTGGTTATGGCTGCTTTCCTCATTTTTCAGGACTCCTGGTGGGGACAATTCCCACAAGTGCTGCAGAGCAGTTGCCTGCAGGCTCTGGCAGTGCACGCAGAGACACAGAACCTGCCTCACCCCCAGCTTCTCCTGGAGACAAGTTCTTGAGAGCACCCTGATCTTTTCAAAGGCAGCCTTCATTCTGCACCAGCTGCCCACCACCAGGAAAGAAATGTTCAAGTCATGTTGGCTTGATGAAATCTGGATGGAAGCTGTTTATTGAGTCTCTAATGACAAGGGATGATCCAGCAGCCAGTGAATTGCCCACCTGGGATCCATGCCTGCAGTGCAGCCCAGTGCCACCCGTGCCAGGGGCTGAGTCCCCAGCTGCAGCTGTAGCCAATGCTTCCTGCTGATGGAGGGCACAGGAGCCACAGGGATAATATCTGCCAGAAAGCCCTTTAGTGGGAGCTCCTGAAACACAGGCACAGGCTGTGAGCCACCCACCCAGCACCCTGCACCGGGACCACCTCCCCCCAGCTCCTCCAGAGCCCCAGCCCAGCACAACTGCAAAGGTCCCCCCTGAGCAGAACGGGAGCTTTTGAGAAATGCCAGATTGGATTTAGATTTCATTTAAATCCTGTTAGTGATAAGGAAAGCAGCAGGAGGAGGCTGCAGGGACAGCATTACCTAAACAAACCCCCAGCAGAGACCCCTGCACAGTGCAGCTCCCCCAGCTCACCTCAAACATCCCCAGGGAGGAGGGAGCCAAGGCCACCCCTGGCAGGCTGCAGGGAGAGGAATTGTGGTGTGAGTCCCCCCTGCAGCCCAGGAACCCACTCTGCCCCCCCAGCAAACTCCTCACTGCCCCCCCAGCCTCCAGCAAAGGCAGCAGAGGGGCCACAGCTCTGCCAGACCCCCCGGGGCAAACACACCAAGAGCCTTTCCCCCACCCTGAGCCAACCTCAGCTCTTCAAATTTACAGAGCAAAAACCACCCCTACAGGGTTTAGCCCAGCTGGGCTGTGTCAGCTTGACCCTTGCTTATTTTTAAATAACTGTTGGTAGGAACTCTGAAAGCACCAAGCAGAGACATCAAAGGCTCCTTCTCCAACCACTCCAGCCCCAAGGACCCCCTGGCCAGGCACGATGCTGACAGCCCCTGCCTGCTGTCCCCCTCTGGGGGTTCCTGGCACAGCCCAAACCAAAAGCCAAAGGTTTCAACTCACAACATCCAGGACAAAGAGGGATTCAGGAGCAGAGTCTGATGGGGACACCTGGAACTCGGGGGTGCTGAAGAGCTGCAGGAAGCTCTGCTCTGGGGTTATGGTCACCACAGGTGCTTTTGCTTCTCACATTTCAATCACCAGGGACTGGGAGGGAGGCAGCACCCCAGAAATCTCTGGAGAGCCAAAGAAATAGGGTGACATCTCCTTTCCTTCCCAGTGAGTGCTCAGCATTGGTGACATTCAGCAAAGTCAGAAGGAGGCAGTGGGGCCCACACTGCTCACAGTATGTCCCCTAAATCAGCTCAGTAAGAAAGCTTTTATGAATAGAATAGAATAGAATAGAATAGAATAGAATAGAATAGAATAGAATAGAATAGAATAGAATAGAATAGAATAGAATAGAATAGAATAGAAGGAAAAGGTTCCCAGCACATCTCTGTGAAAGGAGAGCAGCTCTATCTGCTGCCACAAGCAGCCTGAGGTGACCACAGAGCAGTAGGATTAAGGAGAGTCCACCCCCCTCGGGATGAGGTCTCTGAGAATGGTGGTCACCAGTGGGGTGTTGGGAAAGTGTCACAGGGCAGGGACCAACTGCACAGAGTTGGGTGGGGGGAGCTTGGCATGGGGAAGGGAAGAGCACAGACAGCAGCACATAGAGCTGCCTTCACCATGGGTTCAGGTTTCTCTGCTGGTCACAAGCCCAAGGCACCCACTGGGTCATTGCTGAAGGAGGCTGCAGCACGGGGAGCTCAGCACTCAGGAGTTCTGCAGACAGGATGAGCTGGGTGGCAGCATCCCTCTTCAGTGGCAGAGAAACAAGAGGCAGCTGCTCCATGGGGACCTCAACCTCCTTGCCCTTCTCTTGGAGAAATGTCTGAAAGGTCCATGAGAAGAGCTGTGTCAGAGAGCTCAGGTCCTTTGCAGGGTCTGAATTTGGATCAGGTACAATGGAAGTGGGTGCTTTGCTCTGTTGTGTCAGAAACAATTCAGAGCAATGAACTCCACAGAATGATGAGCTGAGGAGGAGGGGAGATCATGCACCAGCTCACAGAGCCTCTGCAGCCCCAGGCTGGGAAGGACAAGAGAAACATCACCACCCCGTGACCAGGCACCAGGCAGCAGCACTCACCTGCAAACCCAGCTCTGTGAAAGTGTCACTTGTCACTGGGGGGCTGAGCAAAGTGCACTGCAGGGTCCCAGCAAGGGGGATCTCAGCTGCACGGAAACAAAAGGAGATGCTTAACCAGAGTGTGTACTCTCTGCACCTTCCTGCTGATGGAGATGGCTGGATGAATGGATGGATGATGATGATGATGATGATGATGATGATGACGATGACGATGATGAATGGATGCCAACTTGAAAGTCATGGTGGTGAACTTTGCATTTACAAGGTTGAGCACTGCATCCACAGCTGGACGCAGCTGTGGGGTGAGAAAAAAAGTGTGAGAAAACCTTGCAACAATCAGGGGGAAAAAAAAAAAAATGTTGGCATTCGAAACACCTCCATGCTTTCCCCTAGAATGTGTCCCCAGGGCAGAGGTCCAGCTCTGATCCCCCACAAACTCTGGGCTCCTTCAAAATATTCCTGACCCAACCTGAGCCCCCTGCCCTGAGAGCAAACCCCACCCCTACCCCCCCCCCAGAGCCACCACGCAGCCCCCGCCAGAGCTGAGGCTCTTTGTTGCCTTTAAGTTACAGTTTCTCCACGTATTTGTAGACACAACCATGCAGAAAATCACCAGCTTTAATATCACACTTGTTAGCAGGGAGTGATTCGTTTCTGCCTCCAGGCTGACACTTCCCAACCTTCTGCTTTTATTTTCTGGTTCCCAGGTCTGGGTGTGTGGGAGGCTGCAGAGCATCACTCACCCTGAGATCCCTTTGATGGCTTTGACGTTTGGCTTTTTTTTTTTTTGCAGCCTCCTCTGCCATTTTCTGCAGAACGTGGCTCTCGTTCAGAGCAGCGGAGAGTGCTGGAAGATTTGCACAAGATGAGCCGTTTGGTACAAACCCCCCAGGGAAGAATCTGTGCTGGAGGGCGGGGGGACTCCAGACCCTGCACCTCACCCTCTAAACCATTGTTACTGACGTGTTCCTGGCCCAATATGCACAGGAACCATCCCGACACATCATGTGCTGACCATTGGGATGAGCAGCAATTCCTGTTATCCCTGGCAAGCACTCACCAGGCTTCCTCACCACGCTGCTGCCTGAACACTCCCCATGATCAATCGTTCCAAGATCGATCCTGATGACAGCTCCAGGGCCAGCAGCTCCTCCTGACCATGCCAGCCAGCCACTAAGGGCTAAAATGCACCAAATCACTGACATCTCCAACCCAGCACTGCTGCTGTCAGGGCTCCAGAGCCTTACAGGACACTGTGGGTTTCAACAGACAGAGACAGTGAGCTGGAGGCAGTTCACACACCACGTGTCAGGACACCTAAAACCTGCCCAAGGGCTGAGGGTGCCTGATGGAGCCCCTGTCCTGAGGTCTCAGGGCCACCCTGAGCCCCGGTCCCTGGAACAGCAGGAGAGGTCACGGCTGTTGGCCATGGCAGAGGCACAAGGTGTGATGAACCTCCCCATGGGCACCTCACGCTTCTCACCAGCACCAGAGGGAAATGATGTGACCTGCTGCACCTCACTGTGATGGAACCCTGCAGGGAAGGGCCCTGTGTCACCTCACCCAGCCTTTTTCCAGCCCAGAGTCCCCAGGGGTTGTCCAAGCTCTGCACTGCTCTCCTGGAGACAGCAGGGAACAGCCAGCACATAAACCCCACTGAGAGAGGGGTAAAGCCAAAGGCAGGAGAGGGCTGGGTAATTCCTGTGGTATAACCTAATCCCTGAGTGCTCCTGGCAGCTGCCAATACAAATAATTTCAGTAAGAAATGTGGAAGCCCAGGTGAGCCCTCGAGCCCCAGGCTGTGGGTCTGTGCTGCCCAGGCTGAGCTCTTGTGCAACACCCAGGAAGAGGCAGTGGGGATTTGCACACAAAGCCCAAAATAAAAACCTGATCTGTTTAATTACCTGATACAGGCAGAAGTGTGGGGAAGGAAAAGCCCAAGAGGTGTGATGGTAAACATTGCTTTTGGAGGTACCTGGAGCTGCAGCTCTTGGGACGAGTGGTTCTTCCTCCCCAAAGGTTTGTGCAAATGCTGAGGAAGACATGGGATCTGCTGGTGGAGAACCCACTGGAAATTATGATGTTCTTTGTGGTGTTCTGACTGGTCCCAGCAGGGTTGGAGTGAGGCTGAGAAGAACCATCACCTGCCCAGAGAACGGGGCCCTCAGCCTTGTCCCAGCGCAGGAGGGCTCAGTGTCCCCCCAGGCTGCCTGGAGCTCTGCTCTGGGATGGCCACACTGCTGCCCATGTGCCCACCATCCCCACCCACCCCCTCCCTGGTGATTCCACCCAGCAGGACCCAGCTCTGGGAATTCACCACGCTGCAATCCTGCAGACCTGAGTAATTTATTTCCTCACTTCAATTCTATATAAATTGTGTCAGGGGGTTTAATCTGCCAGCACCTCCCTGCCAGGGACACACTCGGTGCCTCTCTGCTGCACCCAGACAGGGAGATTTACATCTGATCCTACAGGGGTGGGAGATTTATAGATAACTCCAGTAAGGAACAAACCCTGCCAGAAAGCCCTGTTGGTGCTGGTAACTTGATCAATCACTGTGCTGTAAGCTGACATCTCATTAAACCTCCACAGGGACCATCAGGTCCAGAACAGCCCTTCAGGAGGAGAAAATCCACCTCCAAGTCCCAGGGTGCCACCTCCTCCAGCAGCTGATCCCCTGTCAAGCATCACGAGGCTGCATGGGTCCAGCACTGATCCAGCACTGATCCAGAGCTGATCCAGAGCTGATCCAGAACTGAACCAGAGCTGATCCAGAGCTGCCCACCCCCAGGGCTGGGACCCACATCCAACTACTGCCCTCAAACACAGCACGGGCTCATTTCTCAGAGACATTTCTCCAAGCCCACGTCCCTGCCCATGCCAGGAGACACCTCCCACCAGCCCCAGGAGACTCCTCTGCAGGTTCCAACCTTCCCCATGGATTTCCTTCCCTAAGCAACCCCCTCACCCCTGAGCAGGCTGCACCACACAGCTCCATGGCTGCTTCTGCCTGCTCCCTGGGTGCCTTTGGTGCAAACAGCCAGCACGGCTGAGCCTTGGCTTCCCTTGGCACTCCTGTGCCAGGCTGTGAGGGAAGGCAGCCCCGTGGGGAGAGCCAAGGGTGCTGAACGTGTCGAGATGCACCTGGAGCCACTGCCCCATGACTCAGGTCACCGACACACAAAGGACAATGGTTCCCTCCCCAGGCACAGGTGTTTCAACACGTTCTGACACCCCATCCCACTGCCAAGGGACTCAGCCCCAAATGGGCAGCTCAACCCTCTCTGGAAGACTGGTCAGGGCTCGGGGCTGAGATCCCAAATCTCGGGGGAAGGTTGGAGAAGGAAGGGGAACGGGATGAGGCCAGGGGGCTGCATGGAGATGGTGTTTGCAGGCAGAACACGAGGGACCCCAAGCACAGGAAGGAGAGAGACTGAGGCTCCCTGCCACAAACACTTCCACTGCTTGTAGGGACATGAGCAAAGTGGGTGGACATCACCCACTGCTTTCTTCTACCAATAGTAATAAATATTACTGGTGGCTTTTGGTTGGGAATGGGTTAAAGAGAGGAAGGAAGGATGGCAGGTAGGTTGTTCTGGAGGTTAGAGGAGATAGCTCTAAAAAAGACGGATCCTCTGTCTGGTCTAACACTCACCCAACAGAAACACTCCTCTTGCCTTCAACAGACTCACCCAGGCCTGGTGGGGACAGAGCATCCCCTGATGATCTGCCAAGATTTCCTCCAGTGCACCTCATGCTGGTCTCACCCCTTCTGGTCTGAGACGTCCATCAGGAGAGTGACACGAAGCCTGGCAGCTTCTCAGTGGTGTGGCCATGGTGGTGGCTGTCCCTGCCATGTTCAGAGGGAAGCAGGGCTGCAGAGCAAAGGAACCACTGCTCTCTTCCTGACAATGTGTGATTTCTTGGCACCCTCTGCCCAGAGCCCAAGCTTTGTGCTCCTGAGGAACAGCTCCCAGAGGTGAGCTGCCCCAGCACGTGCCCTGCAGTGTTTCACCTCGCTCGGTCATCAGCTGGACAGGGAAACAATAAAAATGGAATATAAAACAAATTGTCCACCCTGTGTCCCGGTTCCTACCTCTCTTTGTCAATTTCTGCAACGTCAGCCTTGGTTGGGAAGATATATAAGGCCAGCACAAGTCCTTGCTGTGGTCACGGCAAGACAGGGACTCGTCTGGAAGGATGGGAAGATTGAGCAGGAAAGGTAAGGATGGGTTTGAAACCTGAGGAGCTTGGCAGAGGCTGTGCTTGTGCTGGCTTTGCTGGGTCTCCATAAGGGAGAGTGCTCATCAGAGCTCCACTTTCTGCAAGGATGCTGTAAATACCTCTGTCTGCTGCAGGTTAAACATTCTCAATTCTGGTTTCCTGTTGTGAGAGCATTGCAAGCACTGTAAACCATCCCCAAATGTTTTTCTGAGCAGTAGATAATGCTTTTACCTTTCTACTGGATTCCAGCCTCCTCCACAGCTTCCATGAGTTCCTCAGCTAATCTTACCTCCTGTTTATCTGCTGCTCCCACATTTGCTGTTCCCTGCTCTGGGCAGATGGGATATTGCTGCAGCTCTGTGCCCAGGGCCAGGCCAGGGACCCCAGCTCTGACCAGGAGCTCTGGATCTGTTCCTCCTCCTCCAGGCACCGGCATGGCCAAGATCTGCACCCTGAGCATCCTCCTGAGCCTCCTGGTCCCCACTCCTGCCACCCGCTCACCAGACTGTGGGGGCATCCTCACCCCTGCAGGACTCAGATACTGTAAGTGCAGACCCCACATCCCCAGAAACTGCTCATGTTCATCATGACCCTTCCACAGCCAGGAAGAGGGAGGGATGAATGGGTGTCACTGGGACAGATTTCAGTCTGTGCAGCAGACCACAGGCACCAGAGGGGCTCATAAAGCATCTGCCCTGTTTCACAGTTGCTGAAGTTTCCAAGCCCCATGCAGAGTCAGTCCTCAGGCAGGACCTGGTGGTCCCAGCATCCCCGAGCTCCTTTCTCACCTCCCCGAAGCCCAGCAGGTGAGTCCAAGTCCATGTCCCAGCCCCTGGATCGTGCTGGGCTCCACCTGGAGCCCTTGGACATTTGCACAAACTGTGTTTTACCAGCAAGGGCAAAATCCCTCCAGGAGCCCTTGGCTGGGGTGTGCCAGAGCCACTCAGGAACAAATTCCCAGCTCCTCCTCTGGGGTCTGAGGGCCACGGGGCCACCTCCAGTTGTCCATGCAGATCTCCTGGCTGTTGGGCTTTGCCTACATGAGAGCAGCCAGGGCCTGCACATCAGTCTGTCCTGCCCACCTTCCCTTCTGCTCCAGCAGGAACCAAATTAACTCGGTCAGGGTGTCCGAGCTGTCCCTGTCACTCATCCCGGACTCTGGGCTGCGGCTGAGCATCGGCGCCGACCTCAGCGTCTCCTCCTCCCCGTGAGTGATGGGCTGGGAGCAGCCACGGCTCCTGCCTGGAGCAACGGGGCCACCTCCAGCCTATGGGAGCAGGGGGGGCATGGAGAGCCCCCCAGAGCAGCCCCCACACCCCAGCCCTGTCCCCCCGGCACAGCTCCAGCCCCAGGGGGATGCGGCTCTCCATCCTGGCTGACCTCCACGTGGAGATGAACACTGAAGGGAACCTGGAGCTGGTGACCTCTGCCTGCAAACCCACCCTGGAGGAGGAGCAGAGCTCCGAGGAGATGGGAAGGTTGACCCAGTGGTTTTTCTTCTATGGGAGCTGGGTCATGGGGCAAATAGGAAACTGAGGCACAAGAATTTCTAGGCAGGAAGATGATCTGACCCACATCTTCTCACTGCCCTAAAAATGTGCAGCAGAGAACACAAACCTGGATCTCCATGAGAGGTCCTGTGCTCTGCTTGCAGGGTGGGTTCCCCCAGTTGAAGTTTCAGTCTCCTGTAAAGCAGGAGTGGAGCAGTAGAGCTCTTAAAGTCTTGTAGCAGGAGCAGGAGCACCTGTAATGCAAGCCCAACAGCAGTTCTGCAGAATTTCAGCATTCTGAATTGTAATTATTGCTTAACATAGATGAAAGAAAGTAATGGTGACAGTGTCTCTGTGCCTTTGGGGTCTGGTGAAAGACACTTACCCACCCTTGGCTCATCTGTCCTTGTCTAACTCCTTTTGCTGTGTTGTTTTCACCCAGCAAGTCCTCCAGCAGTTCAGAGCTGGACAAGGAGATTAACATCGACAAGGTAAGGAAACTTCTGTAGAGGTGTGAGAAGAGATAAAGTTCTTCAGTTCTGTAGCAGTCAGAGCACTTTAAGTCACCCTGGTGCTTGGCCAGCTCTCCCCCATGGCCATCCCCTGTCACCTGGGGTGTTCAGGGGACACCCGATGCTGGCAGAACCCTGTGTTCATCTCCCACCTCTTTTTGCTCTTTGTTCCACAGATTTGCCTGGAAGTCTCCAAGTTGCTGCTGCTGCCAAACGAGCGCCTGATCTCCCTGTCAGGTGAGTGTCCAGCACCGAGTCCTGCAATGGGACCAGGGCTTTTGGGTCAGCTTTGGGCAGGTCACGAGGTGGGACAGGATCCTGTCCTGCAGCAGAACCCAGCAGCTCCATCAGCATCATCCCCCTGGGGACCTGTCCCCTCCACCCAGTTCTTTCCCTGTCTTTTCATTCAGGAAACCCAAGAGCTCCTCAGCCCCAGTCCCAGTCCCAAACCCAATCCCAGTCCCTGCTGCCCTCCTCCCCCTGAGCATCCCCCCTGCTCTCTTTGCAGCCCAGTTCCCAGTCACACCGAGCTGCCAAGCCCAGTACCTGCCCCTGGCTGCTCCCGTGTTCTCCGAGCAGGGAATCACCATATCCTTGCAAGTAAGTCCTGGCTCTCCAGCACTCCCAGCCCAGCTCCAGGCTTTGGGAGAGATGGTTCCTCCCAGTGCTGTGTGGCCCAAGACCCCTCAAGCTCCTTTCCTACTCACCCGTGTCCTTGCAGACGACGTTCCAGGTGGCAGGGGTGGCAATTCCCCTGCCAGTCAGCCCTGTGCCCTTCAGCATGCCCGAGCCAGTGAGCTCCAGCCCTTCCCACCTCACCCTGGCCTTCTCCGAGCACTTCTACACCAGCCTCTTCTCTGCCCTGGAAATGGCCGGAGCCTTCAACATGACCCTCCTGGTGAGTGGAGCAAGGAGGGGGGACAAAAAATATACACCTGTCCCTAGGATGGCTTGGAGGAGCCTTGTGCCCTGCAAAGAAATGAGAACACGTCCTTGGGTGTCCATGGGAGTCACAGCCCCTTGCCCTCAGGCTCCTAAAAATATTTCTGCTCTAATGACTGATGGAAAATTTGCCACGAGCAATAACCAGGTCACTGCTCGTGGCACCTGCATCCTGCAGAGGTCTGGCACAGCACAGCCCTCACCCCAGCTCTGAAGGGCTGGGTCAGGGCCCCGAGCATCCCCCCAGCCCCTCACCCCCCATGCTTTGTCTTTCAGAGCCCACTGACCACCGCCAGCATGGCAGAGCACATCCCCCAGGTTGGTTGCTGCTGCTTCTCCAAGAGGCACAGCCCCAGCTCGGGCAGTGCCCCAGCTCCTGCCCACATCCTCGTGCCCAGAACTCACCCCCCTCCCTCGGCAGATGGGCTCCCTCTTCCAGGAGGATGTACCAGTGGTGCTTCAGGCTGTCTTCAGGAGTTCTCCCCGGGTGGTGCTGGAGGAAGACAAGGCAGCCCTGAGGCTCTTCCTCACCATCCAGGTCGGGACAGGATCACCAACTTTCCAGAGCTTCCTCAGCATCAGCGTGGTGAGTGTGCCCTGCCCAGTGCTGAGACTGTTCTGGGATGGGGGAGTGTGTCCTGCAGACATTTACCCACAGGCAGTGCCTTTTGCTCGGGGTCCCACTGATCACAGCCTCTGCCCAGGCCGGTTCAGCCTTTACTGGTCAGTCCCAGTGATGTTTACCTGTGGGCATGAGGAGCCCGTTTCTGGTGGCAGCACAGGGTCAGGGTCATCACATCCCACTCATCAAGGACCATTTCATTGCTCTGACCCTGCCCTCTTCTCCCCTTGCAGGACATGACTGCAGGGCTCCTCCTCAGCGTGGCAGACACCAGGATGATGATCTCTGCAGCTGGGACAGAGTAATGAACCCAGACATGACCCGAGCACCCCAAGGGGACATGTCCCAGTCAGAGCAGGGACAACAGGCTGGGGAATTCCTTATGTGCTGTGGCTTGGGCAGTGCAGAGGTAGCTCAGTCCCAAGGGAAAGAGCAAGATTCCAGGAACATGGCTAAAGAGAAAAGTGGATAAAGCACCTGTCAACCCCTCCAAAAAAACCAGGGGGGCCTGGGGTGCCTGTCAATGCTTGCAGCCTCCCAGGCCTCTGACTCCAGCCCCACAGCACCCCCAGCCCCTCACCCCAGCCCATCCTCCCCCCTTCATCAGGGCCCCACCAGAGCTGCTCTGCTGGGTCCTGGGGAACAAAACACCCTCAAGCCCTTGCTGCTGTGCCCGGGGGGAGGTTGAGCTCCAGCTGCCTGCCCAGATGTCCCCAGGGCTGCTGCTGAATGCAGCCACGGGGTTAGTGGCAGTGGGACAGTCACAGCTCATTGCTCTGCTGTTGCTCATTGTTTTCCAGGGATGTTGAGCTCAGCCTGGCTGCCTCCAACGTGGGCCCCGTGCCGGTAGGTACCCCAGCACCCCCGAGTGACTCAGCATGGCTGTGTCCCCTCCTGATGCCCTTTAGCACTGTCCCCTAACACCCTGGTCACCCTTTGGGTGCTCTCTGCTGGGAGGGGGCACCAGGACCCCCCATGTCCCCGAGCTGATGGGGGTCCCTTTGCCAGGCTCCTGTGCTTGAGGAATTATTTTTGGCCACGATCCGTGAGGAGGTCCCAGCACAGACCAATGGTGAGCACTGCACCCAGGCAGCTGCACGGGGAGGACAGAGGCAGCACCCAGGTGGCCACTTTACCTCCTTTTCCTCTTTTTTCCCAGTGGTCCTGAACGAAGGAGTGTTCCTGCCCCACATCTCCAGCTTTACCTACACGGATGTCAGCGTTGGGATCCACAAGGTAAGAACTGGAGCCTGGGAACTGCTCCCTGCCCTGTTTGGTTTGAAGGGCACCTGGGATCAACACTTCCCTCTGGGCTCCAGCACAGCCCCGACCCACAGAGCTGAGTGACACCACTGAGCTTCCCGTGGGCATGGTCCCTCCCCACGTTCCCCTGGCCCCTCCCCAGATCCCCCTGAGAGGCTGGGGGAGCCCTGAGGCTGCCCTGAGCCCAGCTCAGCCCTCAGCCCTCCTCCCCTCCTCTCCCAGGATTACGTGTCAGTTTCCTGCAACATGGAGTTCCAGGAGAGGCCTGGGGTGCACAGCACCAAGGTCTGAGCACCGGAGTGAAACAGCAGTGAAGTTGTTCTCTTGGCTCTGAAATTGTCTGTGTTGTCACTGCCTGAATGTTGAAAATCTTCTGTGCCTTCCAAAACCAACTCAAACTTCCTCAGCCTCAGGACAGTGATGGGGCTGCAGCTTCTCTGCCCATCCTGCTCCTGGGGTTTTCCTTGCACAAAGAGGATGGATTGAATCAATGCTCCACAGGTTAATTAAACATTTCTCTTCCATATTGCATTTTCTGCTCTGACTATTGACTCTTTTTCCCCCTCAGCTACTCATACCCAAGACAGATGCATTTTGCCTGGTTAAGAGCTGGTCCCAGCACAGACAGCCAGACCCTACATTTCATTAAGGGACCATGAAAAGTCCACTAATTTAGAAAGATGCAAAGCAGTCCCGTGCCTCTGGGCTGCAGCATGGCACAGCCCCCCCGCAGGACACCTTTCATCTGCTTCTCCTCCATCACTCTGTTGCTATGGGAACACAGGGCTGGTGGGTTGCCCGGGGTCAGAAGGAATAGGGGGGGGAACAGTGTGCACAAAGGTTTCTAATTTTAGACTGGCAGGCAGTTATATTTCCAAAAGTATAGTTCTGACAAAGCTCAGCACCTCCAGCTCAGCATGTGCCCACTCTGGAGCATCCCCAGCTGTGGGTGCCAGTGTTGGGATGTGTCTCCTCACTCCAGAGGTTGGTCAGGAACCTAAAGGGGGAGAAAAAAACCCCACAGCAGGCTTGAGCCTCCTAAACAGGAGGAAGGGCTGGTGAGGGAGCTCCTGGGCATGGCTGTGCTGCTGCCTGCACAGCACCCACCCCATCTCTGCCAGAGGTGCCCATAAAACCATATTAATTCCATATACACCTGCTTTCACTTGCAAGAGCTACATACATCACTTCTAGCCTCTGGAGCTGCTGAAAAGCACTTCAAAACCTCATATTTTAGTGGCTAAGAAACAGGAAAGCAAACAACACAAACCAGGATGATTCATTATAAGGAGTAAAAACCCTGAATGTTTCTATGCCCAGCTTGGGGACCTGACTAATGATTTTAATTGGCAAAGTTGGCAATAGCAGGAACTGTCCCTAATGAAAGTTTCTTGGTAGAACTGCATCCATTATTCTTTTACTAATGTGTCTTAAACTACTTTCCCAAAAGGACTAAGCTACAGTAGTATGAAGATGTATTTACTGGCCAGCTGGCTTCAGTGTGTGGCTCTGCAGCCCCAGTGCCAGGTTGGGGTCCTGGGGGTGCACACCCTGACTCCCACCCCTGTGTCCTACCTGGGAGTGGCCCAGGCCGTGGTGTCCCCTCCTGTGTCACAGAAACTCCTCATCCAGCCCCACACAGCAGCATCACATCTGCCCAGGGACAGGCAAGGTCCCTGTCCCCAGCAGCTGAGTGGCCTTTGGAGGGCACAGCCCCACCAGAACCACTCAGCACCTCCAGCACCCCCAGCCCCACCAGTACCTCCAGCACCTCCAGCACCACTCAGCACCTCCAGAACCACCAGCACCACTCAGCACCTCCAGAACCACCAGAACCATTCAGCACCTCCAGCACCACCAGCACCAGCCTGTGCAGGGCTGGGACCAGAGGAGCTGCTCAGACTCAGCCAGACAAGGTGCTCTGTGTCCTCTGTGTCACCGGGTACCTCAGCCCCCCCAGACCCCTCCTGCCACAGCACAAGACCCTCCAGCCCACGCAGGGCAGTGTGTGACACCAGGCTTGTCATCCAGAAAATGAGTTTTCAAACCAACACCACAATACCATCTGTGACAAAGGAGCCAGACCCCATGGCAGGGGGCAGGACAGACTCCCTGGGAGGCATCAGAAACCAGAGCCTCATTCCAAGCACTAAAAAAGTAGGAATGTTTATTGAGAGTTCCATGACAAATGTTTCCTGAGCTGCCCCTCAGCACTTCACACCCTGCTGAGTGGGATGCTGACATTTACTTAGAAAACCCAATGCAACAGGTTCACTTCTGCCTGGTATCCAGAACAATCTTCCCTCGGAACCAGCCTGACAATTCCACCACAGCCTCACCTGCAACTGCTGTAACTGGGACCCCAAAATCAGGCTAATTCCTCAAAATAAAATATTTGTACACAGAGCTGCCTACCAGGTTTTGGTTTCTGCAAGTAGCTTTGTACCTGCACGAGGCAATTAACTTTGAAGTGTCTGAAACATGATCAAGAGTCTTGAATCAAGTTTGGAAAAGAAAAGCAGATAATGCAGGTCTTGGTGCCTCCTCCTCGCTGCTCTGTCTTCCTCCCTCTCTGCCCACAAAGGTCTCTCCGTGCCTCGTGCTCCCTGGCTCAGGCCAGAATCACCATCAGGCCCTGTGGAAGCACAAGGAGTGACACATGAAGGTTATTTCCCAGCTTGGAGGGATGCTGGCTCCTGCCAGCCCAGCAGCACGCAGCCAGCAGGAAAACCTCCAACAGAAATCTCCACATCCCGTTTGGAATGAGGGCACAGTGTCCTTTGGGAAGTCTCAGAGAATTCCCCAGCTCCAGGATGCTCAGGGATGGAATTGGGTGCAATTCAAGACCCTTTTTGCACGGTGCCTCTCAAAAGGGCTCTGCAGACCCCCTGAACACACATCAGAGCTGCTCCCACCAGGCTGCCCGGGAAGGAGGCAGCAGGGACAGGGATCTGAGTACTGAGCTGGTGGCATTAATGGGTATGGAGCTCTGGGCAGCATCTCTGACCTAAAGGAGGCCACAGAGCCACTCTGTCCTTCCAAGGCTTAAAACCTGCAGCTCCTGGCCACGAACCCCCCCCTGGCAGGAGCAGACAGCCCCCCAGCCCCCAGACACTTACTGCCAGGATCTGGATCTCCACCTTCAGCAGGGGAATGCCCAACACGTTTGGCAGAGGGATCCCGATGCTCAGAGCAGCTGCAGGGGACAGACAGGTCCTGACCCCCCAGCCCATGGCAAGGGGGGGCACAGACCTGGGCAGGGGCAGGGGGGGCAGCACAGATGCTTGGCTTGTCCTGTGCCCCCTGCCCTGGGGCTGCAGCTGGCAGGGGGGGATGTAAGAACAAGGCTGGGACCGTACCCCGGGGACTGCAGAGCTGTCATTGCTCCTGCTGCAGCTTTCAAACACCCCCCTGCCCCTCTCCCCTCCTTCCCCAGGGCTCCAAGCCCCCCAGCATTACAGCTGCCCCCTCACTGTACCGTTGATGAGGGGCAGGAAGGTTTCCACCAGCAGCCCACTGAAGTGTGGCTTCAAGCTTGAGACCTGAACCAGAGGAGGAAGGAGGGGGTGAGAGGTGCTGCCAGGCACAGGACAGCAGCAAGCACAGCCCAGAAACACAGCACTCAGGACTGGGAAGCAGCAAAACAACAAATGGTCCCTCTTTTCTTTAAAGGAAATCTACTTTTCTTCCTCGATTTGGATCTGAGCCTCCTTTTGGGAATCTTTCTACTAGGTAAGGCTTCTGATAGTGCTCTGTGTAAGTTTTGCCCAGGCAGAGGTGAATCAACACAAAAACTTGGGCTTTACATTTGCATTATTAGAAAAGGCAGAAGAAATAAATAAAATAAAATAAAATAAAATAAAATAAAATAAAATAAAATAAAATAAAATAAAATAAAATATAAAATAAAATAAAATAAAATGCAGCAAAAGAAGAATGGCTACAACCTGCACAGCAGCTCACAAGCACAGCCCCAGCAGGTCCAATCCATCCCAGCCAGGACACATTTCAGTGTCACCCACTGTCCCCCCTCCCCAGAGCTGCAGAGCCCGGGCTGGCACCAGGGACTTACGTTACTGATGCCAACATCAGAAGACTCCAAGGAGAGGGAAGTGCTGCAGGACAGGAAAGCAAACAGCAATCAGACACCAGGGCAGGTCCAGAACCCTGCTGCAGGACAGCATCACTCAGCCCATGGGCAAAGGGCTGAGCCCTGGGGCATCCCTAAAGGCACCACGAGATCATCACAGAAAAACAGGCACTGCCTGCTGGCAGGGGAGGAAACAGGAGAACAAAAGCCTCACCCAACTTTTATTTGGCTGTGAAGTAGAGCTCCTGCTCCCCTGCCCTCTCCTCTGCCTGGGCAGTTTTGCACCTTGGGAGAGGAATCAGCTCCCAGGTAGCTGAGAGCAGAGCTTCTTGAAAAAGCAGCTGGTCTAGATTTAAAGATCACAAGCTCTGGAGGATTTGCTACAGCTCCTAATCTATCATTGCAATCACACAGCTATCTCCATAGCTAAAATGTATGCTTTATGCCCACTTTGTATTTCTCTTTTCTACTTCCATTGAATCTTGTTATGTCTTTGCCTATTGCATATTGAATTAAAAGCCCTTTGATGCATTTCTATTCTCTGTATGGCTGCACACAAGCTATGCCAATGTTGCTTCTAAATCTAGCTCTTTGACAAGCTCAATGGCTTGAAATCCTGAAACCTCACACCATAAGAAATGCTTCCCATCTTTAATCACACCTTGACTGGCATTAATGACAGCACTTTCCCTTAGTCCTTTATCACTCCTGTCCAATACCAGACATTTCAAACTACTGCCCAGGATCAAAGTCAAGCTGACAGCCTCACAGTTATGCAGGTTATCACATTCCTCCCTGTTATAAAACTGGCACAGACTTTTCCTCCACTCTCCTGAAACTTCCCCACTGCTGTGATGTTTCCCCACAGCCAGCAGTACCCGTGCACCTCCTGCCAGCAGCCAGCTATCAGATCCTCAGGTTCAGGAAATGAAACGTGGGTTTTAGAGACACTGAGAAACATTCCAGGTGGGAGGCCCCAGGGATTCCCTACCTGCCCAGGGACAAGCCCAGCACCAGTCTGCCCCCAGCAATCGACACGCGGGCATTCAGACCCAGGTCCTGCAAGCAGAGAGGGGGAGGATGAGCCCATGGAGATGCCCCCAGCCCGGCTGACACTCACTGGGCTGCCTGCACACCTTGGTTTGTGGTCCTCACATCCCCACTTACAGCCTTCAGCAGCAGGAGGTTGAGGATGGACCCATCCAAACGCTTAACAAACACCTGGATCATGACGGAGAGCCTGACCGTGGCTTTGTTTTCTTCCAAGAGGATGAGAGGTTTCCCAGCCAACATTATCCTGATGCTCAGAGCGCTGCTCCCACGGCAGACAGAGCACTGTGGGGATGGGGGACACGTGGAGGTGGCCAGGCAGGGGGTGGGCAGTCCCCTCCCAGCCCCATCACTCTGCGGAGACTCCCCCAAGGTCACACAGACCTCGGACGAGACAAATTCACAGAGCAGATAGGTCCAGCAGAGGCTGCTGAGGGCTGGGCACAAATCCCTGGTCCTTGGCCCAGTCCCAGCATCCAGGCAGGCAGCAGGAGCTGTGCTGGTGGGGCTGGGCTGTGGCTGATGCTCAGCACAGCCAAGGGCAGGGGAGGAGAGCAGGGACCCTTGGCAGCAGCACACCAGCAGGTCCAGGTGCACCGTTTGGATGGGCTTGGACTTGGAGGGGGTTACACAAACACTCCTGCCAGCAAAAGTCACTCACCCCAGAAGGAACAAGGGCTGTGATGGCTTCTTGCAGGTGGCTGGCACCTGAGAACTGGTGGAACAAAAGCAGCTCCATGAGGGCTCCAGATGATTTCAGCAGCACCCACCCTGCCAGCTCCCACTCCTGTCCCTGCTCCCAAGCCCTCCTTCCCTCCCTGTCCCCAGGGAGACCCTGGGCAGCTCAGCCACCCCCAGGTGGATGTTTCAGCAGCACCCAAAGCCTCCACCTTCTCCATCACCCCGGGCTGTGGGGTGACACGGTGACAGCCACCAGCAGCAGGAGGAGGTGTGACCCCGAGGCTCTCACCACTGTCAGTGTGCAAGCCCCTGGTGCAGCCCCGTGTGGGTATGGAGCACGTGGACACCTGGAGAGCTGTGTCCCCCACACCATGCTGCTTTTCTCAGTGTTTTTTTTTTGCAGGGTTCTTCCCCAGACCTCCAGGAGCCCAGGGCACACCCAGCACAGAGCTGGTGCCAGCAGTGACACTGGGGATGCCCACACAGAACAAGTGGCTGCTGGGGACACCACAGCTTTCTGCAAGGAGCAGCCCTGGGGCTGGAGCTGCTGCTCCTGGAGCACCCCAACATCCCAACACCCCAACAACCCCTGTCCCCATGCCCACCCCCCCAGCCCAGCCCCCAGCCCCCAGCTCTGGTGCTGCACTCACTGCCTCTGGCGTGCAGGGGAAGGTCTGGGGTGGGATCTGGAGCAGGAGGGACAGGACTGCAGTCAGGAAACTCTGGCGCAGCCCCAGGACCAGGAGCTTGTCCAGCAGTGGAGGCAAAGCAGAGGGGGATGAGTCGTGGGGGATGATGCTGCCTCCCACCTGCTGCACTGCACCCTGCAGAGAGAGGGGACACTGAGCCATCCTTCAAAGCCACCAGGCAGAGGAAGACCCCGTGGGGCTCCTGCAGCAGAGCAGGAGCAGCAGTGCTCTTGGTGCAGTTTGTTTATTAGCCCTTCATGTTCTGGATTGCTTATGGCCCACTTGCTTCTCCCCAGCCACTTTCTTTTATTTAAGCTCTCCTGCTTGAAAGAACTGTTTGGTTGTTTTCTTTTATCCCAGTGAGACAGCAGTAAAAAACCCATCCCTGAGCTTGGTTCAGCACCCACCCACCAGGGAGACTGAGCAGGGAAGGTGGAAAGCAATACCCCACACCACAGGGAATGGAAACTCCCACCACGAGCAGACCCACAGCCTCAGAGTGAGTTTGCAGAGAGAAAGAGGACTCGAGGAGAGGTAAACACAGCCACTGAGAGGGGATTTGGGTAAGGATCTAAATATTTAGCTGGCATTCCTAGAACAAGCCATGAACCCGGGTCCTGCAGGTGGCTGTGCTGGAAGCAGATAACTCTCTGGAAGCCACCACGTCCTCAGCATCCTGTCACCCACTGTTAACTCACATCTAAATCCAGCCCCAGGAACAAGCCAGAGGTGAAGGGCAGGCTGGCCAGCTGGTAGTGGATGGTTCCTGCCGTGCCAACTGGGATCACAGCTTCAGAGGGAAATGGTGGTTAGAGCATGGGGAAAGCACAGCAACACAACCCCCTCCCCTCAGCCCCCAGCCAGACCCCCCCTCCCCAGTCAGGGCCTGAGCCTGCACCTCTGGGGGATGCTCGAAATGGCCAAAATATCCCTAAAATCAGATTTGTGGGACCTGCCCTCAGAACAGAGCCCACCAAAGACAATCCAAGGGGTTGTACACAGACGGTGTAAAGAGAGCCAAGGTGTGAGCAGCTCTCAGACAGCTCAGGGGTGAATTCAGGGCCAGTACCACCCTGTGGAGCTCAGCTCCTCCCTGAGGCACTCATGGAGCAGAGGTGGGAAAGGGCAGATCCCACCAGAGGACTGCAGGGAAGCAGCTCCACAGCCACCCAGCCACGCACCATTGAGAGTCCCCATGAGCTGGATGTTCACAAGGTTGATGACAATGTCAACCACTGGACACAGCTGCAACACAAAGCAGAAAAAAGCCCCCCTCATCACCTCTCCTTGGGATCCTGGCCAGACCCTCTGTTGTCACCCACGTCCTTGGGGACAAAGTGCTGTGTGACACGGGACAGCAGGGGGGACACTGCCAAGGACTTAAGGGCAACAGAGCAGAAGAGCATCTGAAGGAATGGCTCTGATCTGTTCTGGGCTTCAGCCTGAAGGCAGGAACACACTGGCAGCTGCCAGGGGACAACCCTGGGGACAGGGACACCCCAGTGACATGGGAATGCCACGTGGGAAAACTGTGCCACTTGCTGTGACCTCGTAACATGTTGTTCTCCATGTTTTTATGTTCCAGCTACAAAAGGAGAGCAAGCCTCAGGCTTACCAAGCCAGGCAGAGTTGCTGTCAGCTTGTTAAGCACTATATCATTCACTGATAGTGAGAGTAAGCTGGAAAGGAAAGAAAAGAAATACCCAGTCAGTACAAATGCAGGTCCAGGAGAGCAAAGGATCTCCAGCCCTCCCTCACACACTGCTGCATCCCTCAGCATCCCTAAGGGCTGCTGCTGGGCAAGGGGGTGGGAGCTGCTCTTCCCCTCAAGGGCAGGGGGAGTTTCTGAGAAGCCAGGGCTGCAGCTCTTGGGGTGTGCAGGCACCATCTCTGGGGTGGGAGAACCCTCTGGCAGAGTAACCTGGGCTGGGGCATCTTCAATGGCACTTAAACCAGAGCTGTGGTGATGGGAAGGTGGAGTTGTGTGGAAACATCTCCATGTCGGTTATCAGAAACAAACAATTTATATGTGAAACAACAAAAGGAGAAATCTGCTCTGCAACATTTCACTGCAGCTAAATAGATCACTCCAGGATGCCTGCAGGCAGCACAGAGCCATTTGCTTTTGATAATCAATATATTTCCGGACTACTGAGTTAGAACACACAGCAGCAGACTCAGCAAGCCCCAGACCACAGGGATCCCTGATGCATCTCGTTATTTATGCCCCATCTCTGCCTCTGGACACATCCCAGGAACTGCCATGAGATCAATCAGGTGCATCCACACTCCCCCGTGCCCCACGGGGAGCTCACCTCCTGCACACCATCACTTTACCCCTGCTACAACTTAAAATATGACCCCCCAGAGCAGGGGAGCCCTGTTCCTCTCTGCTTGCACAGTCTCTTTCAAACCAGCTGCTGCTGCACTGATTGAAATATAATGCATAATGCAAAAATTAATTATGAGCAATCCAATGAACCTGAAAAGTGAGTAATTTAAAAGCAATAAAAGAAAGTATTTGCCGTGATCAATTTACTG